>NC_090931.1:913416420-913719451 GCF_040938575.1 Ambystoma mexicanum | reverse complement strand
GTGCCACATAGGAATCGATAACATTCTTATCCCTGCGCCAGTTACTGAACTTCTTCCAACGATAACCGTACAAGAATTTTGTTGCTGGCCTTCTGCCCGAAAGCAAAATCTCCATTACGTTGTCTGGGAGGTCCCAATCCTTATATCTCAGCTTCTCAGAAACCATGCGTGAAGGCCGAGTGTCTTGACCTCTGGATGGAGAACCCGACCTTCCTCTTGTGAGAGAAGATCCTCTCTTAGTGGAAGACGTAATGGAGGGCAGATGGACATGCCCAGAAGGTCCGGGTACCACATCCCCCTGGCCCAATCCGGGGCAATTAGGATCATGGTTTTCTTGAACTTACTCAACCTCCTGATTATGTGAGGAATCACAGGGACTGGAGGAAACGCGTACAGGAGAGGAAACTCCCAGTCCACTACAAACGCATCCGCTAGAGGTCCTCTTGGAGGAAATACCCTTGAGCAGTACTGATCGCACTTCCGATTGACCTTGGTCATGAACAGATCCACTTGATGGTTCCCCAAAGGGTGAAGATCTCTTGAAGGTCTTCCTGAGCTAGTTCCCTCGTGGTATACTGTTCTCTGCCTGCTCAGAGTATCCGCCGCCGTGTTCTGCTCTCTGTCTATATGAACTGCCGACACAGATTCATTCTTGTATTGCCCAGAACCAGAGCTGCATTGCCTCTCTGCATAGTGGTAGTGACGTTGCGCCTCCTCTCTTGTTGAGGTAGTACATGGTCACTGTGTTGTCCATCATTATCAGGACATTCTTTCCCCATACAGATGGCAGAAAGGCCTTCAGCGCTAGTCTGATTGCCCTCAGCTCCAAAAGGATGATTTGTAGTTTGGACTCCGATGGGGACCAACGACCGCTAATTGTCAGATCGTTGGTGTGGGCTCCCCACCCTGTGAGTGAGGCATACGTCACTACTGTTATCTCCGGCCATGGTTGCCAAAAGGACTCTCCCCTGAGAATATAGTCTTTGCAAGCCCACCAAATTAGGTCTTAAGCAACTCTGCTCGGAATTTGCAGATGATCCGATATATTCCCTGGAAATTGGAACCATTGAGTCATGAGAGCCCATTGAAGAGATCTCATTCTCAAACAGGCTTCTGGCACCAGGAAAATGCAGGATGCCATGAGGCCGAGCAACCTCAAAAAATAAAAGGCCGGAAGATGTTGGGCATTCTGGAATCTTGTAACCATCTGCTGAATGTGTTGAGCTCTCACTTTGGGAGGCAAGGCTTTCCCCGAGGAAGTGTCCAGGACCGCTCCGATGAATTGGAGTCTTTGGAATGGTATCATATGGGACTTCTTGTAATTGAGGTAGAAGCCTTGCCTGTGTACGGAGTGGCAGGTGATTCTGAGATGTTCCTGTGCTTGTTCGGGTAAACAAGCCCTGATCAACCAATCGTCCAGGTAGGAGTAGGTGTGAATCCCCCCTCTCCTGAGACTCGCTGCCACAACTGCCAATGGTCAATTTGGTGAGACCCCTTGGGGCAGAGGTCAGCCTGAATGGCAGAACTCGAAACTGATAGTGAGAACCGCCAACCGCAACAGTGGTTCTGTGCTTGCGATGGACTGGCACATGAAAGTAAGCATCCTGAAGGTCCAATGATACCAACCAGTCCTGGAGTAGGAGAGCCTGAAGGATCTTAAAAAGGGTAACCATCTTGAACTTGTCCTTCCTGAGGAATTTGTTCAAATTTCTAAAGTCCAAGATGGGTCTCAATCGTCCGACCTTCTTGGGAATCAGAAAGTAGGGGGAATACCAACCCTTATTCCTCTCCGCTACAGGTACATGTTCTATTGCACCTTTCTCTAGTAGGGTTAAAATTTCCTGCAACAGGAGCAGGTCCAGAATTTTGACAGAGTTGTATCCCGGTAGATGGTCCTGAGGTTTTTTCTGAAAAGGAAGGCAGTAACCTTGGGCTACTGTTTCCAATGCCCAAGCATCTGAAGTAATGCCTTGCCATTCTTTCAGATGCAGAGAGATTCTGCCTCCCACCGAGGTGTTGTGGTTCAAGACCTCCAAGTGGCTTAGAGGTGGCTGCAGTAGCGGCTGAAGGGACAGTTGCCGCTGCTGGGGCTGATCTAGCACCCCTTCCTCGTCCACAATGGGGAAATCTCTTTTGTACTCTTTGACTAGCCTGTCCTCTTCCTCTTCCAAATGAGGAATAAAAAAACAAAAAGGACGACCCCTCCAGGAAGATGAGCCTGAGCAGGAGTGTTGTTGAGGTTGATGTATGGAGGTACTAAGTGATTTAGCCGCTGCCTTAGAGGTCTGCAGCTTCTCCAGACTCTCATTCGCCTTGCTGCCGAACAACCTCAAGCCATCAAAGAGCATATTGAGTAGTCTGGCCTGCACATCCGGTGCACAGCCCGACTTTCTTAGCCACGCAAATCTGCGTAGCACTGTGCTAGAAGCCATGGACCTGCTGATGCTGTCAGCAGTATCCAGTCCTGACTGGAGACATTCCCCTATTGCCTCCTTTCCGTCTTTCACAATAGCCAGGAAGCCATCTCTTTCCTCGCCTTCCAGAATGTGCTCAGCCGCCACAGTCCCACAGGGTGTAGTTAAATCTGGAAAGGGTACAAGTAATGTTGGTTGACTTTAAAGCCATACTGCTTGAAGAAAAAAATCTTGTGAGACCATGCATCGATTCTTTTATCATCCCTATCGGGGGGATTTGATGGGTAAGCATACTGCCTTGTGGATGTAGCTGCTTAGACCACTAAGCTTTCAGGTGTCGGGTGCTTAGTTAAATAGTCTGGATCCGATGATGATGGTCTATATTTCTTTGCAAAATGTTTGTTACTGCAGGTCCAGATTCTGGGGTCTCCCAATTAGCTATGACCTTCTTTTGAAGGGCTGTGTGAAAAGGTAGTAGTGGATCTTTCTGAAGACCCTGGCTCAGAATATCAGTCATATCATCTTGTTCGTATATGGGTGAATTTCTGTTCCAGCCCATGAACTCTACAACCCTATTCATAATGTTCCTGTATGCTGAATCAGCATGATCAGTTGGGTCAGGTCTGTCGAACTCAATTCAGGTGAAGTGTCTATGCCACTAGCTCATTGGAGACAGCCATAGAGATCAGACATTTTTGATTCTGGATCGATTAGCTCCTCAGGAGCATCTTTTGTTCCATACTTCAATCCATATGGGGAAGAATGCTCCTCAATGTATTGTTCCTCTTCATAAATGGAAGCCATAGATTTGAAAAAGGGTTTTCTTGGTAAATGGGTATAAATCGTACCCAAGTGTTGAGGCCATGAAGGCGTTGGCATAGATTTCACTAACGACGTCAATGACGCTATAGGAATCGATTTTGTACTCGACAAATTCGTCGATGGCCTCGATATTGTCAACGCTGGCTTCGATAAACTCGAAGGTGCCTTCAACAATGGCGCTGAGAATGGTGTCGACAGAACCTTCGACACAGGTGTCAAAGGTTTGGAACCGGACGCCATTTTGTCTTGCACTGCCTTTGATTTATGCACCGATAGGCTCGACTTTCTCTTTTTCTTAGATACCGGAGAAGGCTGTCTGGACAGTACCCTCAACGTTTATTTGCCGGATTTTGAGCATTTAGTAGTCTCTGACCTTCCTCTGTCATCCGAGGGATGAGCTGGGGCATGGCCTTCGCGCTACTTCTTGGCAGGGGTCGGTTCGCATTCTCAAAGATTTGCATCATTGAAGAGGGAGATTGGTGACGTCTCTTTTTCGAAGAAGACGAAGATTTTCTCGACTGACTCCTCGATCGAGACTTCTTCGACTTATGCTGGGACGAGTCCTTAGACTCCCGGAGTCTCTAATTCTCTTCAAAGAGGTCTCTGAAGATTCCCTCCCCACCACCAATTTACCTTGCCGTTCCTCGAGAGCTTTAGGCGTCATGGCTTGACAGGACCCGCATTCATCGATCCGATGGTCGGGACTAAGGCACCATAGGCAAACTCGATGGGGATCAGTGATCGAAATGTCTTCCCGCAATCCTGGCATTTTTTGAAGCCAGTTCTTGGGGTAGGAGGATTTGAACATGAAGACATCTTGACGAAAGACTGAAGCGCTGTTTTCAAACATACGAAGCAAAAGCTTTCAGAAAAACGGAACTGAAGCCATCAAAGGGCGCTGCTCAAGCTATTTGTACTACGGATGAGGTTGACGCTCTACGGCAACCTTCGAGGGACATCGACGCAATGCCGTCGGGCACACCGTCCTCTGGTGTGGACATTTTTTTTTTTTTACAAAGAAGCCAAGCTGAAGATACGAATATCAAAGATGAGGAATACGTGGGAGGACACAATCCATTCGAAAGAATAGACAGAAATGAGAACCGATGTATCAGGAAGAACAGCAAAGAAAGGAAGAGAGGCAGAGGAGCAAAGGAAGTATGACAACAGACGGAGACCAATCGAAGACGAGATAGGCAAGAAAAGAAGAGAGAAGAGGAGGAAGCACAGAAATTAAGGGATAAAAGAATGCAACGTCGAAGGGAAGAAGAAGGGAGTAGAGCAAATGAAAAGTGAAGGGAAAAGACAAAAAGGGGAAAGGGAAGCGAGAAAGCAAAGAGCATTAGATGAAGAAAAAGAGCGAAAAAGAAGGCAAAGGGAACGTGATATTGATCGCATTCACAAAGAGTTAATGGAACTAAGCCCAGTAATACCATGGGGCAATATAGAGAAGTTCCTCCCGTTGCAGGTAGCAATGGCAGGACCATCTAGGATACCCCTGGAGGAGAATTTTGACATAGGGAGCATTAGGGAGAGAATCGCTAAAGCCTATCAAGACTTAAGAGAAAGCAGCTGATTGTGAAGCCAAGGGACGGGAGAACAATCCTTGGCTGTCCAATCACAAAGCGAAGAAAAAGACCAGTTTAGTCTCAAGCATAGAGCCTTGTCCTTAGACAGGTTGACTTTAAACAAGGGTGATGGGGACGAAAGCCATACTAGTTGGG
This sequence comes from Ambystoma mexicanum, assembly GCF_040938575.1. Taxonomy (NCBI): domain Eukaryota; kingdom Metazoa; phylum Chordata; class Amphibia; order Caudata; family Ambystomatidae; genus Ambystoma; species Ambystoma mexicanum. Next base: position 913,714,491 of record NC_090931.1, on the reverse strand, counting down.
GACTAGATATGTCAGAAGAAGAGAGAGAAACCTTCCGTGGGGAGAAGGGAGAAAGTGCATGTGGTCCCGAGGGATGTCTGCAGTCCGACAAGGAAGTGAGATGGTCTGATTTAGAACAGCCTAAGGATAGGACGCCAGATCATATAGCATATCCAGAGTACCCTAAAGGACGATTGCATAGTGAGAAGGGAGAGTCGTCCACCATATGTGAGCATGCTAAGGTCATTGCCAGGTAGAAGGCGATCGGGAACCATTGTCCCCACTATGGATAGGCAGACGATGGGAGCTGATTGCGGATGTGGGTTCACGCAATTCCCTTTATTGGAGAAAGGAGGGGCCAGACCGCAGTATATTCCCTAGCCACAAATGGACAAGGATAATTTAAGATGCAAACTTCCCAGTTTAATGGCAGGTGCGGGGGAAATGGATTATGAACTAGAAAAGATGACAGGAGGAATACTCTGGCAATAGGGGACATTAAGGGTCTCCTAGCAGTCATTCTTGGGGAAATGGCTGATGACATTTGGACGAGAGAAGGCTACTCAAGTGTCACGGCACAGAACACAGTGCACGATGGAGCGCCATTTAATGTCTCGAGGGCACCCACGGTACAGAATCCTGATAAGTCAGATATGGGTGCAATTCTGGCACGTAAGATGAAAGATGACGAAGATCCGCTTGCTTACATTCAACGTATTCAGGCACGCTAGACTCTTGAAACAAGGGAGCTGTGGGGGAAATCAGTGGCAGTATTTTACCACATTTTATGTCAGGGAATGCCAGAACAGGTACAGAGACAACTCAAGAAATTAGTAGGAATGGAAGCAAAGCCATGGGCAGAGATGCAGTTGACTATAGCGCATCACTGCCGCCTGTTACAAGATAAAAACAAAAAGAAGAAAGATGCTAGAAAACTTGAGGAAGCCAAGTTAGTTCAGAAAAAATTGTCAAAGTACGCCATAGAAGGGGTGGTACTGACAAGCGGAGAGGGACTGGGAATGCAGCAAGCAGTGGGTGCATCGCAGGCGAGAAATCAACACCAGATGGACCAAGGAGGGAATGGGTTTACACCGCGAGGCAGAGGAATGGGCTACAGAGGAAGGGGTGATTTTCAGAATAATCAAGGAGGTTTTCAAAATATGCAGAATGATAATCAGAATGTGCAAGGGGGATTCAACCAAGGGGGGGGGAGTCAGAAGAGCTCTTCCTATATGTTGGACATATGGAATGACCAAGCACTTTGCTCGTACATGTGGAAGCCAAGGTTATATACGGAATGGGCAATTCTCAAGAGGGGGGACACTTATCCTCCAGCATATAGCTCACAAGCTAGGGACGGGTTCGCCCAAGATCAGACAGTGTGTTAAGCACAAGCACTGCAAATGCAACAGGCACTGCAACCACAGCAAGCACCACTGAATCCACCGAAAGGGCAGTCACAGCACGCACCCATGCAGATACAGCAGAATGCAAACACAGAACAGTTATTGACACCTAGAGTATGGGGTGTCACTGTGGTGGGAGGAAGTCCTTTTACAGGCACAGGGATAAGTATGTACCCACAATAGGACAGCTCACAGGGCGACTTGATGTGTTCAGTACTATCGGTGAAACCAAACCCCCAAGAGGAACCAAGGGTTAATGTGATGATAGGAGGCAAATCATTTTCTTTTTCAGTAGACACTGGGGCTACTCGTTCATGTATACGAGAGGGCAAATATCCAATTTCGAGAAATGCCATGAATGTGCAAGGTTTCTCTGGAGCTACAAGTTCCTTTTACTGATGAATTACCAGTCTCCATAGGAGAGTGTGGCATGTCTGTTCCATTATTATATTCAAGGAAGACACCCGTTAACATTCTGGGCCGAGATTTCTGGGGCATGCATTTTGTTGACATGGCTACCCGGCCTTGTGGGAAAGATTTTGAGAATACCTGATGAGTTTTTATTCAGGCCACAGATACCAATGGACGAAGAGGTGGGACAGACTATTCCCCTAGAGTGAAAAGCAGCCATAGTGCGAGGGGAATTGGCCATGCTCAAAGGAACCGATGACGAGGGCAGGCCATGGAGAACAGTGATTGCCATTGGGGAAGGGTATAGATTGGCTGACGTCACTTATGAAGATATGTTTAGAGATGTTCCAGCAGATGATGAAGTAGTATTAGAGATAAGTATTACATATTGGATCAGAATAGAGAAAGGGGAAATCCCACAGCGAATGGTGATAGTGTGGTAGCGCATCACATTTTTTTATGAAGATTTGGAAAAAGTACCAAACTCTTTATGGACTAACGGCCCTATGACGTAGGCCTATTGAAGGGGCTAGGGGAGGTTAGGATTAAGTTGAAGCCAGGAGCAATTTTACATCGAGCAAGACAGTACCCAATGTCTCGAGAGGCGGATGAGGGCATTTTTAAGACTATTTCAGCACTAGTGGAACAGGGTATCTTAGTGACGTCAGAGTCAGTGTGTAATACCGCAATGTACCCTGTGTAAAAATCGAAAGGAGGGTTGTGCAGACTAATTCAGGACATGAGACCAATTAACCAGATTGTAGAGGCAGAGTGTCCTTTAGTTCCGACTATGTATGTAGTATCCCCACAGAGGCACAATATTTCACAGTGATTAACTTGAAAATAGCGTTTTCTCAATCCTGCTGCATTAGGACTCTCAAGACCTTACGCCATTCACATTTTGTTAAACTAAGTTGAAGAGCACTCATTTGCCCCAAGGGTACTGTGAATCTCCATCAATCTTTAATAGGGTCCTGCAGATGGACTTAAGCAATATTGATTTGAAAAGTGTTGTGCTGCAGTACGTAGATGACATTTTAGTTTGTAGCACGACAGAAGATGAGTGCAGGCAAGATTCGATTCAGTTAATGATTATTCTAGCAGACAAGGGATATAAAGTGGACAAGGAGAAGTTGCAATATTGTCAAGAAGAGTTATTATACATAGGTCAGTTAATCTCACATGAAAGTAAGAGTCACACCTGAAAGTGCTGAGGTGATTATGAAAACAGTCAAACCGCACACGATAAAGTAAATGTAGCAGTTTTTGGGATTATGCAACTATGTTACAGCATGGGTATTTGATTATAGTTCATACACAAGACCACTTGTGCAGGCTCTGAAGAAAGCACAAGTGAATAAGGAAAAAATAGAATGGACTGAGGAAATGGCGGGAGGGATTGAAGAAAGCAATTTGTACAGCTCCAGTTTTAGGAATTCACAACTATGATGAGGAATTATTTTTGTTTCACATACGAATGGGACTGTCATGGCAGCGGTGCTTACACAGAGGACTACATTGGGGTACAAACCCCAGGCACATTACAGTGTGATTTTATATCGAGTTCTGAGAGGGCACTTTCCTTGTGAACAGTCACTGGCAGCCGCTGCATCCGCAATAGAGTCGTCTACTAGTATTGTGATGGGGTATTCTATGACATTGTTTGTTGAGCATGCTTCGTTTGCCATTTTGGAGAAACCTATGGATACATTGACATCTCAGAGAGCATCCGCATATGAGCCAGTTATATTGAATCCAGCGATCAAAAAAGTCAGGTGTAAAATAGTGAACCTACACGTTGTAAGCTGGGCCTGTGGCAGAGGGTGAGCATGTGCATGATTGCGCTAACTACGTGGAGTTGTATGATGATATTCCAAGAGTAAAGTAGAATGCACCTATAGTAGGGGGGAGATTCTCTTTATTGACGGGTCTTCAAAAATGGATCAAACTGATGGGGAAAGGCCTTCAGGTTCAGCTGTGGTAAGACACAGAGCCAATGGTGAATTTGAGGTTGTAGCAAGTGCAAGACTGCCGTCTCACTTTTCGGCACAAGCTGCAGAATTGGTGGCGCTTATTGTCACACTCGAGAAACATGCAGGGCAGGAAGTGACGGTGTACAGTGACTCCGCCTATGTGACATCAACCATGCACACAGGTCTAGCACGTTAGAAAAAGAGGGGCTACCTCGAGCGGACGGCAATCCAGTGCAACATGAAGCATTATTGGACAGGGTTATTAAAGCACTACAACTCCCAGTAACCATCGCAATAGTTAAATGCGCAGCACATACTAAGCAAATTGACTTTATCTCTCGCCGGAACGAAGCCGCAGACGAAGAAGCCAAAAGGGTTGCATATTTACCAGATATTTCAAGTTTCGATACTCCAGAGTTAAAGGAGAAAGTAGTCACAATTATGATTGTAAATGAAGGGTTTAATCATTTGTCAAGAACACAGTTGATGGAGGTTCAAGGCAGTTCACCACAGGAAGAGCAAGAATTGTGGAAATGAAGGGGGTGTACTTTATCCCCCTCAGAAGCATTGCGGCAACAGGACAGCACTGGAAAGCCGGCGATGCCTGTAGCCTTGTTAAGGGTAGCGCTTGAACAGCTGCAGTACCCTACGCATGTTACTAGGGAAAGCCTTGCAGCAGCTATTGCGGAGGACTGGTTCGTACCTAACATGTTAGACACGTTGCATTTTATGTAGTAAATTGCATTGTATGTCAATCGTTTACCGCTGGGCACACACTGCGAACAATCAGAGGAGTGATTCCCGACCGAATGGTCCTTTTCAGCATTTACATATTGACTATTTTGATATGCTGCAAGTATGTAATGTATACAGGTATATGATAATGGTGGTGTGTCCCTTTTCTAGGTGGATCAAAGAAGGTCTGTGTACACACCCTGATGCCACTTGTGCGGCAAAGTTTTTAGTCCGAGAAGTCTTTCCTAGATGGGGAGTATGTGATGTGCTGAGATCTGACAATGGGCCCCATTGTGTTAATGAAGTATTTGAACAGATTAGCTTATTGCTTAGTATAAAACACAAGTTATCTTCTGTTTATCAGCGAACGGGATATGTGAGAGACTCAATGGCCTCCTTAAAGAGAGAATTGCCAAACTGAAATTGACATTGAAAAAGGGATGGCTGTATTGTCTGCCTCTCCCATTATATGCATTAAGGAATCAGCCGGGGTCAGACCACCACCTCACACCCCACAGGTTATTTACAGGGAGGCAAATGAGAACACCTTTATCTGCTCCATCGAGGAGCAGAGGTGATGCCCAGATTTGTTAGCAAATGAGTTACGGACTTATTTGACATTTGTGACTCTAGTATCTCTGTCATTTCAGATCAACTCAAGTGCAAGGGGTGTCGGTTTGAGGACATAGATGAAGACCATTCAGCAACCAGACTTCAAGAACTATTTCCTGTACCTAGACTGTTTGTGGGAGATTCAGTCCTAGTACGCAACTTCACAAGGAGGTGGCACAAGCCCTGTTTTAGTGGTTCCCTATATTGTGGAGAACGTTACTCCCTCAGCAGTAAAAGTCAAAGAAAGACGTGCATGGATACATTTGGGCGATGTAAAACTGTATGCTGGTGAGACCGATGCACCCCCACCGTTGATTCAGAAGCAAGACAAGAAGAAGTAGTTCAGCACATGCAGACTCGATCGATGACTAGGAAGAAGGATGCTAGGATTTCTGATTAAATAAATGCAAGTGTGCATTTGGACTGTGGCTCACCCCGGACACTATAGATATTATAGCAGGAGTCCTAAGAAAGTTCTCGAGTCACAGGAATCTTTTAATTGGACTTTAGAAAGCGTTGAAGTGCTAAATATGCCAAATCTAGAATTCGATTTCGACTGGAAAAGGGAGCAGTTTCCCGATTCTTTCCTCAATGAGTTTCTCTTTGGTTAAGCCCATGGTCCTATCTAATGTCGATGCCCATAGGCTCCTTTTCTCAGTTTTCGTTTTTATTTTGCGAGCTTATCCTGCTCTTGTTGGGCGCAGTACTAATATACATGTTTTTCTACACAATCCTAAAAATGGCCCTTGCTTATGGCAATAGTTGAACAGATCTTGCAATTACCTGACCATCTAACAGAGTTGCCTGATTAAAAAAGGTTTTTTCCTTCCTTAAAGCAGTACACAGGCACGAGGAATGTTGAAAGTGATGCAGTTTCGGAAAGTGAGCAAACTCAACGACATGTGGAGAATCGTAAATGGTGGGGATTGATGTATCGGTACATAATGTATGAGTGTTCAGCATTTATTGTTTTTCTGATGTTGCTAATCCATACGGTCTACTTCATTGGTCCAAGAAAGGTAGTAGTCCCTTTGATTCTTCCTACTCTAGTGACTTATGCAGAATTACCTGTTGCAAAGAGACCAGGGCCATTTAGGCCATTTGTGATTATCCCTACACCAGTGACGCATGTAAGGTCACCCATTTCTCTGACAAGTGTTCCTATGATTCCCCATGTAGGAAGGACCCTTATTGATGTACTTCATAAGCATTACACACGTACCCTCCTTGCAAGAGGGAGACACAGGAGAAGCACAAGGGAAGATAATTATGAGTTAAATAATTATCTAGACAGTACAGCACATTTGGGGAATAACAACATGTGGTATCAACACATGAAAGAGGTGGGAAAAAGAACATCCAAGGAGAGTTGCTAGGTTTGTGCTCTCCTACCTTAAGCTATGGGGAATTCTAAAATATTCATAGCCATAAAAGTAGAAGCCCAGAAAGCTCATTGCCTAATGCACCTTGCACTCCGCCATACAAGAGGTCAGTTCCAGGGTCGAACAGCATCCTTGGTATGGGTAACCAAGTGGACAGCTCCATAAGAAGATGATTATGTGCAAGATTTGAAGACAAGAGCGAAAGCACACACCAGAGATCATGTGATAAAATATGAACAGCCTGTAATGAAGGGAGTAATATTCCCTTAGGATGGGAAATAAACAAAAAGCTCAATTGTCAAGTAGAAAATGATGAAGAAATACAGAGATGCAAGGAGAGAGGGCTGCTGCAAATACAGGGTAACTGTGCTTTCTCCAGATGGACGGGAGGAAGGCATGATCATATGTATGGCATTAGCACTTACAGGATACTATGAGCCACTTATAACGACGGCAGAGAGAGAATGCAAACAGCATTGGCCAAAGATTGCAAAATTGCTGACATGGGTTCATGATAAAGGAGGCCCGCTGCAGATAGTGCATCTAGCCAGCGCAGAACCATGCTTCAGAAAAAATGGCACAAGAAAGGTTGGAATGAATCAGCAGTGCAGTCGAATTCTCGATCTACCAGGAATGAAGGATGGAACAGTAGCGATAATGGACCACTACTGGGTCTGTGGATCCAGAGATTACATGAAGTTGCCCAATAACTGGGGAGGGTTGTGTTCTATAGTGATCGTCCATGTTCCAGCATTGGTGATTCCAAAGAGTTACCTGAACATTGGGGAGTTTCCAAAAGCAGATGCTCGCCTGAGAAAGAGGAGATCAGTTGAATTTCTCAATCAAACAAAGAGGGAGAACTACTTTTCAGCTAAATCAATAGAAGCCTTTGACTCTATTCCGTATGAACACAGGTTGTTCAGTCAGCCTTCAGCAGTATTCGTGACAATCTTCATGCCAGGGATCCAGATGATGGCAAATGCCAAATGGTTACAGATTACCAGATGGTCCTGCAGACAATCAACACTACCATAAAGGGATTCAACGCTACCAAAGAAGACTTGAGACCCATAAGATTGCTGGCTCTTCAGAATAGATATATCCTGGACATGATTACAGCAATGGATGGAGGTGTTTGTGCCAAAATCGAAAAATCATGTTGCACATTCATACCTTCTCATGATGAGGAGAATGGGACCTTGACAGAGGCCATAACGATGCTGATGAACTTGCACATCAAGATGGAGGATGAAGTAGAAGATATTGCAGATGAGAGCTGGTTTGCATCGATCTTCTCATGGGTTCCACAATGGATGGCAAATATCTTGAAGTTCCTCGGAGCATTGTTAAGTGATGATCATGTATGAATTCTGTGTGATCAGAATAATAATCACACAGTGCAAGAAGACGGCAAAGAAAGCAGTAGGAATTAAGATCATGATTGATGTCGGGTCAGGGTTTGGACCCAAAGAGCTGACAGATGAAGAAATCAAAAAGTATATAGAAGCAAGTATTCTAGCACCTGAGGGAACAAAGTTCCTGTATCCAAGAAAACACAAGAAGTATGTGCGAAGATGTATCTACTGCAGCCGGAATGTACAAAGTAGTCTCATGACCGGGAGTGTCGATGACCATGTAAAATTAACAGGATCTCTGAAAGGAGTACTGAAGCTATGGACTCCGAAGAAGCACTTTTTCAGACGAGTGTATCTAGATGTGAAGACTGACGGGAGAGTGGTCGATGAATCAACCAGAGGGGGGGAGTGTAGAGGAGGAGCCAAGTGCCTATACTGAAAGTCCTGCCCCCATATTGCCGATATGTTGTAAACCGGAAAATCAAACATGCACGATGCCAATAATGGTCCCTATACCGCAAAGAGTCCTCAAAACAAGGTATCCACTGAGAAAGCCCTATATGATGTGCCCGCAGAGAAATTACAGTCTTTTAACGGAGGTTCCGGAAGAAGTGTGAAGATTAATGAAAAAGACTGGTGACGTCACATGAAGCAGAAATGACACACCCAGAAAAGATGCCAATGAAGAGAGTATACAGACCTTATAGAATCTGATGGCAAAATAAAGAATTGAGCAACATTTCACAAGCAAAATGAAGATTGCATGTGTGGAAAGCACGGAAGAAAATGCAAAGTCGTTGTACAGATGCTGAAACGCAAGATTCACAATTGTACAATTGTACAGATGCTGAAACTAAGTAATCATAAGGGTGGCTATACGTAGTGAATAGACTGCAGGCGGAGTTGCCATTATATATATATCTATAAAATCTGGATGTTCCACAATGCATTTTACCAAACTAGGACCCGTGAACAGAAGTGCTGAAATCGTGGCACAGTTGAAGAAAACAGCTGACGGCGAAGGAAGATTGTCTGGCCCGGTGTCAAGGGTTGGGGCAGCCAAGAAACTGGTTATCTATTCGAGAAGATACAATGAACGTGAGAAGCGAGAGGAGCTCCTGTTGAGGTGTAATGGAAAAACACTAGAAGTGTCATGATTTATTAATTTAATAGTGTTAAATGCGAAGAAGGAGCTCAAAACGCATCACATGGTCAAGATGAAAATAGACTTTGGGCAAGCTACGCCGGGACTTAAAGATAAGACCATACTCGCACTCCCTTCTATTCTCAGGCGCAGTGACACTTGCAAGACCGAGTTCAAAGACTAATTGAATGGCAGACAGCAGGAGTGATGATGGATGCTGGGCTAATTGAGTGGGGAGGCATGGTCAAGTCCAGCCCTCCAGCACCTGGGGTATCAACTTGCGTGCTGCTAGCGAGTGGAATATTCCAGAAGGGTACAAGCGTGCCAACCAATTGTAGAGGGCCATGTAGCAAAGAGCCCTATAGTTTGACAGCCAATGAAACGTGTATTTCATGACAGCGAAGATGACTTGCACTAGGGTGGGCATAGCTGTCCACCTGACCTTAGAGCTCCAATCACAATGATACCCCCCCATAGAAAGTATACCTAGATGTTACCCTTAAGCCTATCACAACCCAAAGTAGGTTTTCTTATTTTGCCACATAGTATGACGTCACGTATGCCAATTGTTTTGTTATGAAAGTAATATTTTTTATGAAATACATTGAGAATTATGCTGTGGGTCATCCGTTGACACCGGTTGTACTCACTGTTAGACAATTGCAATTAAAAACCGTTATGTTTTGCCAACTTCCTGAGTCGGTCTTATTATTGGTGTAAGAGTATGATCTGCATCCCCATCCTTCCCATGGAGCACTATCTTGCTTAAAGGGCCTACAGGTTCAGCCCCATGAGGTGGTGACAGGACGGCGGATGCATCTTGCCCTGGCTCCTCTCACAAGAGCACTGAAGGACTGTGAAAGTAGCACCGATATGTTAGGACATGACATTTATGAATACATTACTTCTTTGGTGGCTAGCTCTTCTTTTATCTCTCGCCAGATAAAGCGAATCCAGGGTGGCCCAGAAGACAGAGAAGAGATTGACTCCGACAACACACCACAAGACTGTGAACTCAAAACACACTGAACATTGGGTTCTTTGTCCTCCCAAGTAATTTCATAAAGCGCTGGAATGCACCCAGGTTCACTGACACCCACATGGTCAAACAAGTGGCAGACCGTGCAGTCAAGTTAGTTGGTAAAACGGTCTGGAACCACTTGTAAGACATCAAGCCCTACAAAGCAGTGGTCTCACCTGGCAACAAAGTCTCTGACCGACAGGGCCAACGTTCAACACCTAGAAGACCTACAAGTGCATTCTGAACTTACACGACTGGGAAGACCAGACCATCCAATGGTCACACGCTCCCCAGCAGCAGAAGTAGAAACTGGAACACTTGTAGACATCAATTAAGGATACACTGTCCGTTATTTTTCACTTTCGCACACACAGGGTCTACGTGGAAGCTGATCCGATCACATTGTTTGGTTATTCATGTTGCCCTCTGCCCATCACCCAGATACCTTCTCAAACCAATTTGTCCATACTGTAAGAAGACCCACTAGATTCCGAGCCCGATCCCCTGCAGTGTATTATCTTGCCTTTTTAGAGTATTTGGCCCAAACATACCCACAGTTCGAGTACAGCGAATCCCCTGTCCTTGCCACACTAAGAGACCCATCAGTAAGTTTTTGCATTTGCTATCAGGGATTATTTGGTCCGAGGGGCTTAAGAGCATTTACCATACTAACAACTAATGCATTTCTTTGCTCATTTCAGGCGGGCATCTTTATCTTCAAGCAGCAAGGATGAGGGAAACAATAAAGAACATTATCATTATGGCGTGTCTATTATTTCCAAGTGGGTTGGCGGGATTAGTATTTTGGCAATGATGTTGTTGTTAGCGCTACCGCCGTACACTCTACTAACATTCCCCCGACCCAAGCAGGTGGAACGATCATGTCAGGTGGACGAGAGAACACTGCTGATAAGGTAAGGAGAGGTAAGCGCAGTGTTCACACAGACATGAAGGGGGTAAACACATATCTCACCTACACTGCTCGAGTTTCTAATAACATGTGGTACAAACACATGACAAAAGTAGGTAAGGAAACCACCAGGGAGAGATGTTACGTCTGCTCTTTAATCTCATACGCAATAATTGCCTCCAGAACGGTCATAGCAACTGAAATACCTGCAGCAAGAGCACAATGCCTAATGTATCTCTCGATGGTGCAAACTCGAGGAATATTTCAAGGAAAGTTAGCAACGTTGAGATGGATGTCCAAGGGGACGTTCCAGTACGAAGATAATTATATAAAGACACTAAACATGATGATCAATTATTGGCAGTTAGTTAAAGCTATACAGTACATAACTGATGGATCTGAGAAGGGAGAAACAAAAATGATCACTCTGAAGGAACTACCATGTCCCTGGACAAGAGTGAGGGAAACAGGGGCAGAGCCTGGTTGCTGGGAGAGACCACAGATCCTAGTCTATGGTCAAGTATACACAAACGATGGATGGAAAGATGGAGTTGTGGAAAGCAAGACAGTGACGCTAGCACAATCCCCAGTGAACAAGGTACAGGAAGAAAACGATAAATGCCTGAAGGAATGGGAAATGAGTGCAAAGCTACCAACATGGGTGGAAAATGAAGCTGGCCGATGATAATCCCCCCTGACGACACCAGCACAGTGCCATCAGAACAATGGTAAAGTTGAAGGGGGTGAGAATATTGGGTGTAGAAGCACTGAACAACACACAGCCATGAAAGCAGGGACAGCTGTGCTGATGGACCACTATTGGGCCTGCGGATCCAAAGAGTAAGAGAAGTTGCCACCTGACTGGGGAGTAGCTTGCTCGCTGGTGCACATCAACATGCCTTCGTTGATCATGCCGGGAATGGATGTAAAGCTTGATAAGTTCCCGGAAATGGACAACAAGAGGAAGAAGAGGTTGGTCAAGGTGACACCAGCAGCCAAGGCAGAGAAGCCAACAGTATGGAGCAGAGATAAGAGAGGAGGAAATTACGTCTCAGGAGCATCGGAAGCAGCACTAGATGAAGTGCCAGCAGAACAGAGGCTGTTCAGTAGTACACAAATGTTCTTTGCATCAATAATACCATCTGTGCAGACGTACACGAACGCCAAGTGGTTACATATCACTCGATGGGAGCGGATGGTAACGATTCATTCAGACAGGACGGAGAGCAAGACGTGTGAAACAGGACCCGCTGCCAAGGCCAAGAGATACAGATGACATTCCAATTCCCAGACAACAAAGACACCAGCTGCAGTAAATGCAAATATGTCATCAAAATTCAGAGCTGCACAGCTCAAATTTGTGATCTTTAAACACGTGATACAGCAGAAGCAGACAATGGGCAGTAACCGACGTTGGGAAAGGGGAGCTGACCCCAGGCCGCCAGATGCAACCAGCGGCAAAGTATGCAACAATTTGTTACATGTGTTGCACCAAGCAGGAGAGCACCCTCATAGACTAAGGTGGTACACACAAGTTACAATGCAGACACATAGCAGTGCTCATTACCTTGAAAAGGTACACCAAGAACTGAGAACTTTTGCAGATCCCAGGTTTGGGGTCGTCAACTCTAGCCAATCATAGTTTGGTATCGAAGGAGTGATATGATATGATAGGTTATTTATAACACGCTTAATACCCAGAGGTTTCTAAGCACTGACCCGGAGATCGAACCCATGTTGCTCCATCTCGTCTTGCTTCCAAGGTGAGCACGTTGCCGCTGAGCTATCCTTCCGAGACGCAACAGACAGGAACCAATGGTAAGTTCAGCATACTGCAACATTGTTATAGGTAGTGATTTGGGGATGGACCAGGCCAGCCACCTGACATGCAAGAGCCCGTAGAATAACATGTATAGTGTCCACTTAAGGTGGTATAATACTCAATACCCAATCCTGAGGGCCAATAGGTTTTCTGGAGAGGGGCCCAAGTTGTGACGTGGCGCTGACGCCACACTACAGTGAAACCGGCCCGCAAGCCGAGGATGAGTGAGATGTGCTGAGACATTTTCTGTTCCTGTGCTCATCCCTGTTGGGTTTGTTTGTAATAAACCACAGTTTGAATTTGCCATTGACTGAGTCCTCCGTTTACTCTGGGGAAGGTGTTGGGCCTTCCAAGAGTCTGAGGACTTCCAGTGTCCCTCTGGCCTGGCTGTGCACATCTCACACTACACACCACCTCGATCCGACAGACTCCTCAACCTAAATGTTCTTGTTGCACCTTTGCTGTTTCATACTTTCTCCCCCTCACCCTCCTGGAACCGGAGTACTGGAACACCTTCTCCCCTGCAATTATGGACATTAAACAGTGACTAGCTTCATGATCACCATTAAGAAAAAAATATACTTTTCTCTCATAAAGGGGCCTTCAGAGTTTTGGCGTGCTATCTTCAGACCTCCCCTGTACATGAGCCCCTGCTACCTTCATCAATGGATTCCCTTGTGTGCTCCCCATTTACTGTTCTCTAGCGCCACCCTTTCCGTCAGCATATTTATTGCATTATCTAATATATCAGTTGTCACCCCTCAGCTGAGATATTTTCTCGAAGGACAGAATGTTCTTGATCCCTGCCAAATGGGCTCTCGCCCCTTGTTGGGGACAGAGTCAGTTCTGGTATGATATGATAGTTTATTTATATACCGCCTATACACAATGTGTTTCAAAGCGCTTCAAGGCAAGGGAGGGAACAAGGGAAAATACAATGACATTCTTATAGGCCATGAACAGTAAGGATGTGAAATTAACTATTGTACTGGGCCTGATGACATTTCAGATAGTGCAAGAGCTAAGACATAGATAAGGAAGGGAGGGAGGGGGAGAGTGGGAAGGAAATGGAAACAGACAGGCGACTACCGTACTAGGCCTGATGACATTTCTGGTAGAGCTGGAGAAAAACAAAAGGTGAGAGAGAGGGGTGCAGAAAGGGAGGGGAGGAACAAAACAAGCGACTATCGTACTAGGCCTGACGACATCTCAGATAGTGCTAGAGGGGTGTGGGGGGGACAAGTAAGGGGAGGGGGTAGGAGACAGACCAGGTTGCTATCATACTAGTCCAGGGACAATTCTGGTAGAGTAAGTGCATAGAAGAAAGTAAGGGGAGGAGGGGAGGAGATAGGAAAAGGGAGAAAGGGAGAGGAGGAAAGAACAGAGAGTAAGCAGTCAGAAGTGGAGAAGCAAGAGGGGGGGGCGAATACAATTCCATAAGTCAGTAGTAACACAATGTTGCAAGCCAGGATACAAGATGAAGATGGGAACAGCATGATTCAGGGCCACCATGAGTACAAGATGCTAAGGAAGTCCTGCATGAGAGTTGAGAAAGGGTGACACACCATGAATCAATGAAGTCCATAAAAGTCAAATCCAGCATTGGCCACAAGCTGGTGATGGTAAAACCAGAATGTATCAGGACAGATTCCTGCAGAAGTAGACCGGAGGGGGAGCAGGGTAGAAGAATCAAGCTAAACAGGCAACATCTGTGTGCAAGAAGGGTGGGGGGCACAAGGGAACATCACAGGAGGACCAGAGGGGGTGGGGATGCCTGTGGGGACAGAGGGAGCAAACATGTTGGTGCATGCTTACCGGCTGTCTGAGCAGGGGGTTGGGCCCTGTGTCCTCCTGGTCCAAACAGGAATTGCCCTTTTCTTTGTATGCCCTTCGCTTTGGACACCCGGGCAAGAGACACCCTTGATCTAAGAGGAGAAGGAAGGAAGAGGCAGGGCTAAAAAGGTGGGTGGTGCTTACGCCAGGTGACCTAGATCCATTTGCACCTGCTCCTCATCTGCAAAGGAGAGGAGTTCTGGTGGGCTTCTTAAGTAGGGAAAAAGAGCGGCAACCTGGAAGGCACCAGGTGGGCGGGGCTTAGGCCAGGTGAACTAGATCCACTTGCACCTGCTCCCCATCTGGTGGCAGCACTGGATGATCTTATGATGGAAATAGAGGCGGTACGGCAGCAGGTATTATTTATTCGACACTATTAATCATGGGATTCTTCTATCTAGGCTGCTGGATGTAGGGACGGCGGGCCAGTCCTGGACTGGTTCCATGCCTTTCTGACTTCTCGAGCCCAAATGGTCTCTATTGACATTCTTAATAGGCATTGGAACAATTAGAATGGGCAAGTGCTGTGTATTTGGAGGTACAACATAGAACGAAGAGGAATACAAACTGTTTACAACATATGACATCATTATTGTACGTGCCGGACTGTCGTTTCAATAATGTAAGAGCTATACATAAAAAACGGAAAGAGGGGCAGGGGGAGGGTAGGGTAAAACGAACAGGGCAATGAGTCCATCATAAGTGCCAAGTAGTAGGAGAGGATGGGAGGGATGGCATGGAGAGGCACACTAGGCACAAAAAACGAAAGTGGCTGCAAATGTAAAGAGGAAAGTAAGAAAAAGGGGGGCTGCACTGCACTGTCCTGCCCTGTCTCTGGGAAGCCTAAAAGATAAGGAAGACTCAACTACAGTGCAATAGGTGGGGGTGTCAGGAATATATTAAAAAAGGATCACAATGAGTGCATTGCATGAGAAAAGGGTGCAAGATGTAAAAGAGCACACCTTCAAAACGATTTTAAACTGAGCAAAAATGCAATGCAAAATTAATGCAGAGATGTAAATTGCACAACTACCTAGATTCGATTTTTAGACAGAGCAAGTGCAGTCAGAGAAATAGAGTAGGAAGGAGAGGTAGAGAGGCAGAGTGAAGTAGACAACAGTTAAGGTTCAGGTGTTAGAGGAGGAGGCAGTAGAAAGGTTCAGCCATCACTCACGCAATCCAAATGGGTGCAAAGAGGTCAAGGACCCAAGTTCATTTGGTGGCAGCGTGTACCAAGGCAACCGCATGGTTAGAAGGAGCACGAAGGTTGGGGGGGTCCTCCCTGCCCACCCGGGCCTTCGAGGGGGGCAGCAGTCGCCTGCCAGCTAACGTGGTGTGCCCGATAGGCAGGGGCCCAGCCAATCAGCAGGGCCGTGTAGGTCAGCTGTTTGACCCGCAAAATGGGTCTGCCATGTTTGAAAGGCCTCAGGGCCCGGGGATGCAGGCAGCTAGGGTGCTGCATGTGGAGCCCAGAAGAGGAAGATGCCTCCAAGGAAGAAAAAGAGCACAAAGGAAACAAAAGTGCTCTGGGGCACCTTATGGGCCTCAAGGGGGCCGTTGGTCATCTGCCAGCTACAGTGGTTGTGTGCCCAATAGGCAGGGGACCACGGACCAACCAATCAGCGGTGCGTGTAGGTCTGATGTTCAGCCCACAAAGTGGGTCCGGCAAGTTTGAAGGGCCTCACAGCCCAGAGATGCAGGCAGCCAGGGTGCGCTGCATGTGGAGCCCAGAAGAGGAAGATGCCGCCAAGGAAGAAAAAGAGCACAAAGGAAACAAAAGTGCTCCGGGGCACCTTATGTAGAGTGGCTCTCGACGGGGCCGGCTGTCGGCTGCCGGCTAGGGCGGTTAAGTGCCAGAGGCAAAGGCCCAGCCATTCAGTGGGGCCATGTAGGTCAAATGTCTGACCCACAATGCGGGTACGCCATGTTTGCAGGGTCTCATGGGCCGGAGATACAGGCAGCCAGGGTGCTGCATGTGGAGCCCAGAAGAGGAAGATGCCGCCAAGTAAGAAAAAGAGCAGAAAGCAACTGTAAAGCAGAGTTAGTCAAAATAGGGTCACTGTGTGACCCTCCTGTTGTATCCTGCTTCCCGACCAATGCGTCGGCAGGAAGCAGAGAGTGTGAGGCCCTGGGCGACAAGGCCTTGCTGCGCAGCTCCAGCTGGAGCGAAAGGAGACGCGGACACGCTGGTGCTCCGGTGCGCCCGGAACTGCCCTCGTGTAGCGGGCGTGGGGCATTTATTTGATGGCGCCTTACGTCACCGCGTAGAGGGACGTAAGGCGTACACAACATTCCTCCTTTTTTAGCCAACAAAACATTAACAAACATCATATCTTTCAAACAATGTTCCAAACTGTGATTTCTGATACCTTGCAGGCTGGGCTTTTACCACTCATAGGGCCTCATCACGACTTGGGCGGTAACGGTAACGCTATTAGCGCGGGCGGTATTAGCTCTACCGCCGAACTCCCCGGCGCTAATAGCGCCGGATCACGAGTTCGGCGGTAATGTCAATCCCCATTCCCCATTGAGCCCATTCGGGAATGCCCCATTCCCCATTGGGCTCAATGGGGAAATTTTGCGCTAATACCGCCGGCGGATTTCCCGCCAGCGGTAATAGCGCGAATTTTCGGCGGATTTCCCCCCAGCTCAGAGCTGGAGAGAAATCCTCCGAAGTCCTGCTTTGGCGGACCCTTAAATCCGGCGGTAATAGCGCTACCGCCGGATTTAAGGGTTACCGCCAAAGTCGTGATGAGGCCCATAGTCTTTCAGGGGGTCTCTGCGCAGTACTTAGAGCATACCATCCACCCCTGGGGGCTATCCCTTGATTCCCATTGGGTTGCTTACCTTCATTGTTCAGAGTGCCTCCTCTGGTTCGCTCGGCAGCTCATCTATTCCACCGTCCATGGTCGCTACTCCTTCCTGATGGTGATGCTCCTCCTCAATTCCTCAACTTGCGAATCTTCCTCTTCCGCTGGTTGCTGCTCTCCATCCGTCCACAGGTCTCTTGGTACTGTCTTGAACCATGATGCATTTCTTGTGACCTGTTTTTGTCCCCTTGTGGCTGTTATTATGGTCCCTCGCCTTTGTGTTATGGTCCATGGGACGGAGTCGTATTGGGTGTCCAGCTTTGACTTGGATGAGTTCCTTACTATTGTTACCTGATCACCGACTCAGTGATTGGACCTTTTGGCGTGTCTCTTGGTGCTCATATGTGCGTTCGCCACAGTGCTTTTTTGTTGAGTTCGTGTCCTGTCATACGTGCCCGTACCCCTGCTCGGGTCATGTGGGATGGATGAATTGATTATGGTTCCATACATGATGTCTGCCGGTGGTATCCCTGTGGTGCTGTGGGGTGTCACTCTGTAGTTTCTTAGGAACCTGTATAAGTCCACCCACACGGGAAAGGCGCAGTACTTTATTGAGGGTTTGCATTAACCTTTCCACGTCTCCGTTAGCCTGTTGCCATCTCGGCATTATGTGATGGTAGCGAATGTTGAGGTCGGCTAGGTACTTCTTGAACTCATCGCCATGGAACGGTGGTCCATTGTCACTCCGGATCCGCCGTGGAAGGCCATGAGTGGCACATTTTTTTTCCATGGCCGGTATGACTGCCTCTGCTGCTGTGGATGATACGATTTCAACCTCTGGGTACCTAGAGTGGTCATCGATTGCCACCAACAGGTACGTGCCCTCCTGTATCTTGCAGAAATCGACACTGATTGCGTCCCATCTGGAGGATCCTCGTTCTGCCGATAGTATTGTCTCGCGATTCGGCGGGACGCCGGTAATTTGACATGGGGGGCATGTTGTGATAAGTTGCTCCACTTTTTCGTTGACGCAAGGGAACCATACACAGTGTCTGATCCTGGCCTTGGTCCGTACCATTCCCTGGTGACCTTCCTGCGCTAACGCTACGACTCTGTCTTGCATTCTTGCGGGGATGACTATTCGGGTCCCTCTTAGTATGAGCCCTTCCTCCGTGATTGACAGGTCTTGCCTTACTACAAACACGCCAGAGAGGAACTCTTTGGCTTCGGCAGTGCGATTGTGAATATTCCATAGGAAGGATTTCCATTCACCAGAGATGACCGTGTCTTATCCCAGATCACAGCATGGGTCGGCTTGCCTGGCCTCCACGATGTCTTCGATGCCGATGGCTCTTGGTTTCATCTTGTGAATGACGTTGCAGATGTGTTCCTCCGTTTCCTCAGCCACGTGCATCTCCCCTGGCGTGGCTGCTCTTGGGTGCCTGGACAGGAAATCTGCTGGGTTCCCGCTGCCAGGTTGGTATGCCAACTCAAAGTCATACTGTACTAGGTGTAGTAGCCACTTCCCTATTCTGGCTGGAGGGTGCAATGACGAGCCTGTGATTATGGGGAGGAGTGGTTTGTGGTCCGTGTATGCCTTGAACTTTCGGCTGTACAGGTACAGGTGAAAATGGCGACAGCCCCACAGTACTGTGATTGCTTCCTTTTCTATATGGTAGTACCGTTGCTCCGTCGGTGTCAAGGCGCGGGAGGCGTATGCGATCGGCATCGACTCTCCTGTGGAAGTTACTTGGATTAGGATTGCCCCTAGACCCACCGGGCTGGCATAGACATATAGTTCGGTCGACAATGTGGGATCGTAATATGCCATGGTGGTGTTGGCCGAGAGTGAGGCCTTGATTTGTTCGAACGCTTCCTGGCAGGTGGGGCTCCAGACCCATTTTGTGCTGGCCTTAGTGAGTTCCCTCAGAGGTTCAGACAACGTGGCAGGTTAGGAATGAATCTTCTGCAGTATGTTGCCATCCCTAGAAAACTGCGTACCTCTGTGGTGTGGTTGGGGGTGATGCAGCACCGATGTCCGCTACTTTTTGAGGGTCTGCAGAGATGCCTGCGCTGTTGAATGTATACCCGAAGAACGAGATCTCTTCCTTTAGGAATTCACACTTGTCCTTGTGGATTGTTAAGCCTGCACTCTCTAGCCTGCTGAGTAGCATGTTAAGTCGTCGTACGTGCTCTTCCTTGTCACCTGCATCAATGAGAAAGTCATTGTTGACATTGAGTACCCCCGGGATGCCACGTATCACCTCCTGGGTGGTCTGCTGAAACACTTTGGCCGCAGAGGAAATTCCGAAACTGAGTCGTTTGTATCTGCGCAAATCCTATGTGGGTGGAGAACGTTGTGATGTACCTGGAGTCCCGATGGAGTTTCAGTTGGTGGTATCCAGCATTGAGGTCGACTTTTGAGAAGATTTTAGATCCTGTGAGGTCCACTATAATTTCATCAAGGGTGGGGGTGATGTGTCGCTCCCGCTTTATTGCTGCATTGGGGAGGCACATGTCAATGCATATTCTCACCTTGCCCGGTTGGTTGAGTTTCTTGGTTACGACCATGGGTGATACCCACAGTGTTGGTCCGGTCACTTCTTCAATGATGCCCGCTTTCTCGAGTGCATGGAGTTCTTTCTGAACCTGATTTCTTATGTGGAACGGAGTTCTTCGATAGCGTACTGCTCGCGGTTGGACGGACTCATCAATATGAAGTGTAATGGACTTTCCTTTTAGGCATCCATTGCCCTTGAGGAGGTTTGGGTATTTCCCGAGAATGCTGTTAATGTCCTGTGTATCTGTCACATCACAGATGAAACTTATGAGTCCCAGGTTCTCTGCCGCGTCTCCTCCCAGTAGACACTCAATTCCTGCATTCACTACGTATATATTTTAGACTGCAGTGACTTGTCATCTCTCCTGGGAGTCGTCCGGAATCGTCCTATGATGGGCAGTGGCGTTTTGCACCCATATGCAAATAACAGCGTGTCTGTCGTTTTCAGGATTGGTGGGGGTCGTAGTTTTCTAAATGCAGTCATTGGCATGACGTTAACGGATGCCCCGGTGTCTATGGTCATCTGCGTTTCTTGGCCTTGAATGGCCACCAGACATTTCCGTCTTCTCAGTCTTTTCGTGGGTGTCGTGCCTCTGTAGTCCAGTGCTGAGACTAGGTACACCTTTTTTCTTTTTCTCCATTGCTCGTTTGCTGCATCTTTTTGAGGTTGTGCATCGTTGTCCCCTCCCTCATCGGTTGACGAATTGACAGTCTCAACTCGGCGGGCACTGGCTTGTTTCTTCTTCTTCCCCATGTTTTTGTCTTGAGGAGTTTGGGGGTATTGGGGTGGCTCAGACGATCTGCATACTTTTGCATAGTGAACTTTTCTGCCACATGCAATGCACGTGTTGCCTTGGGCAAGGCAATTTCGTCTCCCATGGTGAGGTCCTCTGCACCACCCACACTTAGTGGGTCCTGAGGTTCTTGGTTGTCAGCATGGGGGGGTGTTGTTGCCACTGGCCTCGTCCCTCGTGTATTGGCGGTTTGTGATTTGGGCCACTGTCGCCATCGTTAGTGCCGGTTGGAGTTTCTGCAGGGTCGTGCCCATGTGCGCTGCTCTGGCATGTGACAACTCCCTCTGGCGCTCGAGTTCTAAGATTCTGGTCAGAGATATGCCTTTTTCACTTAACACCATTCTCCTTAGCTTCTCCGAGTGTATCCCATTGATGATCTGGCGTCGGATTTCTTTTTCAACGTCAGCAAATTTACAGGAGATTGCAAGTTTCCGGAGTCTGGCGTGATAGGCGTCAAGTGTCTCGTCCTCAGACTGGATGGTGGTACAGAAAATGAATGCTTCATAGTCTGGATTTAGTTGGGCCAAAAGATGGGCTGTGAGAGCGTCTTTTGTTTGTTGGTAGACGTCAGAGCCATCTGTTATTGCCAGCGAGTTGAATATGCGTAGAACCTCATCCCCAACATTTAGTAGGAGGTGCGACCTCATTTTGCGAGAAGTTGGTAACGTCTTTGCAATCAATGGCCATCTTGAATTTCTGGATCCACAGCTGCCATCGCGGACCAACTGATGAGGGGTTGGTGTATGGGTCGAAAGGGCTGAGCGCCAGCGACATCCCCCCCCTGCGAACGCGTGTGTGGCATCGATGCTGCCATTCTCGAAGATGTGCTGGGTCTGGGAGTGGAGAGGCCTGCTGCCATTGTGCATGCCCCCGGCACCTATCTATGCGCAATTATTATTTTTTTCTCGGTGGGGGATGGGCCCCCCACCGAGTTCCCAAAAATTGTACCCGTACTGAGGGCTTGCGTTGCTGGGCGTCGCATGTGGTGTTCGTTACAGCTTCCTCGTCGCCAGTGTTGTATCCTGCTTCGCGACCGATGCGTTGGAGGGAAGCAGAGTGTGTGAGGCCCTGGGCGCCAAGGCCTTGCTGCGCAGCTCCAGCTGGAGCAAAAGGAGACGCAGACACGCTGGTGCTCTGGTACGCCCGGAACTGCCCTTGCGTAGCGGGGGCGGGGCATTTATTTGATGGCGCCTTACGTCAACGCGTAGCGGGACATAAGGCGTACACAACACCTCCCAGTGAACAAATGGAAATGGTAAGTATACAAAGTACGGAACAACAGTTTAAAATCGAGTGAGAAGCAAGAGAAAAGAGTAAACCGACTGTGTAGAAAAAATGGAGCCAATGAAGAGCAGTTCTCCAATCCGACCTCTATGCAGAAAAATAGAACTGGCGGTTGGGCCACGTGGGCTGTTTACATAGCAAAGCGTATACACATGTTTGCAAAATGGAGGGTTCTTTTATGGTGCTCCGTTTTTCAAATTCTTTTAAAGCTTTATGCAGCATCTTTGGGGCAGCACTCGGGTCGGCAAAATGCAGAATGAAGGAATGGCACATGGATGAAAGAGTAAGGATACCTCCATGGTGAGGAAAGGCAAGCTTGAACAGCAATTTCAAAATAGGTTTCAGGAAACTCTACAAGACAATGCAGGAAACAAAGCTAAACCCAGCTTTCTGCAGCCTCTACTTGTACATAAGAAAGGCCATCACCCATGTGTGCTTATGAGAGACGACCCTTACAAAATGTAAAGGCAAGTTCAGGCATCTTAAAGATGTGGCATTCGAAGAGAACAATATATGTCTATCAAGATTTGGCCCTGATGTAACACGCCCACTAATATAATTTTTACTTTGCTTTCTTTGTATTTAGTTCATAAGAACTTTTACAACATACCAAATTTATTAATTTAAAACATAATAATGTATAACAAAAGATACATATATAAAACAAAATAAAACAACCATTATAACTAATCTATGATATGATAAGGCATTTATAACGCGCCTATACACAAGTGTTTCAAGGCGTGACGAGGCAAGGGAGGGGAACAAAGGGAGGACAGACAGCAATCCTAATAGGCCAGGTGTCATTCAGATCGCGCAAGTGCGTGGGAAGGGGGCAGGGAAACTGCAGAACATGGAAATAGATAATAACAATAAGTAAAATAACGGCCAGCATGTGGCAAGGGTAAGTGCAGACATCAGGTGTCAAGGGCTGGTGGGGGGATTGTAGGGATACAGAAACAGTCCCAAGTGCGGGGGTTGCCAGGCGGGCAGTGCAGGTATGTGACGATGGCGGGGGAGGGACCTGGACCCGAGATCAGAGGGTGACCAGGTAGCCAGAGCGGTTTCCGGTTACAGCCGGGAGGTCAGCAGAGGAGAGGAGGAGAACAGGCAGAAGCAAAGAGAAAGGTTTTGAGGAGCTTCCGGAACCGGAGATGGTTCTCCTCAAGTTTAAGGGAGGCACCGGCCGAAGAAAGATCTACCACCAACTCATTGCTTGGAGAAGCGACTGACCCTGAGGGAGTTGGAGGTGGATGAGCGAAGAGCTCGAGAAGGAAGATATTTAGGAATAGAGAGTTGAAGGTATTGAGGCCCCAAGCCCCAGAAGGCCTTGTGGACGATGCAGAGGGTTTTGAACTTAATCCTCGCAGCCACTGGGAGCCAGTGCAGTAATTTCAGTCCTGGAGAGATACGATCCCTGGGATTGAGGCCAAGGACAAGTCTTGCAGTCCTGTTCTGGATGAGTTGTAGAGGGCGGAGAGTAGAGGCAGGCAGATTTAGAAAGAGGATGTTGCAATAGTCCAGCCTAGAGAGAACCAGAGCTCTGGAGACAGTGAGCTTCTGGGGAAAGGAGAGGAAAGGAAGAATACCTCTGAGGAGGTGCAGCTGGTAGTGCGAGTTCTTGGAGACGTCAGCGATGTGAGGCGAGAAGGAGAGTGTGGAGTCGAAGAGGACACCAAGGTTTTTAGCCTTGCAGGTGGGAGCAGGAAGAGGGCCAAGAGAGGCCGGCTAGAGAGCTACAGGAAAGGAGGGAGCGGGTGTGCCGATGAGGAGAATCTCGGTCTTACTGGCATTTAGGCAGAGGTCATTGGCGGCACACCACTCCTGGATAGCAGACAGACAGTCAAAGATGAGGGAAGGAGAGGAGGAGGCCGGGGGTAGCCTGAAAATGAGCTGGGTGTCATCCGCATAGGACTGCAAGTTGGGGTAGGTCAGACTTCCTTAATTCAAGGTCATTAATTGCATCAAGGCTAGGTACAATAGGACCCCAGAGCCGATAAAGTGCTAGATGCATAGATTTGGTGTCCTGTTTAAGCAATAACACCAAAATTCGCTAGATTTGATATTACCGTAGTCAAACATGTGAACCCAAAATAGTCATGTATAGCATCCACAATCACACGAGGCTGCAAACAAGTAGGCCCTGCATGTAAGTGTGTCTACTGTTGAAAGAAACCGAACCTTAACGAAATCACTGTTAACCCAGGCTGAGGGGCAAGAGATGCAAGGCCTACCCTTGCCAGAAGATTAAGAAGAAACAACAAGTCAGGAATTTGAAAGCAGCATAAAGAGATGCTAACCTAACGAAAGGTGAGGTACCTGCAAGAATATTGCAACAAAAAAAAAACGACATTAAGGGAGAGATGGAAAACGTTCAAGACCACACATTAATCCACTTGGCTTATTTCATCATCGCTGAAAGGAGGGGAAAAACGAACAGCTGCACAACCAAGAAACAAGTCCTGTGGTCTTATTGAATAAAAAGGTCAAAGACTGCAAGTCGGTACATTCCATTTGCAACGCTTTGGAAACATTTCACAGATGATGGTCGGGCAGAGGAGCAACATCTCTTATTTTTTACCGCATGTGGTATACGTGGAAACATTTGTGAGGTAGTAAGTAGGGTGGTTAAATAGGGCAACGTGGAACCTTGGTCAAAACGTATATAAAAAAAGGTTTTGCAGTTGGAAAAAGAAGAAAGGACTGTCAGAGGGCACGTCTTTTCAAAATAAAGCACAAAATAGCAAATGAAGGCTGAAATCAGAGACAAGGGTGCACAAGCATCCCTTCCGTGCACAGACATCCCCAAGTTGCACAAACATCCCTTCAGTGTTTGGTGTATATGAGAGCAAAGTGACGTTATCATAAGAGACCCGATTAAAAATGTAGAAACACTCAGCTTATCAACTACAGTACTTTTCTTTCTAATCAAAAAAGAGGGTTGGAAATAGCACTCACGACAATAATGCCGTAATGTCAATACCGAAGCTGCCAAGAAAAGCTTCATGTGCAATATAAACCAGGTTATGACCTCTTATCTCAACAGCCATACCAACATTTTCTCACCACCCAAACTGGTTAAGGCCATTTAACACCCAAAAAATACTTTGACTCACTTAAAACTCTCTTTCCAGACAGGCACACCTTCCCCTCTGGCTTCAGAGGAATGTGCAAGGTGGAGTCAAAGTGGTAAGAAAGACTGCATAGCCTTCACCGTCATACAAACTAAGGGGCTCTGCAATAACCCATAATTAATCTTCATCCATGGAATAAAGAAAAACAAAGATGAACACCCTCTCCCGCCTAACATAGCCAGACCTCTTTTCTTCAATTTTACTGCCTGACCAAACCACTACTGCTGTGCCAATGAGGTAACCACAGACATGCTACGACTGGCGCAAGAAGCAGGGCACCCCTGTGCATTGGCCATTGCAGCCTCTCAAATCGATGTACTGATTTCCTGTCAAACTCACTGAACTCACCACAGCCTCAAGTATACAGCATCTGTATCTAGCACATTCAAAAACGCATTGATCACACCAGTACTGAATAACAATAATGCATGGATCCCAAGTACCCTAAAAAATCGCTGTACCATCGTTGCTCTGGCAAGTTACGTCACTAAACGAGATGGTCACCCTTTGGGCTCAAAAGCAAATGGAGACAACTCTCTCTTAAATGAGGACCACCAAGAAAGATTCTCATCTCCACCAGAACAATAAATGGGCCTTAGAATCCAACACCAATGCCACAACTGACAGCACACTACATGTCCCATCTAGCAAAACCACCACTTCCACTGCAACTTTCAAGACACTCACTATATAAGACCTCAAATACACCCTAGCATACCTCAAAGCCACATTCTCGATGGACAACATCCTCCATACCTCCATACTCACGACCCTTCCAACTGAAGCACTCCTCCCTTACCCGACAAATAACAGCTACCTCACTAAAGGCACCTTTCCCTCAACATGTAAAACTGGCCAAATCCTCTTGCTTCTCAGGAAACCAACACTGCACCCTGACAATCTCAGCAACTACCACCCCATCACCCATCCTCCCTTTCTGGGTAATATCCTTGGGAAAGCAGTAGTCAAGCATGTCCTCAAACACATCAAAGCCAACAACCTCCTTCAGTCCTACCAATCTGGCTTCAGACACAGATTCATCTTGGAAACAACTACCATTAAGGTGATCGACAATGCCCTTAACATCCTTGATGATGCCCATCCTTGCCCTCCTGGTTCCCCTTGACCTCATCAGCTTTCAACACAGTAAACCACCAGACATTCACTGACATGTTACATAACCGCATGGAGCTCAGTGAGATCATCCTCATCTGGTTCAAATACTACCTTGCTAACCACCATCAATTTGTCCATATGGATTCTTCCGGATCACCAACTCTACCTATAAGCTGATGAATCCTGCAAGGACCCATCCTCTCCTCAGTGATCTTCAACCTTTACATGGAACCAATCGGAACCCATATGGGTATGCACAACATCAACATCTACCAATATGCAGATAACAAGCAGCCCTACCTCAAGATATCCTCAAAGACATCTATAGGCTCAAGGCTCACCACACATCCATCAAGATCTGGATTTTTAGAGCTTACCTGAAGCTCAACCCCTTCAAGACTGAATTCCTACTAATGACCAACATAACCAAACATCTAGATATCCAATCCTGGCTCTCTGCTATGAACTTCGAGGGCTTCACACGCCAGCTTGCCATCTGTGCCAAGTCCCCTGGGTTTGACATCAATAGACACCTTCCCTTCAAGCAAGGAATACACAATGAACTTGGTAACACCTTTCTCTCCTGTGAAAAATGAAGCCCTTCAACCCAGAAAACAACTTCTGATCTAGTGTCCAAGCATTGGTCCTCTCCCACCTACATGTTGGCAATGCCAGTGTAAAAGGCCTTCCAGAGATGTGTGTTACATGTTGCGGCACGACTCAAAGGTCTCTGCATATTCACCCTCATCACCCGACCTTCATCAAACACGCCTTTCACTCCCCACCTAACCCGAGACTGGGTGAACTGCTCCCGCCTCTTTCCTCCCCTGGTTGCTTGTAGATCCCTTACTGCAAACTTGCCACTCTTCCTCTCCGCATGGTTAGCTCCCCCTCCCTTGCATCTCTGCTTGCCGCAGTGTGTCCTTCCCCCTATAACTTGTCAAGCAGACTATTACTTCCTGTAGCTAGGTCTGTGCTCAATAAATACCCTACTAACCATAATAATAATGATATAATACTAGTATGGGGTAATACCCAGTAACCAGCTAACATCAGCAACTTAGATGTGCTGTCCTGCGCAACCTCTCAGCCCCTTCAATAGAATTGACTATCCCATCCTTCTATACAGACTATAGTCACTTGCAGGTATCTCTGTCAAGGATGTGAAGTGGTACGCCTCTTTCCAAAGACTAAGAATTAATTTTGCCACCCAAACCCTGTGATCATTAATTACACAGGGCTCACCTGTCTGCCCAGTATTATTTAACATTTACATCAGACCACAGAGTTCATCTCCTCTGCTATTCCCACATTAGCATACAGATTCACCTGCATGTCTCCTGGAAAATTACCAATTCACAAGTTGGAGGACATTGTGCCTCATTACGAGTTAGGAGGTAAGTGATAAAATTGGCGGTAACTGAGTTACCACCAATTTAACCACTACACCAAATTATGAGGTTGGGTCTTGAGTGGAGGATTTACATCCATGAAAACCCTGCAGGGAAATCTTCCCACTCAACGTCGAAAAAAAAGCCCCATTGGACCCAAAATAAATGGGAATTACACTGACACCACCACTTGTAATCAGGCGGAATTCTGCCTGACCAAGTGGCGGTAACAGTAAATCATCAGGGCGAATTTTTAACAGATTACCACCAAATTACCGCCACACTCGTAATGAGGCTCATGGAATTATGGCTGAGCACCAGCAGTCTTAAATTAAACTGGGAGAATACAATACCTGATAATGGGGACCAAACCACTTGCTTGTTTCAACACATTGACACACTCTGACAAATCTCCTGCCTTCTTTGGGACAAAACACCTATCTAGGCTAAAGGAAGGAACTCTCTGCCTGCTCGCCCATTGGAGCACTGTAACGCTAATGCTATGGTTTCAAGGTCCATTATTTACAATATAAAATGATTTACTGCAGAAGTGTAATTATGTTCATCACCTCCAATGTGCATATACTCACCTCTTTACATGGCCTTTTTACTTTTACCAGATTAACTGCCTGGTTTGTTAATCATATGAGACTCATAATGCCAAGGTAATATTTACCAACATCAACAAACCTGTTCTGTAGTTGCATTAATTCTAATTTCTATCGGCTACATTTATCTGCCATACTCTGATAACCTACCTTCTTTAAGTGCTTGATTCAATGGTGACACTTGGAACATTGACAGAGTTGTAACTGTGTGCCATTTCTGCAATTACTCATGTTCTCACTCTAGCATTAGAACATTAAAAGGGCTTGCATACACAGCACAGTGACATGTAACTTGCAGAGTGCAAAAACGAACAACATCATGGTAGGCAATTGGGTGTGGTTCAAAGTCTTGTCAGAAGAGGACATTTTTGATCTTCAGGCAGAATTTCTCTGAGGCATTAAGATTATCTGTATAACTTCGTGCTTACGTCACCCCTAACATGGAAGTTCCTTCCCAGCTATGGTTGTGCTCCTTTAAATAGTCCCAACAGCGTGTGCCTTTCGGTCCTGACTTAACTGCAGCAATTACAGTAACAATGACCTCTGAAAAAACAGTTGCACAAGGAGGAAAAATGGGGTACTGATGCAAGCCGCCTGTCAACCGATTTGTACATTATCGTCATGGTGGTTGAAACAACATGAAAAAGAAATAAATTCAACATACCCATCAAAGTCTTGGTGATTGAATTCTTTTAATAAACAAAGAGCATGTCCTTCATAATTGGTTACTAGAGAAGAAAAATATAATTGCAATATGAAAATACTTTAAGTGTTTATTTTGGCACACTAACAGTGAATAAGAGGGAAGATTTAAAAAAAACAACAGTTACACTTCAATGCTTTCATTTTAATCCAAAGGCAAGGTAAATTGCATATGATTAGACTGCATTAGTCATTTACTTCTTTATTTTTTTTTTTAAAGTGAAAGATCATGAAATGAAAGGTATTAGAATTGCCCAAACAGGTGTATCTTACAATGGCATTGACAGAGTTATCTAATTTTTGCTAGACAATTATAATGCTTTTCATTTCAAGAAAAAGTACAAATTGATACTTAAATGAGGCTCATCCCCGATGTCTATTTTTCAAAACACAAAATCTCTTCTTCCTGTATTACAACTTCATCCCTTTTTCGCCTTATGTTATGTTATGCATGCCGCCTCCTGTCATTTGTTATGGCTTGTAGAACTGCAGGTTGAATGGCCCTTCGTCAGACTGTAGTCTGCACAAACATGAGAAAAGGAGCATTTCCTTGCATACAACAGAATGGTAATGTAAGCAACTGTTCGACTTAATAGCAGAGATGACTAGTCTAGAGACATAAGAAGCCGAAGTGTGAATAGGGTTGAAGTGCAGTGTGGAGTGCTATATAAGAGGCAATGGGCCTCATCACAAGTTGGGCCGTATCCCGGCTGTGATAGCGCCCAACTTTACTTGCGTTTGCGCCCACCCGTCTGGCGGTTTTGCCGCCGGATCCCAGGTTGGACACTAAGTTACTCCCCATACCCCACTGGGTCCATTGGACCCAATGTGGAATTTTTGCAGCAATTAACCCATGGTAATACTGCCATCGGTAATTTCACCACAAATGGGAATTTTTTTGGCATGTTTATCCCCAGCTCTGAGCTGGGGGTAAACATGCCAGACTCGAGATTGGGCAGAGTGGTAAATGTGGCTGTAAAACCGGTACCTCTGTATTTAAGGGCTACCACCCAACTCGTGTTGAGGCCCAATGTGACAGCTGGAACAAATTGTTTCGTGGGACTCAGCGGTATTCTATGGAGTGCAGCGCTATGGGTGGAAATAACCAATATAAATCAATGCATCAACCCCAGTTAAGAGCTGGCTCTGCTATACGTTACATGCAGAACACATACACAATGAATGATATGCGGTGACACTCAAATTACACACACAATATTTAAAGCAGGGTTGTCCAACATGCGGCCCAAGCCAATTTATGTAGCCCTCGAAGCCCAAGAGCACAGACAAAGCATTTGGGTTACTTGTGTACGTTTTGTATTTATTTTATACGAAGCAAGCGTTGTGGCTGCAGTTTCAGGGTAGGAATTGTAGTCCACACACATTACGATTTCCATTGGCTGAGAGACAGTCAATGGAAATACTGTTACCAAGCAAGGCACGTTGTAGTGGAAATAAATAAAATAAATAACTGCCTTGCATGTTAACAGTATTTGCATTGGCTGTTTCTCAGCCAATGGAAATCATAATCACATAATGTGTGTGGGTGGAGTGACGGGCACACAGCACCACCTTCACACATTTGCTTTGCAGAGCCCAGGGCTGAGCCTGCGTGAGCCAGCAGCTCAGCCCATCCCAGGTTCACATTGCTACGTGCGGTGCACACCGAGGCCTAGTTCTCCTTGTATCCAGCAGTGGGAAGTACTGCCTGCCATATTTTCCGACGTATGTTTGCGGCATGCAGTGCGTTTGAGCCTCTGAGATACTGCTCGCCAGATACACCGAAACACAAGTATCTGGCCAGCAGTATCTCAGAGGCTCAAAAGCAGCGTGGGCTGCCTTAATGTTTCAACATTCCGCCTCTGGAGGGAGGGTACAATTTGCATCACTTTTTGAAAAACCTCCCCCTTGGGTACTGTTCAAATTGCGTCACAAAAGGAATTAATTCCCACATGATTTTACTGCATGTGGGAATTAATTCCTTGCCAAAATGGCTAGGCAACACAATCACGCCATCCACACCCGGAAAAGCAGCACAGCGGGTAAAATGCCTAGGACTCTATCCAGTTTTTGTTTTTGCAACTGACAAGTGCTAACCTGGACGAGGCAAAACAGCCCTTGGGAGGTGTCTATGTCCCTGTCGGAGGAAGGCCACCTGCGGGAGTGAATTTTCAGAGCGCCTAACACCGTAGCCCACCAGATCCAATGCACTGTGGGCTTTAAGCAGACACCATGAGGTCAATTCCTCCCCGGTTCCTACAACATGGCCCTCAGCTCAGCTGGAGTGATCCGATTACCGGCGCACCGGCCACCCCTGGGCGCTGAGAGAGAAGGGCACCTGGCCATGTCTAGTTCTTCATACTTTAAGATTGTGCTCACATTGCGTTTCTTCAATTAGGTTCACCTTTGGGTGATCGCTTTTCCCCATTTTATCTGTTGAATGGATTATGCTTCTTCCATTAGCACAGAAGTAATTAATGTGTATTATAGAGATACGCTGCCATATGTATTAGGCACACTGCACAAGCAGCATCAATCATTACCACAGAAGTAATTAATGTGTATTAGAGAGATAAGCTGCCATATGTATTGGGCACACTCCACAGGCAGCATCAATCATTACCACAGAAGTAATTAATGTGTATTAGAGAGATAAGCTGCCATATGTATTGGGCACAATGCACAGGCAGCATCACTCATTTACACAGAAGTAATGAATGTGTATTACAGAGATAAGCTGCATATGTATTGGGCACAACACTGCACAGGTAGTATCAATCATTAAGACAGAAGTCATTAATGTGTATTACAGAGGTAAGCTGGCATATGTATTGGGCACACTGCACATGCTCAGGCAGCATCAATCATGCTTTGTAATGGACAATGTTGGTCTAAATTGGGAACAGCCAGGATAAACGTGTTACTACAGAGGCATATTTTGGGCACAACCAGCATGACCATGTGTTACATCAGTGACAGTGCTGTCTTACACTGTGGACACATAGATAATAAAAATGTTTTGTGTTGTAAAATGTTCTTGTCTGCTGTTGGTGACATGGAATTTTCATGTTCCCCTTTACAACCGATTTAAAAAAGTATGGCTTTTTGGTCAGTTTTTCTGCTGTAAAATGCACCATTTCAACCCCATATTTGTAAAAAAATTCTTGGAGGAGGAACCCCCCCCCCAAAAAACTCTCCCTAGATCCTTATAGCTCCCTCGCTACACTGTGGGCTTTACAGCAGACACCATGAGGTCAATTCCCTCCCCGGTTCCTACAACATGGCCCTCAGCTCAGCTGGAGTGATCCGATTACCGGCGCACCGGCCACCCCTGGGCGCTGAGAGAGAAGGGCACCTGGCCATGTCTAGTTCTTCATACTTTAAAACTGTGCTCACATTGCATTTCTTCAATTAGGTTCACCTTTGGGTGATCGCTTTTCCCCATTTTATCTGTTGAATTGGATTATGCTTCTTCCATTAGCACAGAAGTAATTAATGTGTATTATAGAGATACGCTGCCATATGTTTTGGGCACACTGCACAGGCAGCTTCAATCATTACCACAGAAGTAATTAATGTGTATTAGAGAGATAAGCTGCCATATGTATTGGGCACACTCCACAGGCAGCATCACTCATTACCACAGAAGTAATTAATGTGTATTAGAGAGATAAGCTGCCATATGTATTGGGCACACTCCACAGGCAGCATCAATCATTACCACAGAAGTAATAAATGTGTATTAGAGAGATAAACTGCCATATGTATTAGGCACAATGCACAGGCAGCATCAATCATTAACACAGAAGTAATGAATGTGTATTACAGAGATAAGCTGCCATATGTATTGGGCACACTCCACAGGCAGCATCAATCATTAACACAGAAGTAATGAATGTGCATTGCAGAGATAATCTGCCATATGTATTGGGCACACTGCACAGGCAGCATCACTCATTTACACAGAAGTAATGAATGTGTATTACAGAGATAAGCTGCATATGTATTGGGCACAACACTGCACAGGTAGTATCAATCATTAAGACAGAAGTCATTAATGTGTATTACAGAGGTAAGCTGGCATATGTATTGGGCACACTGCACATGCTCAGGCAGCATCAATCATGCTTTGTAACGGACAATGTTGGCCTAAATTGGGAACAGCCAGGATAAACGTGTTACTACATAAGCATATTTTGGGCACAACCAGCATGACAATGTGTTAAATCAGTGACAGTGCTGTTTTACACTGTGGACAAATAGATAATAAAAATGTGTTGTGTTGTAAAATGTTCTTGTCTGCTGTTGGTGACATGGAATTTTCATGTTCCCTTTTACAACCGATTTAAAAAAGTATGGCTTTTTGGTCAGTTTTTCTGCTGTAAAATGCACCATTTCAACCCCATATTTGTAAAAAAATTCTTGGAGGAGGAACCCCCCCCCCCAAAACTCTCCCTAGATCCTTATAGCTCCCTTGCTACGCTTGGTT
The DNA here is from genome assembly GCF_040938575.1 of Ambystoma mexicanum. Lineage (NCBI taxonomy): Eukaryota > Metazoa > Chordata > Amphibia > Caudata > Ambystomatidae > Ambystoma > Ambystoma mexicanum. The sequence goes on along the minus strand of NC_090931.1, from coordinate 913,681,020 downwards.
GCCCCACTATTTCAGGAAAATATTAACACATACACACTGAAAGAAATCACAAGCAACTGACCTCGGATCATTTGATGGAGGGCCTCCCTTATATACTCACTACCCCTGACACCAAAAGCCATCTTTGGGACTGCATGGCGCATCACTGCCTGTGATGCTATTGTGTCAAAGGTCACACAATATTGCTTTTTAATATACTTCTTTGTGTGAGGTTGTTGACTTTTGGCTCGCCGGCCCACAGTGTGACAAAATGTTAATGCTTCGGCCCCACATTCAAAAAGGTTGGACAAGCCCGATTTAAAGTATGTAGGAGACACAGTCAAAGTATGTACACTTGTCAGGTCACATTGGAGAATGACCAAAAATATAGGACACCTAAAGGCTATGCAACTGATATACATTATGTGTGTGTAAAGAACAACATATGGTATTCAATATAGTACAGTGCTTTAACTGTGGGGTTCAAACGCAACCCCCAGAAAAAAAAGGAAACTGGATTTGGCTGGCTGAGGCCTAAATGTGCAGAAAATTCAATGCTCACTGTGTGCTGGCAGACCAAAAGGCCAGCATGAAAATGTCAACACTGCTAACTACGCCAATGGTGTGTCAGAAACATGAAGAATGAAAGGAAGTGTGCCATATGTGTGAATGACAAATAACTAAAATCAGAGGCCTACGTTTCATTACATTATGGATAAATGAAAGGCACTTTTCACAAAAAGAAAGCTGCAAACGGAAGAATATAGACAATTGCAGCTGGGATTGAAAGGAAGTATTTACCAGTGCAACTCCAGCGTCTGTGCCAGTTTAATCTAAAGTATAATTTAAAGATGGGCATTGATGGGCTGATGCGAGATATTAAAAAAAGGCCTTGTGTGAAGAAATAGTGACATTTAAAAGTAGGGGTTTTCTGTGCATGAAGAATAGCTGTGCTTAGCTCAGATTTTTCTACAGAAACAGGTGTTAGCCTATTAGACATTTTACCCTACCCCCCAATCAGAGGCCAGGCTAAAAGTTCTGCTCAGCCCTCTATCTGAAAGTCAATCTCGTTGCAGCAACAGTAGTGACCAGGAAGGAATTTATGGTGGGGTGGGGCCAGCAACTGGGTAAATAAAGGCAGCCCTTGGATTTAAAACTTAAATTCGTGGTCCCGCTCCCAGAGCTAATGACATTTGATGGACACCAGAAGATACTTTATGAGTCAGAGGTGGAGTTGTCTTTATCTGCATCAGAAGATGAGCAGACCCAGGGTCCGGCCATTGACCTTGCAAGAATGTTAATGGATTTTCACCAGGCCAAACCCAGAACAAAAGGAAGCAGATGGCCGAATCACATGTTCAGTAGGAAGAAAAGAAATGTAATGTGAAAATGAAAGAAAAATCAGCATGTCAATAATTGCCAAAGACTCATACTTTGTTAATTTTCTCAGGAACTAGAAATTGCCCAATAATGGTACAAATAAAATTGGAAAGCTTATGAGAAGACTGTTCTGTTGTCACCACTTCCCTAAACCCAGGCAACAACGTAGAATGTGTTTCTAGCTTCGCAGAAAAGGTAATGAAGCAGAGATTCAGGGAAATGATAGCTTATTAAATTAGATATCGGAAATTTTGTGTTGATAACTGTTATTATCTTTGAGGAGTTCACGAAAAACCATTGTTCGAACCTGCAACCTCGTTCCATCATTTAATTAAGCCTGGCATGATAAGAAGACAAAAATATATATATTGTTAGGTATATTTAGAAATTAGAGAAAGTTGTCATGTTGCAGTTTTTACGTGCAAAACTGAAATGTGTGGAAATGTAAATTGAAGGGGTTGAACTGATCCCTCCCCGAGTTCGGGCTTGGTAACTGTAGGGACAAATCAAAGAAAAGGGGCAATGCCTGGGTTAAGGGGATGGAGAATAGTTGTCCAATCCCAATTAAGAGCCAGTGAGCTGGCAGCTCTTAATTTAGACAGTTTTGTGGGAGTGGTGAAAGATTTATAAGGAGTAGCACAATGGGAATCAGCGAGAGCCGTCAAATATCATCTGAGTTGGAACTGCTAACAAAATTGTTGGAGCAAACTGTCATGATCACATCCCAGATTCATAGTCCTGAGTCAAGAATCAAGGACAGGAGGGATTCATTACAGAGATCAGTAGGTCTGAGGTGGGTGTTAGCTTGGCACACCTGGCATGCACACAATACACAGCAATGAATAATCATAGACTCCCATAGGAAAACAATAGTTTCCAAATACCCAAAAGATGGCCGCCCAGGGGATCGGAGACAAAGCAGCAGCAATAATCTAGACACTGACATTGTGGACTACTTAAGTCCCGCCCCTGCAGTAACGCGCACTTTGCGTTTGATCCGCTGACAGCGGTGTAACGCTACCAGTGCCTCAGCTCACAGAACCTGTGAAAACCAAAGAAAAGTAATATCAATAGTTTGAAGAATTTACAGAATATCTATCGACCACAGACAAGAGTTACCTGACCTCAGTTTTCCTTCGTCGCAGCTTTCCAGTTAAAGAATTTCCTTTCATCACAGTTCCTCTTCAGTCAGCGGCCTTGCTCACAACCGCATCATCTTCCGAGGGTTAACTCTGTATTGCAAAGTCCTGCAAACAAAGATACATAATTAAAACATGAACATTACCAGTAAGGAGAAAAGATCATTTCTAAAGCATACGTACCTGAAGCTCCACAGAGTTGATTTTCCTCACAGTTTTAACCGTTCTTTGAAGTAGAAGGTTGTAGCGTTTTTTTCTGTCAAGATGAATTTACGGTAGTTTAGCGCTCTCTCTTCATGACTACGCGCACAAACATTCTTCAGGCAAAATTAATTCCTATGCTACAGTAACCTCTTCATTTACTGTGCGCTTCATTTTGGAAGTAAGCGCTCCAACTCTCATTGTGAAAAGGTGTTAACATTATTTTCCTTATACTACGAACTTCAGTTGAAGCCTTCTTTCTTCAAGAATCTAAGAAAGAAGAAATATTTAGTTAGCACGAGGGATCTCTCCAACTTAGAAAGAATGTTCATTTTCACAGAAAAAAACAAACAACAGCTTGCTCAATGGTTCATTCAAGAGACTCATGAACTTTTAAAAGACATTTACCTCAGAGTCTTCCTGCGTCTACGCCATCCAGACATCAGAGCCATTACTCCTATGCACCCCTGTATGATAGCAGAATGGAGAGCTATCAAAACATAACACACATGTGAGGATATTTTGGGTCTCAGTTTTAGGGAGAAGGTAGACATAGAATCCTTACAGTCATCATTTCCACTAATTTTATAGCAGCTCCTTTCTTGTTGTATTTCTTTCCCGACAGAAAAGGAATACCAAAGCTCATGTTAGCAGACCAAAAGGGGGTCGGAAGTCATTACGCTTATGTGGAGTTCAGGTAAGTGTTACAGAACACGAAGCTATCCTTAAAAAATACTCTGCCTGAGCGTAATGGAAACCCCAGGTATAGACAATTTGTCCCAGCTCTTGGGGGCATTATGGGCAGATGTTCATGCAGCAAGGTCCGAGACAAATTCCTTGAGGAAGGAATTAGTGGTTAATAGGGAATGCACTGATGAATTAGGTCACCAATTGTTACAAACCCAGGCAGGATAGGCGCCACTTCCTGGTACTCTTCCACCAACTCAAGGTTCCCCTTCAAGTCCTCCTCTTCAGGTGATTTTACCAGGAAAAATTCCATTAGCCCCCCAGAACAATTTATGGGGGATCCGAAGCACTTTGCAGTTATCAATCAATGTAACTTGCATTTCTTTTGTAGACCCAGGGTCATTCCCTCAGATCAGTCCAAGGTGGCATTTGTGTTATCCTATTTGGGTGGACATGCTGCTGATTGGTCCATTCCATTGGTCAAACGAGATCACCCTCTATTAAGAAATTTCCCTGGCTTTCAACAAGAATTGCCTCTTTGCCCGTCAGATCTTTGCCCGTCACTCACAGGGACAAGCCCTGGATAATAAGTTGCTCTCTCTACGCCAAGGTGGTCAAGAATTTCTGGAATATGTAGCTTCTTTCAATCGACTCGTAGCAGAAACCAATTGGCTGAAAGAAAAAAGGACAACAATCTTTTATCGAGGTTTACGCGCAGAACTCAGACATTTTGGCTCAAGTTGTGAACACCCCTACAGATTGTTCTGAATTCAAAGATCACGCTATCCAACTGGATCATAGGTTGCAAGATAGAAGAACAGACCATTCCAGATCAGAAAATAGATCATTCTATGTCTGTCCAAAAGACAGTGGTAATCGTCAAGTTCCTGAAAACCATCCAGAATCAATGCAATTGGGAGGTGTTGGGGGCCCCATTTCAAGGGAAGGAAGAGAAAAGAGAACAGACAACAGCTGGTAATCACCTTCGTAACTGTCCGGTAAAACCTCCCTGGAAACCTGTGGGGGCCTTGGACAAGGCAGAAAAAGGCAAAAAGGGCGCAAAGAAGGAAGAATTGTCAGAAAACTCCAGCGCCCGACAAGTTTAGAGGTCGGCTTGTTGAGCCAAAAAGAGGAATTTCAGATCTCTCGTTTCGTTGTGCCCAATATCCTAAGTAGTGACCTTCAACCTTCCCAGATACATGCTCTAGAAGCATATGTGGACAGTGGTGCAATTGGAAACTACATGGATTATGAACTTGCAGGCAAAATGGGTATTGCTGTGAACCAAAAGTCTGTGGTGGAGAATGTCACAGCAATAGATGGTTTGTTTGATTGTTTGTTTGTTTAATCATTTATAATGCAGTCCAGACCCAGGGGTATCAGGGCGCAGCAGTTAAAGGATATGCAAAGCTTAGGTACAGAGGTTACAGAGTGTAAAACAGAGTTGGTACAGATACCTAAAAAGATAAATTCAGATTATGTACAATCTATATACAACAATGAATACAGCAAGGAGAATATGTACAATCTATATACAGAGTCTAGTTCAAGTAGATGTGGTACGGGAGTGAAGTCAAGCATGAACAGGTATTATTGATCAGTAGATTTAAGCCAATTAATGTAATTGAATCTGAAATTCGGGTAGAGCTAGTCTGCTCTGATGGAGGTTGGCAAGGAGTTCCAAAGTTGGGCCGCTTTAAAGGGGAAGCTGCAGCCACAACTTTAGAAAGCTTGAATCTTGGGATGGTGAGGCAGTTGGTGTTGGATAGTCTTGTGGGTCTAGTGGATGTTCTCCTATGGAATCTATCCGTAAGGTAGCTGGGGCGGCATTGTTCAGTGCTTTGTAGGTAAGCGATGCCGTTTTAAGCTGGATTTTGTTGTGGGTTGAGAGCCAGTTATTATGGCGCCTAATCACAGATATGTGTGAGCTTCTTGCCACACCGAGTGCTGCTCTTAAGGCGTTGTTTTGGAGGATTTGTAATCTCTGGATGATTGATTTATTTGCGGCAATGTATAGGGCGTTGCAATAGTCCAGCCTAGAGAGTATGAGGGATCTGGCTAGGATCATGCAATTGTCATCAGATAGGAATGGTTTGCCAGTTCTGATGAGCTTACAAGTGTAAGCAGTGGCGGAGGCCATGGAATTCACTTGTTTGGTGAAGGAGAGAGTGGAATCAAGGTAAATCCCCAAGGTCTTCACCTCCTTGGCCACCTTGATGAGGTTGCCGTCAATTGTGAAGGATGAGTACTCCTTGCCTAATTTCTTGAAGTTGGTTGGGGCACCCATGATGATGAGCTCAGTTTTGTCATCACCCAGGCAAAGTTTGTGGGTCGCCATCCATGCCTGAATGATGAGATGCACTCTATTCACCAAGACTGAGTCCTCAACATGATCCCCGGAAAGTGGGAGGAGAACCTGAGTATCATCTTCATAGTTGGTGTAGGTGATACCCAGAAGGTCCAGATCGTCGAAAAGGGGCTTGGTGAATATATTGTATAATGTGGGGGAAACACAGGAGCCCTGGGGTACACCGCACGTGATGGGGATGGGGTCTGCCGCTGCAGAGGGGGAAGAAGACCCTCTTAGTCCTGTCACTCAAGAAAGACTCAATCCATCATGTGGCCTCTTTGCAGAAGTGGGCAGCTGAGTCTAGGTGACTGCATAAGACCTTGTGGTCCACAAGATCAAATTCAGCCGACAGGTCAAGCAATAAGAGGAGGGCTGTTTTCCCTTTGTCTCTTAATTCATCTACCTGTGTCTTCAGGTCGATGAGGGCAGCCTCAGTTCTGTCTTGGGGCCAGAATCCTGATTGTCGCGCTCCTAAACTTTTGTGGGATTCCAAGTATTTTTGCATTTGAAGGTAGGCAACCTTGTCAAGTATTTTTAGCAAGAAAGGTACTGTCGTAATAGGACGGTAGTTGGTGGGTATGAGTGGATCAAGGGTTTGCTTTTTTAGTAGTGGGAGCACCCAGGATTGCTTGAGGTTAGTGGGGATGGTGCCAGAGGCGAATGAGGCATTGATAAGTTTGGAGACAAAGGGGGCCAAATCCCTTGCAGCACCCTTTATGAGCTGGGCTGGGCAGAGGTCGCCCTGGCAATTGGAAGGCTTAAGTGTTAGGATAACTTTTTCTACCTCAAGAGTAATTGTTTTGGTGAAGTTAAAACGGATGATGGAGTCAGGTGGAGTGTCCTTAATGGAAAGGTCAGGGGAAGTGTTATTAGGGAGGGACAGAGAGTTCCATCATGCTCGTTTCAGGGCAATTTTATTTTGGAGGGTAGTGGCTTTATTAAAGACTGCCTGTTATATGTCTGAACACCAAGTTTTATCTTTAGTGCAGATGTCGTGAGTAGGAATAGGAGAATCTAGTTCCTTAAGGATGGTGAATAATTCCTTCATGCTAGAATTGGCGATGGAGATGCGTTTGTTTTAGGAGTTGCGTTTGGCCAGGCAAATTTCCTTTTTATATTGGGATGAAATTTCAGTTAATTTGGTTCTGTTGGCTTCTGAGGGGAGTAATCTCCACAATGTTTCACAGCTCTTCTTTAGTTGTCGTAGTTCTTTTAGTTGTGGGACGAACCACTTGTTTAGGTGAGTGTTGGGCTTGCTAGGTCTAAGTTTGATAGGGGCAATGATGTCGAGTGAAGTTTGCATGATTTTATTGTACTCGATGACAAGTGTTCCTGGATCTAGGTAGTCAGCAAGCGAGTTAAGAGTGGGGAGGATAGCAGGGATCACTTTGTCAACGGTGATGCTCTTTTTGTTTCTTGTAAGGCAGGCTGGGGTGGTGGGGGTAACTGATGGAGGGGCTCTAGATGTAGAGAGTGCAGAAGACAGGAGGAAATGGTCTGTCCAGGGTTGTGGAACAATGGAAGTGATGTGGGCATTGCAGTTATAGTCTGCCACCCAGTCGAGAGTTCTCCCTTTATTATGGGTAGGTTCGCTGACTTTTTGGGATAGGCCAAGTTCGGACAAAAAGTTGGAGGTGGCTGTGGCTTTTTTATCTAATGTGTTGCTGAAGCCCAGGTTAAAGTCACCTAGGAGCAATAGCTGTGAGGTGGTTTTGAGGTCATTGGATAGTAGGGTATAGATGTCCTCCTCAAACGTCCCGATTGGGCCGGGAGGTCTGTAAATTAAGTGAATAGTAAGGGTCTGGGAATTGTCTAGCGGAAGTTTGACTGCAAGGATTTCACAGGAATGGTAAATCTGGGTAGGTTGTCTCTGTCCTGTCTAAGTATTGTATAGCCATCAGGGACTGTAGCCATAGCATAGGTCCTGCCGCATCGTGCAACCATGACTCCGTGATGGCGAGAAAGTCTAGGTTATCTGCCAATATTAAGTCAGAAATGTCTGTAGCATGAGCAACCAAGGACCTGGCGTTTATTAAGGCTCCTTTGAGGGAGTTTGTGGCATTGATAGGAAAGGTCGGTAGGTCTGCTTTCTTGGATTTGTATCCCTTGCGGTACTTGGTTGTGGCGTGAAAACCTGGGCTGGAAATGGTGGGGTTATCTCTAATGGCCTTCTGGCTGATAGAAAGGTTAGTTTTCTTGTTCACCATGGGCATAGATCTGGTGAGGGGTTTGTAAAGTTTGGTTAGTCTGGAACGGAGTCTGAGGTTCCTGGAACCTAGGGTAGAAGGATTACGTGGAAGTAGGCTAAGTGTGGAGTAGCTAATTCGTCCAGAGGTGGGTAGACCTGTCGACATTTTAGTTGTACCAGGGGAGACTTGCACGTCAGTTAGAGCGGGTAGGGCTGGGCACACTAGTAGGTTAAATATAAATAATGTGCTAAGGGAACAAAGGTTATGTACTGTAGTGCACATTATGATAAGGCTTGCAGTTGTGGAAGTATTGGCTGAGTAGACTAAACCAACGCTAGCGTGGATGGGGGAGTGTTGACTAGGTGAGCCTAAGCAAAGACAGTACAGACTATGACAATTTAGCGTATTAGGCTAGTGTAACATTTACATAGGTGGGATCAGTGCCAGGTGGACTAATCCTATATAACTAGCGTGGGTGTCAGCAGTGTAGGCTAGACTCAGTATCTTAATGACCTTAGTCTGACAATACAAATAAAAGAAATGAGCCAAGTGGGCTAACCCAACATTAGCTATGGTGAAAGATCAATAGTCTAGGCAGTTAAACACATGGACAATGGCATCTATTGGTAATACAGCAATCAATGTGCATTTACTCATAGTGAGGCAGTCACAGGTATATAGGCATCGTGATACAATCAGACAGAAAATGCTTATGAGATGACATGCAGCAGCCAATTGCATATAAATGAGCATCGACAGAGCTTATGTACTTACAGTAGTGACAATCTACAGGCATGTAATTGCAGTAAGGCGTATGATGCAGTGGGTAATGTTCGAGAGTGTTCAGATGCTGCATGTATTCTCGGTTAGGAAATTCAACTTCGTTACAAGGTGCCTTTGTTTATCATTGGCGTGAGTTTGTGCTAAAGGGGATTCTCCACGGGTTTGTTATATGCATAGGTGTGTCAAGCCAAAGGCGACGTGCAGTAAGTAAACTCAGCTAAGACGTGGGCCCAGCTGGGCATGACTAGCAGACAGCGGGGACAGTGGGAGCGGGAGAGTTGAGTGGCTGGCTGTGTATCCGAATTGGCAGTGTCATACCTTTCAGATGCCGGGACTCAAGGGGAGTAGGCTACGCCGCGCTCCCATGCGCACAACAGGTGCAGAACAGGGCCTCACAGGCCTTCGCCAATGAAGGTTGGCTTCCGCCTCGCCGGCGAATAGTGTACAATTATGAATGGAGTCTTCTTCTAGCAACGGGATGACGCTCTATGAAAGGGGCCCTTAGGGGACCCTGACGTCTATGGAAACAAGGCGAGTCACCACACACGATAGATACGCCAGACACAAGGTTGTATTCCCAAAGCTAGAGTTTATTGCAAAACAAAAGTCTCAGTTGGCCAACTCAGTCTCATGCCCCGTGATGTGTATCTCTAGACCTCGAGGGACGCAAGAGAGTGAATTACGTACATCAGTTACATATATACATAATGCATATCAAACAATCAGCTATGACATGTTTAACACCCCCCTTTTATTGGGTTTCTTTGAACTTGGTGTGATGATGGACATCTCCAACAATTATGACACCTTCAAACATCTATTCTAGTAACAATTTGCAATTTGTGAGTGCGAAGGCATATTTCAGTTGTTGAATATAACACAGCGCTTCTGTTCTTGGAAGCGAGCTACATACGGGAGGGAAGAGTTGCATTCCGGACCTTGCTATCTATTAGGTGCTATTCGTGTCCTGGGAGCCGACACGCTCTAGCGGGCTCAGCAAAGGGGGGGGGCCGTAAGAAAAGCATAATTCAAGCCTTTAGCTGTATTATTCTAACATATTCTACCATATAACGAGACTGTCTGGCAGCTGCGAAATGATTAAATGCCCTGCAGCTCTGCTTCAAGGCTACATTCGGGAGGGAGCCGGGCATTCTTCCTGGCGCTGCCTACGTTTGTGTTTCAACAAACTCTTGTTATACTCTCGGCCCTGCGGCCTTGTCCTTTTCACATACAGACAACAATGTTTTACAGTCGAGCAGTGTAAGCGGCAAATATACTGCCAAGCAATAGGAACAGAAAGCAATGAGCAATGGTTAGAAAACAAAATGGCGATTCTTGTTACATCAAAATGGTCGTTCATTGGCAAACTCGAAAACCTATATTCTGTCATATCGTGCATGAGACGGTTGGGCCACGGCCACCAAAATGCGTTTGCGGTCACAAAGTAGAGGTATCCATTTTTCTAGACTAACTTCCAGTGGCGGTCATGTTAGGTGCAGGCCGGCAAGGACAATGCGTGCACGTACGGAGGAAACAGGAACAGCTGATCGTATGAGCTGCTTTGCTGAAAAGGCTCAATTCTCACCTGACACCAATAATCAGGGTCTGGTGTGGCAGTAGGTGTTGAGGGGGTGGCAGGGACTCCAATCCAGCGGCCCACTCGCAGGATCACAATGGCTTCTGTCTGGTGCACGAAGGTGGGGCTCCTGCCCTCTCCGTGGCTGGAGGTCGGATAGAGGAAAAACATTCTCTGGAAACCTAGAATGGAATAGAAACCTAGAATGGTACTCAGCTAATATCCGGACCAGTGACGAAGTGTACTAACGTCTGTACACCTTGCTATGCCAGGATGGACATCGAGAAAAGATCTTGTTTGACCTAATAAGTGCTCCGCAGTTCAAGATAATCTTAGGTATTCCATGGTTAGAGAAACATAATCCACAGATTGATTGGCATGCCAGAACCTTAGTATTCACCAATGAATGCAAAAACCCATGTTATTTTCAAGAAAGAGATTCAGGAAACAAGGTCCATGCGGTTTCTTGAGAAAGCCTTGCCCTGGGGCTAATAGGAATTCTACCACCGGAATACCGAGATTTTCAGAAAGTATTTGAAGGAGGACAGGCCAACATGCTGTTCCATCGGCCCTATGACTGTCAAATTGACGTAATTCCAGGATCCAAAACCCAGTGTAGCAGAATGTATGCCTTAACCGAGCAAGAGAATATTCATTTGAAGAACTATCTGGATAAATATGTATCAAATGGATTAATTCAACCATCCAAATATCCTGTAGCCTCTCCTCTGTTCTTCGTACCAAAGAAGGAAGGGGACCTTCGCACTTGCATAGATCATCTTGCATTAAACCAAATCACAGTAAAGAACAGATACCCGCTTCCACTCATTCCAGTGTTAATGGACCAAGTCAAAGATGCAAAATATTTACAAAATTAGATCTTCGGGGAGCCTATCATCTGGTGAGAATTAAAGAAGGAGATGAAAGGAAGACCACCTTTCTCACAAAACATGGATTATACAAGTATCAAGTTATGCCCTTTGGTTTATGCAATGCTCCAGCAGATTTTCAGAACTTCATGAACGATGTCCTACGAGAATTGTTAGATGTATGTGCTTGCTGTGGTGTACATTGATGACATCTTAATTTATTCCGCTTCTGCCCAAGAACACATAGCTCATGTTAGAGCAGTACTTACGAAGTTACAACAACATCAGTTGTACGTCAAATTGGAAAGGTTTTCCTTCATTTGACGTCAGTGGAATTTTTGGGATTCATATTGTCACCATTAGGAATCCAAATGCACAACAGAAAAGTATAAGCAGTTTTGACCTGACTTTCCCCTACATCGGTGAAAGGAGTTCAAAGTTTCCTGGGATTCACCAACTTTTATCAGCGATTTGTTGCAGGTTTTTCCCAGTTAGTTCACCCAATAACTTCACTGCTATGGAAGCAAAAAAAATTAGCATGGGACGAATTAGCAGAAGAAACCTTTCAGACTTTAAAGAGAATGTATAACCGCCCCAGTGCTAAGGCACCCGCATCAAGATTTACCGTTTGTGGTAAAGACTTCCAGTGCTGCCATGGGAGCAGTATTGTCACAAAAGGATTTGAAAACTGGACAATTAGATCCAATGGCTTTTGGCCAAAGAAGTTGTCAGCAACTGAGTTAAATTACACTATCACGGATAAGTAACTACTAGCAATAAATAATGCCTTTAAAGAATGGAGACATCATCTATTAGGGGCTCGTCATACGATCACGGTTCTTACTGATCACCAAAACCTGCAATATTTATGCAGTGCTAAGGCTCATTCTTCACGGCAACTTCGTTGGGTATTATTTTTTGCGTAATAGGATTTTGTAATAACCAATTGCCCGGGAGTACGCAATGGCAAAGCGGATGCATTGTCTTGTATCTGGGAGAGAGAGGATGTGCAAATCAGTCAGAATCCGGTTAGTAGTATTCCAGAAGAGAAGATGCTGGGAGTTACTGGATTTTCAGAAGAAGATCTGAAAACACAGATTCAATTTAGTGTGACCACTTCTGAATTAGATGCCTGGAAGTCAAAGGTATCTAAGTGTTCAATTTAAGAGGGTTTACCATATTTCCAGGGTCGTCTTTATCTACCCACACGAGAATTACAAACACACATCATAGCAGACTACCATGGGGCGATACTAGAAGGTCATCCCGGAATTGCCAAAACTATAGCCAAGGGAAAAAGACATTTTTAGTGGCCTACTTGGCACAAAGATATCATAGATTTCATCCAAACTTGTGGGATTTGCACTCAGAATAAAAGTTCTAAGCAGAGACCAGCAGGACTCCTTCAACCTTTACCGATTCCACTTCCCTTGTTCGGGTTTTAATACGATTTTAGTGGTGGTGGATTTATTCTCCAAGATGGCCCAGTGTATTGCCTTGAAAGGACTTCCATCATCAGTCTTGGCTTAAGTATTTCTGGAGCATAGTGTACGTCTGCATGGATTTCCGTCAGCAGTAATCTCAGATAGAGGGAGTCTATTTGTATCCCAATTTTTGAAGAAATGTTGTGAGATGGTAAAATAGGAGGTGCGATTGTCTACGAGTCATCACCCACAAAATGATGGTCAAACTGAAAGAATGAATCAAACCTTAGAACAATGCCTCTGGTGCCTCCTACACCAAACAGATCACTCTTGGGTGGATGTGCTTTGGGTAGCAGAGTATGCCTACAACAACGCCAAACATACCTCTACAGGACATACTCCTTTGTACGTCCTAAATGGTTGCCCTCCACAGACCTCAACCATTGATACTCCAGATCTTTTAGAGATGCCAGCGGTGCAGACTTTTCACAAGAACATTTCTCAAGCACAGAAGGAAGTCCTAGAACATTTAACTGTTGCAAAAAAAAAAATAGTCAAAATAAATTTGCAGACAAACTCCGAAGAAAACCTCCAGATTACCAAGTGGGAGACAAGGTATGGTTAGCCTCCAAATACATTGCTCTTAAGGGGCCGCGCAAATTTCAACCCAGATTTCTGGGCCCATTTTCAGTGGAAACGGTCATCAATCCCCTAGCATTAAGATTAAAACTACCATCTAAACTGTGAATTTGTCCTGTATTTCACTTTTCCTTATTAAAACCAATGACTCCAGGAACCAGGTTACAAAAGTCTCCCAAGCCCATGATTGGAGACAGAGAACCCGAATTCTTAGTGAAAGACATTTTAGATTCTAAGATTGTCAGAAGGAAACTGTTTTACTTAGTGGATTGGCAAGGGTTTGGTCCACAGGACCGAACCTGGGCACCCAGCTCTAATATTCATGCCCCTCAATTACTCCAAAGATTTCATCAGAATCACTGAACCAAGCCAGGGCTGGAGGGTCTATCCTTAAGAGGGTCCTGTCATGATCACATCCCAGATTCTTAGTCCTGAGTTAAGAATCCAGGTCAGGAGGAATTAATTACAGAGATCAGTAGGTCAGAGGTGGGTGTTAGCTTGGCACACCTGGCATGCACACAATACACAGCAATGAATATTCATAGACTCCCATAGGAATACAATAGTTTCCCAATATCCAAAAGATAGCCACCGAGGGGGTCAGAGACAAAGCAGTAGCAGTAATCTAGAAATTGAACATTGTGGACTACTTAAGCCCTACCTCTGTTGTAACGCACACTTCGTGTTTGATCCGCTGACAGCGATGTAATGCTACCGGCTCCTCAGCTCACCGAACCTGTGAAAACCAAAGAAAAGTAATATCAATAGTTTGAAGAATTTACAGAATATCTATCGACCGCGAACAAGAGTTACCTGACCGCAGTTTTGATTCGTTGCAGCTTTCCAGTTAAAGAATTTCCTTTCGTCACAGTTCCTCTTCAGTCAGCAGCCTTCGCTCGTAACCGCCTCATCTTCCGAGCGTTATCTCCGTATTCCGAAGTCCTGCAAACAAAGGTACATAATTAAAGCATGAACATTACTGGTAAAGAGAAAAGATAATTTCTAAAGCGTACGTACCTGAAGCTCAACAAAGTTGATTTTCCTCACAGTTTTAACCACGCTTTGAAGTAGAAGGTTGTAGCGTTCTTTTCTGTCAAGACAAACTTATGCTAGTTTAGCGCTCTCTCTTCATGATTACGCATACAACCATTCTTCAGGCAAAATTCATTTCTATGCTACAGTAACCTCTTCATTTAATGTGCGCTTCATTTTGGAAGTAAGCACTCCAACTCTCATTGTGAAAAGATGTTACAATTCTTTTTCATATACTACGAACTCTTCAGTTGAAGTCTTCTCTCTTCAAGAACCTCCCTAAGAAAGAAGAAATATTTAGTTAGCACGAGAGATATCTCCAACTTAGAAAGAATGTTCATTTTCACAGAAAAAATAAATAATTAACAGCTTGCTCAATGGTTCATTCAAGAGACTCAACTTTTAAAAGACATTTACCTCAGAGTCTTCCTGTGTCTACATCATCCAGACATCAGAGCCATTACTCCTACGCACCCCTGTATGATAGCAGGATGGAGAGCTATCAAAACATAAAACACAGGTGACGATATTTTGGGTCTCAGTTTTAGGGAGAAGATAGACATAGAATCCTCACAGTCATCATTTCCACTCATTTTATAGCAGCTCCTTTCTTGTTGTATTTCTTTCCTGACAGAAAAGGAATTCCAAGCTCCTGTTAGCAGACCAAAAGGGGGTCGGAAGTCATTACGCTATTGTGGAGTTCAGGTAAGCGTTACACAAACCAGAGGACTGAAATCTGTCTGGGATCTATACAAGGAATAGCAGATAAAGGGATTAATGCAGAAGGCCATTGTTGACTGAAGCTGGAGAGGCCTCTAACCAAGTCCTGGCTCCCCCACTAACGCCCCCCCCCCCCCCCAAGTATGGAGAAGCCTTGAGAACTTTTCCCTGTGAGATGAAACCTTGAGATATTTTATAAAAGTACATCTGTCCAGCCAAACCAAGTCTTGTGGGGATCTGTTTGATTCAATACTTTTCCCATAATTGATTGGGTGGGCAGACAAAGTAGACCCATAGAATTTTCTTATCAAATAATCATTTAACTCCCCTATAGCCAACCAACACAGGGTGATTTTGTTGAAATTCAAAATCAACAAAATCGCTTCCAGGGTGAATAAGAATACAGTCTGCTATTAAAGTAATTGGGTACTCCCATTTCTTTTTGCCATCTCCAAAATTCCCTAAAGGGAGGGATGCATAAAAACAGAATTCCCAACTGTTCACCATTCCTCAGACCCTGTCTTAAAGCAGAGGGGTGCTGAATGTAAACTGAATTTCTGATTTTGGGCTGAGGTACAAAAGTGTCTTGCCAAAATTAAAGTGAAGTCTCTGATTGAATAGCATGCTATCTATTGAGTGTGGAAAAGTGACTCCTGGTAGAAGAGAAATTCGTCATTGCATTCTGGTGAAGGAAGAAGGGTTCTATATATATAAAAAGTGTTTTGTTTTTAAAATTCTGTTGTGCTCCAACACGGCTAGCATTTCCAAGTGCGCAAGGAGAATAAAAATACAAAACGCTGCATGTGTGAAACTGTTTTTGCCAATAGGAAAGTATTGCATGATATTTAAATTAAACTTCACGTAAAGTGTAGTGCTAAGCGGATGATCTGGGCATGTTTCAAGGTGCTACATGCTATTAAAAGTGAATCCCATGCAAAGTGTTTTGACTGGACATGTTGTGGGGTTATAGAGTCTGATCTGGGTTATCCTGAAATAACTCGTTTTTTTCAATTTGTGTCAAAAGAGAATTGTTAGGAAAGAAAATCATTTGGGCCACGGAGTGAGGTGGAGTGATTTGTGATTTTGTACACATTCATTTTCCTATTAATTAATAAATATATATTTGTTCTATGTGCCGGCCTGGTTCTTAGCTTACCTAAAGGGATCTACGTGGTTCTATTAAAATCA
Organism: Ambystoma mexicanum; assembly: GCF_040938575.1. Classification (NCBI taxonomy): domain Eukaryota; kingdom Metazoa; phylum Chordata; class Amphibia; order Caudata; family Ambystomatidae; genus Ambystoma; species Ambystoma mexicanum. Next base: position 913,664,864 of record NC_090931.1, on the reverse strand, counting down.
CAGACAGGGCTATGTTGAACACTGAAGGAATATTGGTGTGGTGCTTTTGATTGGGGATAGAATTGTATTGACTTTTGCTGCATAAAGATCTCCTAACATAAATGGGGGTTTGTACTGGGATTTAGAGCTCTGTTTTTGATTCATGACAAGTACATTGTTTAACAGGTTAGTCATTTTAATGCAACATCGAAAGGGTGCTGTTTGTGCATTGTTAGTACCACTGTGGTTTGAACCCTGAGAGTCAGGGAGGTGTACAGAGGAATATGATTGTGTAGAGTAATGCAAAAGCAATCTGATTTGGTATTGATTGTTGAACTCTAGCAGGTGATAGGGCAAGGTTTCTGTTCCTGTGTAGAAAGAGATTATAAGTTTGCAAAAAGCCATCTTTAAAATCAGTGCCATTGAAATGGAACAGGCAGGTAAACATCTCCTAGGCAAACTGTTCATTCAGGGATACATGGATGACCAGGAGGCCGGGTGCTGGCAGGCTAATATGATTCAATATGTTACATTAGTAGGCACTGACATTTGGATTAGAGATGGGATTTTGCATAAAGCTCCAGCAGACTCAAAATGCACGTGAGGTGCAGACTAAAATAGCTCAACTCATGGCTCAGTTGTATTTTCATTTGCAATTGATTGAATAGCGATTGCAAAATAAAGATGCCAGTATATTGAGTCAGACTGGAGACCTGGAAAAGGCCCAGCAATCACTCATGCAATTGGAAGATAAAGTACAACAAAGCCAGATTTTAGAATTAAAACATGAAAACCTCATTGGGCAAATTCAAAATGAGGTAAAAACCTCAGGGCAGCACATAGCTTTTAATGGAGTTTGCTGCACTGCAAGATACATATACTGAGAGTGCAGAAAAATATGCCACCTTCAACACCAGTTGAATGACCGGACTATTCACCATAGAGTGTTGTTGGATGAAATTGTGGCCTTTAAACAGACCATAAATGAGCTTAAACAAGAAAACACTCAGTTAATTATAAAAGGGGTTGACTCCCAACACAACTTTGATCAGATGCACCAAGATTTAAATATTCTAAAACAACAGAAACTGCAACTGATTAAGAAACAATACATCTTTGGAAGCCAGCCAAGCTCAGTGTCAGATTTAAAAATTAAACTCTCTGAATATAAGCAGGAAATCCTGTCAGAGAGAAAATCCTGTTAGAAATTAAATAGGGAAATTTGAAAATAGAAATGGGCGCTGAGACACCCTGACCAATGAGGGTATGGGATAGGGCCCTATGATCAAGCAGAGATGGCCCTCCCATCAAAGACCTCATACCAGTTACCTATAAACTCCCAGGTACAGACTGGAACTGACCTCATGCACACCACTTATTGAGAACAGGAACACCTGAGGCAGGGTGCCTTACCTATTCCTAGCCAACCTGAACAGGAAGGACAGTCCTTATCTGGCATTGATGAATATTCACCTCTACCTAACAGAAGGGAAGGTGGCTGTACCAGCGTTACATAGGAGACCAAACATAGTCCTATGAGCACTTTGGCCATGTAAACTCACATGATGAGGAAATTAGAGAGTTAGATTTACAGAAAAATGATAGTGCAAAGAGAACACCAAGCCCACTTCACTGAAAGAGAAAAGCCGACCCTTGAGCCTAGGAAGGGCATGAAGGGCATTTTAAAATCCTCCACATATCCAGGTGAATCGCTGGATTCCCCCGAACTACAGGGAAGTAGGGATAGTACTTAATGGCAACAGTCTGATAAAGAAGAAACATTGTTCCATCCTGCGCCAAAAGGTGATGATAGGGAAAGTGTCCCTGAGAGCTCACAAGGACAAATGTGAGAGGAGTCCGGATCCTATAATTCTGTGAGGTATTACCAATCTCATAGAGATAGGGAGCATGTAGGAGACAGATATCCTTTCAGGGAGCAGCAGAGGTATGAGCAGATACCTTCCTACAACCCTCAGAAAGTTACCCAACTGCAGCGACGGGTCCAACAATTGACCAAGGACCTGGGTTGCATAGAGAGGGCTCAGTCAAACCCTCAACCTAACCATGCATCCCAGAATGTCCCAACACACAGGTCTGATGCTCCGGGGGCGGGGGGAATAACTGAAAGAAAATCCTGACAATCAACGAGTTCCTGAGTGATGGAGCACTGGTCAAAGGGAGATCCCGAGCATTTGAGGAAGCTTTGTTTCTTACCAGAACAAAATCCCAGGAAACCTCTAAGCCCGATAGTGAATCTTCTACCCTCTGGAAGCTAGAACCCAAGGAGCAGAGGGTAAGCAGTAGAAGTCAGAGAAAAACACACTTTGTGGGGAATGAAAACAAGAACATCCCCTTTGAAAGAGAAGAATCCCCAAGGATTCAAGCAAAGAAATCTTCTCTTTCAGGAATGGGGGATCCCTGCCCAAGAAAAAGGTATCCCAAGAGATCCGGAGTCTGACAGGGTAGCTATGGAGACCAACCCAGATCGAGAAATTCCTAGAACCCAACCATGCGAGCCAGATCATAAAATACTGTACAGGTTCAGAAAACTGTCTTCAACTACCCAGGTACAGTCAAGAATCTGGGGAGAAAGAGGATCTCCCTACTACACACACGATTTCAAAATGTTGTTTCATTCCTACAGAATCCCTATCTGAGACGTGGAAAATCGCCGAAGATCAAACCATGATGGTGTTCAATATTAAGAATATGACCCCTGAGCTGGCACATAACTCACACTTTCTTCGTACTTTTGAGGAAAAAGAGCTTTCATGTCCCAGTCAAGGTACAGGGTCAGTGTGAATTACCAGCACTGGTGGATACTGGATCCAAGCTACTCTCCTGTCCAAAAATACTTTTGACCAACCAAATTTAGGAAGGGGCAGAGTCACCAGATTCCCCCTCGTACCTCTTCCTGGACAATTCCAACATTTCGATGGGAATGATATTTCCGTCAAAGGGACTGCCGATCTAGATTTAAAAATTGAGCGACATTGTTTAAAACACCCACTGATAGTCGTGACTCAAGAGGGCACTCCTTGTTTACTGGGGAATGATTTCCTTCAGAGGTTATTACCTCTGACTGACTGCGTGAACCAGCTCCTCTGGACCCCAGACTAACCAGGACATCAAACTAAAGAAAAGTACAGACTATGTGAGTCTGAATGGCACCTGCCAGCTTATTAAGCGGCTTACCAATCAATTGGAATTTCCAGAACAACCAAGTCCCAGAAAGCACCATCATCTGTGTAGGAGAACACACACTTGAAAATAAACCTTCCTCCCAGTTGCAAGTGGCATTCCACACTGGAAGGGAACACTCTGTTATACCAGTAAAAAAATTGAAGAAACTGTGGGAAACCCGAGGGTATTCTCACTCCTATTCCCCCTGGATCCTCTGCGCAAGTGGCCAGTGAAAGGCCATCGCTTTTGGATTATGACCCTGGGGGTGGACAAACTAGGGAGGATCACCTGGGTAGAGGGTCCTTAGGGACTGTGAGTGGGGGCCCTTGGGCAAGACATGGTATACCCTTTTCCTAACAACAACCCACCCAATCCTTCTCCAACCTTTATGGGTTATTGTAAACCAGCTTCCCTTATTTTGTCTCAGTCATGCCATTCTAGTACTGGGACGAGGAAGAGGCGACTATGAGTCATACACACCAACATAAAACCACATCACTCTGATACTGAGACAAAGAAGAATGCCTCAGAGGAATACCATTACAAAGATCAGGCATGTCACACTAATCAGCCCAATCATAGTCAGGCAATTGAAAGAGAGGATGCACACCTGCAGCTCAATTACACACCACACACATATAAAAGGTGGGAAGCCAAAAGAGCACAGAGAGGAGGGAGAGAAAGACGAGACACTGCTGTGAGCTGTTGGATGCAGAGCTGCTGTGTGACGAGGGTCGGAATACCAGGGACTGCAGGGGCTGGTGGTCCAAACTGGGACAGCGCGAGAACAGGAGCTCTCTGGCATAAAAACAAGGCAAGAGAAGACGGCATGCTGAGGGGCCAGCCTTCTGATGAAGAGATAAGAGTGCTTGTTCTCCTGTAGTGCTGTGAGAGAGCTGGAGTGTCTCAGGGACAGAAGAGGGAACCCTTGAGGCAACCGAGTTGAAGCAAGTCAGCAGGATATGCGAGAAGCCTGCAAAGAAGTCGGTGGGTTTCTGAGGCCAGAAAACCTGGTTAAACTGACCACGAGCGCTGTGAAGGAGCAGGTGGTTGTGCAAGTATACAATGTAGCAGAGTGGTCGCATGGGTCTGAAAGCAGCCGAACACGTTCTTGAAAGTTTCAGTCTGAACTGTTTAATGAATTGACAATCACGTAAAGTGTTAAAGTGACCGCACACCTTGAGAGAAGGAAAGGGGCAGTCCTGAAAGGTTCCAACTTGCGAAATGAACATTCGATGGGATAAACGAAAATAAAGCTTTACTGCACAACCTTATAAAGCCTACATAACCTATTCTGAACATTGAACTGAATTAAAATAAAGCAGATGGCTCTTTTTTCTAAATACTGGATTGAATACAGGTCAACCACCAGAAGGTGAAAACCAGAAATTGTGAAAATTTTGAGCCTATTAAAACTAAATTATTCTGAAGTTGGGGATGGGAACCCCAGCATTTGGACTGTGAATTATAGGTTTTGGACACAGACAGATTCAACTTTTTTGGGTAGGGAAATCCCGCCTTAGATTAGGGCAAGTTAGGCCTTTTTCTATCCTGACATTTAAGTTAATAAAAGTGTTTATTTTGAGATCTGAATCTATCGTCTGTGTCCTTCTTCATGATGCCTTCGCAAAACACAGAATCCCTTGAAAGAGGAAGCTGAAAAAACCAGCTCAAAGTTTGACCGACATTCAGATAAATGAGGGGGAGAAGCCAGTACTCGCCAGAGTATGCCTCAATAATGGAAAAAGCTTCATCAGCAAAGGATTATTCAGGAAACTCCAAAAAGATCAGACCCTTCCCACATTTAAATTGATTGATAAATGGGATGCAAGTCTGGAAATGCCAAATTCTAAACGTTTCCTTCCTAGCAGCCGTATGCAAACAATGGGCCTCATTACATGTATGGAGGCAGCCATGCCCTTAATAAGGGCATGGCTGCCTCCATACCGGGTTCCAGTACCGGGTTCCTCCAATGAGGATTTACCAGGCCATTCCAACCTTGGAGGACCTGGTAAGTCCTCATTGGAAAAACCCACCCCCATTCCCATTCGAGCCCCCATAGGGCTCAATGGGAATGGGGAGGGAGCTAATAATGGGCCCGTTAATAGCTCCCTGGTCCCCTCGCGGAACCCGCTAAGGATGCCTGGTTTTACCAGGCGTCCTTACCGGGTCCCGCAAGAGAACCTCGTGATAGGGTGTCCCGTAATGAAGGGTGCCGGTCCCGTACCGGCACCCTTCATTACGGGAGCGCCAGCCTCATAACGAGGCCCAATGTCATTGACAACAAAATTCTAGAACACAATTGTTCGATCATTAGAGATGTCCCTTCTGACTTTTAGTTGGGTAGTAACATTCTAAATCGATTTGCTATTAGTCTAGATTTGATCAACAACAAAGTATGGTGTCACAACTGGGTGGGGGGGGCAAGCCCATGGGCTTTGACAACGCTAAAAAAGCATTCTGGTCAGTTCAATTGCTGCCTTATGCGGTCATTAAGCATTGAAATTAAGGATACGTGAAGGGTCAACGGCCAGAAGAGGGAGACCAAGGGGTGAACACATCACCCAGCGGACATTGGGAATGAACTTTCGTTTGTTAAAGGAACGTTATTTTTGGAACACGAGAGGCCCTCGAAAGCGAGATAACATAGCTATCCGGGTTCTTGATATCATTTTAGAACTTTCTAGGGATTTCCACTGAGAAGAGGGGAATGCCGGGGTGAAAGTCGTTGCCCAAAGCCCCTGGAAAAGAGACAGTTTGTTTGGTTTTTTTAGTCGAGTAAGTCAAGTCCTCGAAGGCAAGAGACTTTCTAGGAAACGAGACTTGGCCATTGACGGTCCTGAGAACTGCCATTGGAACTGTCGTCTCGTGCTGGAGGAGCCTGAGACTGTGATGTGCTCCAAGCTTCCATCTTACCCTGTGTCCAAAACGTGGGTGAGGGAGACCCAGACTACCGTATCCCGACATATTATTTGAGAACACTTCTTTCTTTTCTCAAGAACTATCCCACACCCCTTTTTGTATTTGTTGTGAGGTTTAGCAATAGGTTTCTTAGTATAGGCCTCCTTTATTTTGACACAATGTCAATAGGACTGCCTTATTTTTCAATAAACACCCTTGAACTGTGATCACTTGTGGCCGTCTACTTATTGTCACCATGAGTTCCTCACACCACCCTATATCAATCACAACTTTCAGCCCGCTTTTATAGTGTTATGGGTGATATAACAGTCAGAAAACCATTGCTGTTAGCTTGCTTCTTTACAACATTGCGAGTAGCAGGTTTTTATTGGAGCATCAAAAAAAATTATCTTCGGGCCAAGAGAAGTTGCAGATGGCACAAGAAATACTCCAAGCCTCAGAGATAGTTCAAGAGGTTTTTATTGGTTTTTCAATCAGAACTTTATCCGTCGCTCTATCTCTTGTCTTATAACGCACCTCTTAACTAACCCAGGCCTCTCTGGCCCTGGGCTCTTCATTGCGACTATAGACCCCTACTGTCCAAGATCTAACTTAGACTGGATGTGAGGGCCTAAAGGCAAGGTGCGTTCTCTGTCGAATCTCTTTCTGGGACTTCCTAAGATTGTCCCTACTCCACCCAGTTGTTAGTGTTCTAATGGGTAGAGGATTGTGCTTTACAGACACTCCACCTGGCTCGTTCTTCTTTTTAGCACGTTCCTGTTCTACTTTCCGTCTCTCAATTTATCACTACCCTCCTCCTACAAATCCACCCACCAATAATCTCATACCATTTCTTTGCTATATTTACGTTGGCTGACGTTCTTTCAGCCTCGCCTCCACCCTTTGATGTCACTGCTCTCTCCTCTATACTACAACTGCCGCCTCCACACGGAAACCCCTTAGTTCACACTACAACTCCCTTCTGCACCACACCTCCTATTCAGACACCCACCTTGCACTCAAACAAGCACTTGTCATTCCCTCCCTAAACTCCCACACCTAACCCACTTGTTATTCTTCCATGCACACTCACAATGTAGTACCACTAATACTCACTGACCAATATCTCGCCTTCTCTAAAAACTGCCTCCACACTATGCTGCTCCTTTCTTCCTCCTGCTGGTCTCTCGGTCAGCTACCTCCTCCTCTAACCTCACCCGAACTACCCACTACTTCGGATTTCCTGCTGGTCTTTTTATGCCACCCCTCTTTCCTCCATCGTATTACTAGCCTAGAAAATGTGACCGTCTTTGCCGCCCAGGAGGGCTTAGAAGTAGCGAAGTTCACAAACAGCGGGTTATGCCCTGCCCAGCAATAGGCACAGGAAGATGGATATGATATGGCATTAATAGCATTAATAGTCCAGGTTTGTGTTGGGGTGCCTTGAATCTGGCTCCCCTGGAGTAAGGGACCTGTTTGGATGCACGTACAGTGTCACAGCCAGGCAAAAGTGTTCTGGCTGAGGAAAACCTATTAGTAAGTGCCAGAGTAGGAGCAGTTTGAGTTTTGCGTGGCAGAAGGCGCATGTATCACTTGTAGTTAATTTTGACACATATAGAGACATTATATTGCAACACAGAATAAGCAACAAATGTATTAATGTTGCGATTGCACAGGCTATAGATAGGGCAGTGTGTTATGGGCCCTGTTTTTAGGAATAGTACACGAAGTACGGTTGAGTGAGGTGCGAGAAGGGAGCTGAAGTAGGTGGAAGATGGAGTCAGAAAGGTATTGTGGTAGAAGCGAGGTCAGCAGGTCAACATGGCAAGAGTGCCACCATATTGGATTTCGAGGTCAGAAATGACGTCCCTGATGTAGATCTGTGCTTCTGTTTAGCTCATTACCAAGACAAATCCCCTTTCTATCCCCCCAAGAGAGGATCCGAGGTCAGAGGCACCCAGGCTGTACAGATAAATGCTAACTGGTTTCAGCTGCAGAGCTTGCAGGCAAAGGAAATCGAATGTTAGATGCAGGGAGGGCGGTAGGGATGTGCCCTTTGAATGACAAATTCATGAGAACAGGGCACAAAGTTTTGCATTGCCAACAGGCCAGGCGAAGATTTAGAGCACTACTGCCCTCACCCAAGGAACGGTCATCCCATTTGAACTACAATTAGACGCATAACCAGAGCAAATAATTACTGGCAATTGAAGCCCAAGAGTGGTGCCCTGGTTTCATCATTACTGGGCTCCTGGGGTTTGAAAGAGATAAGGGGGTAATCCATGTCTGGAACGTACCGTGATTTGGGATAGGAGGAGCAGAGGCGATGCCAGTAAATTTAGTCCAATGTCGGTTCTAAGGGACTGTCAGAGACTTTTTGCATTTAATAAACCTTGTTTTCCCTTGCAAAGCGGTGCAGTGGTTCTTTGGCCACCTTGTATTATTTTTATTGTACGAGTTTTGGTTCAAGTCTCTCTACAGACCTTTGTTTATAGGTACAGTATTCAAAATTGAATACATGTTTTTTATACATACGTTTTCTTTATTTGTTAGCGCAATCATATTTTTATGAATTTCAGTTGTGTTACTGATAGTTTTCCCGGTGTTCAGGAAACTAAATTAATTAGATGAGGTGCCCTCTTTTCTATTATTATTAAACACTTGACTCAGACATGGAATGAGCATGCACTTGGAAAGTTCGGCCAACTCAGACCTTCATTCTTATGAGGTTATTTGGGTATGATTAAATTGGGCAATAATAGCCATTATTGCAGTGCATAGAAGGAACTGGTATATAATGAAACTGTGTATTAGTATAGTGGGTATTGTGACAATCCTCCAGATAGCGTAACTTCTCCCCAGAGGGGAGCCCCTATCCATGAGGCTAGGGAGGTGCGGCCCTAATCATTAGTCCCCTTAGGGGTGGTAACATGCAGGAGGACCTAATAGGGAGGAACTCCCCTCCTGGGGATAAGGACGTGAGTCTGGGACACAGCCCCTTTAACTCCCGACCCCACAGGGTAATAATACCCAAACCTTCTCTACCTAGGATACACTCTGAAACCATGTGTTATTTTTAAACTGTCAGACAATCTCGCTGTAATGAGTAAAGAGATGAAGAAGAACCTAAGCATATTACAATCAGGTAGGAAGAGTGCTGTTGTCAATTGAACTGATGTTACACAGGGGAAGTCCCTGCTATTTAGACCAACAGAAAAGAAGAACTTTGTTCTGTTCTGAATCCAGAAGGAGAACCCAGCGAGTGAGGATGCCATCGAGAAGCCCACGAGGTTGAAACTGGGCTTTGGGAGACTTCAATGAGGTAGCTCTTCAGTGTGGCAGAGACGAGCAGCGGGACGCGGGGACGGCGTCCTGCAAGTCGGCGCACTTGAAGTAGAGATACTGAGAAGTGGTGGCGTGACCTGTCGTGGGTGAACTGTGCGGTCCATGATCTGTGCCGAGACTGCCTACTCTGGCCTACCGCAGAGAAACTGTGGTGGTGGCATGACCTGTCCGGAACTTGCAGAGAGACTGCCAGCAGTACCTGCCGCAAAGACAAGCAAGTCTATGAAGAGAAGCCGAAGTAGGAGGAAGAACAAACAAAAGGCCCCTGGCAAAACCGGTGAAGCATTCCCGAGGAGACGGTAACAGGAATAAGAGTAAGTCCAGGAGGGGGCCCGGAAAGTTGAGACTGTGAATCGAGAAACAGAAGAAGAAGTAGAAGAAGAGAAGTAGTGAAGAACATAGTGAGGCAATTCCCTGGCAAGTTTCACAAGAGTGTGGTACTGGAGAGTCAAGGACTCAGGGAGCCTCTTCATCGTCCCAGTGGGGGCAAGTTAAAGAAAGCAGAGAAAGTAGAGAGCGGAAGAAACCCCTGGAGGGAACTACAAGCTTTATTAAAGAAGTTGAAGAAAAGATAGGCTGCAAGAGGCTTACAAAGAACCGGGGAACATGCTAGGAGAAGGGAATCATTCTCCTAGCCCCACCTGGAAATCGTGGAACTTTGTTTCTTTTTGTTATGCACTTAGGAACCTCTCCTTTGTTTGTGAACGTTGGAACAATTCATGAGTTTCAGAACACTGCACCTTGAGGGACCCATACCCAGGAGAAGGGAATCATTCTCCTGGGTGTTAGAAAGAACTTGTTTTCTTAGATTAGGATTTGTGTTTAAGTGGTAAGGATAGAATGGAAGTTTGGCTAGGACATTGAATTTTAATTTAATTTTAGGTAGGCAATCCACCTCTAGTTAGGGATAGATATGTTTGTTTATTCAATAAATAAAAGTCTATAACAACTACTATGCCACCATTTGGTCAGACTCCTCAGTCCATGCCGCCACAGTATACAGAAAATATATAAGCATTGGGCAATGGTAGATTGGTATTCTGCTTGAATTCTATATCAAGACCGGAGGCGAGCATTATGCTTTAAACTCTTTAATGCCACCTCTCATAGCAGCTTCTTCAAAAACTCAAAATCGTCTGAGCAAAACACTTTTTTTATTAACAGTGAAACAGTACACAGAAAAAAACAGTCCACAAAACTACCAGCATCTGGGACTACCAATCCCCACAAGTCCCCACTGCTCCTGTAGTTTTGACCTCTGTACAACCACCAATCCTGGAACAGCACAGTCTATGCCTCACATCCTGGGTGAACTTCTTCCTCTTTCTTTGCTGCTACTCTAGCAGATAAGTCACCTTTGTTTTTGCTCTATATTTGTGCGGGTTCAATTGAAGTGATCTGTGAAATTTTAGAGGGAGAGAACATACGCATCTTGGATAGCGCGATCTAGAGAGCAGGGGTGCTTTTATGTTATTGTGCCTTGGTTTATTTGGACCTTTCCTATGAAACGAAGAATGAATGTAGGGTACAGTGAAGAGCATTATCTTACATGTAGGGAAGTCGCATAGCGAGTTCCCTGTAGCAAAGCACAGTGCAGTCGAGTCACGCTGGGAGAGCACCGGGACTGCGAGTCATCTCGCTCGCCTGAGGTAACCAGTGGTCTCCCACGGAACGTTACAGTTAGAGATTGCGGAGACAGTGGGTCCTTTCTGGCGGCATTGGGGTTTAGAAGAAAGGACCTACTGTTTCTCCCGATCATGTAGGAAACACATGTACCGTGCATGCGCAATCTTTCAAAGCGCATTTCTCTAAAGAAACAGCTACTGCGCACAGGAAAAGAAAGAAGGGGAAAGCGCCGTGCAGAGCCTCTCATTTGCATTGCCCTCTGCAAGGCATAGGCAATTAAGGCACAAATCACTTAAGAAAAAAAGGAAAAAGAAAAAAAGAAGGATATTATATATAATCAAGAGGGCTGATATCCCCCCATAGCAAATAATGGAGGAAGGAAGCACCACTCCAGAGTACAGTGAGGAGGAGTGGGAGGGAGACAGAGCCCTGTCTCTCAGCTTTAAGAGGGTCCTGGGAGACTCGCTAACGATGGCTGTGTCCCAAGGGGTGAAACTCATTCAGGAGCGCCTGGCAGCGCTAAAATCCCTCATAACGACAACAGCCCCTAAAAAGAGGATGAGGGAGCTCAGCCCGGGAGAGGGCACATCACAAGGCCTACACAAGAAGCAGGCATCGGCGCATAAGGGGGTGAAAAAGACCTGCAAGAGCTCCCACTCTTCTAGCCCTCCCACCCCCCCTGGGTCAGATAATAGGAGTCCAGGACAAGCCCCGGGATGTTGCTGATCCCTTTGACAAGCAGAAGGTGGCCTTCTTATGGAAGACGGCAGTGCCAAACCTCATACCCCCCACCCCAGGGGTGTTAAATACAGAGGAAGCCAAAGAAAGCGAGAAATCCTCTGAAGAATAGGATGAGGAAGTCCTCACAGAAGAGAAGGTGGATAGTGGTGGCAAGGGACCTCAGGGTACATAGGAACAGGACGAAATCGAGGACATGTTCGATCCAGACAGTATGAGACACGTTAATGTTAATGTTAAAGGATATTTGTATCATGTACTATCACCACCAGAGTGGCCCCCGGTGCACTGGCGGATCTGAAAAGGAAAGTGGGTGCGGGGAGAGTTAGTGGGAATGAGCGGGATAAGTGCAAGAGAGCAGTGATGTGCTGTTGGCAGCTTCAGTTCGGTTAACACTGTTCGCTGAGCTTGGGGGTGATTTCCGTTCGGTAGCCGTCGTGTGCTGTTGTGCAAAGCTATGGTGGTTTGTTTTGTTGTTGCGGTGTAGTGAAGTTTGTGCAGTTTGTTGTGCTTTAGGGTTGTGGTTGGTTAGGGTTTGAGAGGTGTATGCACACGGTTGAAATTATTAGTGGGTTGGTTATTAGCCTCGCTATCTAAAAGTGATAAGTGCTACATTTCCACGTTCTTTCTAGAAGTGGTGCGTGAATATCTCTGCATTTCTATCTAGATACGGGGTGGGCTAATATTCACAATCCTGTCTATATATGACACACGCCAATATTCACAATTATATCCAAATGTGGCACTCGCCCACCTTCAAAATCCTGTCTAGATGCTAATATTCCCAATGAAGCCAAGATGTGTCAATGACTAACATTCACAATTCTGTCCAGATGTGGCACTGGCTGACATTCATAATCCTGTCTAGATGTGACGCAGGCCAATGTTCACAATTCCATCTAAGTGTGGCACTTGCTAACATTCACAATTCTATCCAAGTGTGGCAGTTGCTAACATTCACAATGCTATCCAAGTGTGGCACTTGCTGATATTCACAATCCTATCTCAAAGCGACACAGGCTAATAGTCACAATGCTATCTAAATGTGGCACATGAAAATATTCACAGTTCTAAGTGTGGTACTTGCTATCATTCACAATTCTGTCTGGGTCCGGTGCAGGCTAATGGGCACAATTCTATCTAAGTGTTGCACTTGCTAACATTCACAATTCTATCCATGTGCGGCAGTTGCTAAAATTCACAATGCTATCTAAGTGTGGCACTTGCTAAAGTTCACAATCCTATCTCGATGCGACGCAGGCTAATGTTCACAATGCTACCTAAATATGGCACATGATAATATTCACAGTTGTAAGTGGAATACTTGCTATCATTCACAATTCTGTCTTGGTGCGGCGCAGGCTAATGTTCACAATTCTAACTAAATGTGGTACTTGCTGACATTTACAATCCTATCTAGATGCAACGCAGGCTAATGTTCACAATGCTATGTAAATGTGGCACATGCTAATATTCACAGTTCTAAGTGTGGCACTTGCTATCATTCACAATTCTGTCTGGGTCCGGCGCAGGCTAATGTTCACAATTCTATCTAAATCTGGTACTTGCCAATGAACATGAGGGCGGAGCGACCTCCGACGGGCCCATGGGATCAGTGCTCACCCTCAAGTACTTTTAAGGTGAGATAGCTGAACCTTGAGGAGGATGGGGTGCAGGATTCTCTTACTCCAACACAAATCAATAAGGACAAGTCAACGGTTTGGCAAAGGGAAGTCTGTTTAATGACAAGTACAAAAAACGGGGAAACAAATGGAAATCAACAGTGATGCGATCGCCTGTCTCGCTTCAACTCCCCAATTCTTCATTCAGACAGCAATAGTTATAGTACATTCTCGTCATCACTGATGTGTAACACTCAAAGTTTATCATCCACTTCTATTGGTCGGGAAAGGTAACTTAAATATAGGTGTTATAACTGTATATGGTAACAGAGCGTGAGGATTGGATAACTCTTATCGGGTGGGCGTCTACGCCCATCCCTCTACATCACTCGTGATAGAGGTCACTACAAGTATGTCGTCTTATTGGTTCTACTAGCTATAGGACCCTAGATTATTTGGTCCATTGTGATTGGGTGGGTTACACCCCTAGACATAAATCTCCACTTTAATTAGCAGCATGCAGAATGGACACCCAGGTGCCTTGTGTCCCAAGATTCACCCTGCCTCCCTTCAATCAATCAGTACTTTAGGGCTATGTGTCAATTAGTTGGCTGAGGATGGCCTCGAAACTGAAGCTGCTTATCAGGAAAAGTTATGGTATCCTCGGGTTCTGGGTGGCATCAGACGTTGGTAGCTCTTTGCGCTTGGCTGGTCACTTGTTTGTTCACTGTGAATCTGCTTCATTTTCCTTCTTTTTGTGTATTTGATTCTTCCTTAGCCTCGCCACCTGTCTGGGGCCTCCTTATCTCGACCTTCACTGGCTGGCTGCTGTGCTCTGAAGTTTCGATTCTTCGAAGTTGCCGCTCTCCTCCTTTCTTGGAGTTGACCTCGAATTCCCAGGCATGAGCTGCCTTGTGCTCAGTTTAGATTCCGCTCTTTCCTTCTGGCTTTAGCTGGAATATGAATCTCGGCCTGGTTCTCCCCTTGCAGCCTGGCTCAATTCTGCTTTTACAAAATGGAGTCGCACTTGTATAATGTGCTTCATTGAGGTAGATATATAATTGGCACTTGCCGCTCTATCCTTCTACTAAGAATTGCAAGCAGTATCGTTTCCTTAGCTTCTTGCGTTCCAAGCCTATTTACAGGCATTTGTTAGTTGCATATTTTCATCTCACTTCATGGCTACGTTTCTTTATACATCAACATTGTTTCTTCTTACAAGTCTATTACATCATTATTCTTTACATTTCGTCCTTGTGTCATCATTCGATTGTCGTTTATGTTCATCTGTACGTCTGTCCAGGCTCTTATGTCGTCACCATTTGCCTTCCATTAAGGCTCTTTGGGTCTCTTCGGGGACAGTCTGTAAGTAGTCTTCATTTCGTGTCAGCTGCTGGTACGGTTGCCTCAGCGGGTACCGAGCTGCCCATGGTTGTCTGGTTATAGGCACTTCAACAGGTATAACTCTCCTGATGGGCACTGGGCAGAGGCCTAGTGCTGCTTTCTGTTGGTTCATTTGTTCCTCATACGTCACATAACTTGGCGAGTATGTTCCTCATACCTCAAAATGGGAGGCTGCAGTGTAGGCCATGTCTGAGACCTCCTCTACACCAACATTCATAGTTGTAAGAGTGGCACTTGCTGACATTTACAATCCTATTTAGATGCAACGCAGGCTAATGTTCACAATTCTAACTAAATGTGGTACTTGCTATCATTCACAGTTCTGCCTGGGTCCGGCGCAGGCTAACGTTCACAATTTTGTTTAAATAATGTACTTGCTGACATTTACAATCTTATCTAGATGCAACGCAGGCTAATGTTAACAATGCTATCTTAATGTGGCACATGCTAATATTCACAGTTGTAAGTGTGGCACTTGCTATCATTCACACAATTCTGTCTGGGTCCAGCGCAGGCTAATGTTCACAATTCTATCTAGATGTGGTACTTGCTAACATTTACAATCGTATCTAGATGTGGCGCAGGCTAATATTCAAAATGCGATCTAAATGTGATACACGCTACGATTTACAGTTCCAAGTGTGGCACTTGCTTTCATTCACAATTCTGTCTGGGCCCGGCGCAGGCTAATGTTCACAATGCTATCTAAATGTGGTACTTGCTAACATTTACAATCCTAACTAGAGGGCACAAGCTAATAATCACAGTACTATCCTAGAAGGTGCAGGCTAATAATCACACTACTATCACAATTTAGGTAGGTTTGTTATGTGGCAGGGCTTCCAGAGTAGAGTGAATGCTCTACTCCCCACCCTGGCCACCCCTACCTTCTTTGTCTCTGCTGGTTGACGGCTGGCTACTGGCTTCCCCTGCTGACACCTGCAGACACTATCTGGAGCCGCCTCTGTTGGAGCCGCCCTTTGCCTCGGGCCCTTAGCCGCAGGGGCTGCCGGGCAGAGGGCTGCCCTGGAAGGGCTCCTAAGAGGGCTCTACAGGCCAATGGGAGGTGCTGGGCAGGATGGGAGGCGGGTGGAGGGGATTCAGGAAACAGTAAGAAAACAAAAAAAGGAAGAACCCAAAAACACACACAGGAGCAGGTAAGGGGGAGGACTGACCTACCACACGGCCACTGGTGCCAGGGAGTGAAGGAATGAAGAGAGGCCCCAAATAGTGTCGGAGGCACCGCACTTACCGTGTGTACAACGACCGCACCGTAATCTACAGAATGACTGCCTTCCCCGAGAGTGGCACAGTATATGGCGCAGCGCATACGCAAATGCCTGGAGAGATGCATTTCAGAATGAGGGCAGAGTGCCCGAGGCCGGAGCTCCCTAGTAAGGTCATGGACACTGCGGAGCTAGACGCCAAGATATTCACCTTTGTGACTAAGGCCACGAAGGACGTCGGAAGAGGGGTAGACCGTGCCTTGAAGTCCTGTCAGGATAAGGTGCTAGATATGGCAGGACCCGTCGCAAAGATTATGGACCTGGCGGAAAGGTCTAGGGATACCGGGGAGCCAGTGGAACCGCATACACTGGCCAAATGGGCGCAGAGGGCGGTAAGTTTTCTTGGTAATGCCAGCTGCGCCCTGTCTGCTGAGAGGCGCCGGAGCCTATTACTGAAGATTGACAGTAAGTTAGGAGATCTTGCCAATTACGAAGCAGGCGAGGCAGCGAAAGGCAGGTTATTTGGCAAGGCTTTTGCCAAGGAGATGTCCCGGCATGTTGGGACCTATACAGCACTAGAGAAGGCTCAGACATCTATCCGTAAGATATTCCCCGGACAAGTTTTTGCTGGGACCAATAGCCATAGAGGCCACTCGGCCGGTCGTTCCTTCGCAAGACGGCCTCCGGGACCCAGGGAACAGTATTGGGAGAATAGGCAGCAGGATGAATTTTTCCCCTCCAGAGGAAGAGGTTTTGTGGCAGAAGAGGCTGAGGGAGCTTCTTACAGCACAGTGCGACCGGCGGTAAATGCGCAGAGCGAAAGATACCGCAGGGTTGGGGGGCAGACTGCATTGCATTTAGGCAAGTGGCACGCGATATCAAGCAATGCTTGGGTATTGCAGACCATAGTGGGTTTAAAGTTGGAGATTGTGGGTTCTCTGCCGCAGACCCGCATCCCGACACGTATCAGAATGGCAAGGGAAGAAGAAATGCTCCTCGAGAGAGAATCACTAGCGTTAGTGGAGAAAGGAGCGATAGAGAGATGTCCTGAAGGAAGTCCGGGGTTTTACAGCAATATGTTCCTGGTTCACAGGAAAGGGAAGTCAAGACTGGTTATCAATCTGAAGGAGTTGAACGGATGGCTGCTATACAGACACTTCAAGATGGAGGACCTTCACCTCCTCAGGGACATATTGCGCAAGGGAGACTGGTTAGCAAGGATGGATCAGAAGCATGCCTACCTGACCATACCTGTAGCTCAGGAGTTCAGAGATTTTCTCAGGTTTTACTGGAAAGGGCACAGGTGGTGCTTTGCGTGCCTGCCTTTTGGCCTAGCATCGGCCCCTTGGGCTTTCACGTGATGAGGCCAGTCGCAGAAGCCATCAGAGACATGGGCATCAGGATTATTATATATAGATATAGATATCTTAGTGCTAGCACAGAACAAGTCATCCTTGACGGAGCAGGTACTCTGGGTGAGTGCTCTTTTGTCCTGCCTCGGATTCCTGATCAATCAAGAGAAGTCGGAACTCAGTCCGAAGCAACTGATGGAGTTCCTGGGCTTTGTGATACACACCAGGAAAGCCACGTTAGAACTACCCCAGCAGAAAATAAAAGGTATAAAGAAGAAATTGAGGATATTGATGGGGAAGTCGCATATTTCGCTTCGTAGTCTAGCGAGGATAGTAGGGCTTCTGGCAGCCTGCATTCAAGCATTCCGGGGCCTCTGCACTACAGAGTGCTTCAGAGGCTGAAGATCAGACTCATACAGGGCGGCGTAAGGTATCATCAGTTGGTTCCACTAGACGTGGAAGGGATAGTGGAACTGCAATCGTGGCTGCAGAACATGGAGGCCTGGAACGGCAGAACCATCTTTGGGGATTTGCCAGAGTTAGTAATAGAATCAGACGCAAGCAGATCCGGCTGGGGCGCCAGATGTGGCCCGTTACATACAGGAGGGCGATGGTCAGAAGAAGAGTTGGGACTGCATATAAACTGCCTAGAGCTACTGGCAGGGTCTTTCGCAGTGAAAGCATTCACCAAGGACAAAGCAAATTGCTGCATTCTGCTGAGAATGGACAACATCTCAGCAGTACGCTACATAAACAAGTTAGGACGAACAAAGTCGAAAATGTTAGCAGAAATAGCTTAGGACTTCTGGCACTATTGCCTGCAGAAGAAGTTTGTGATAGCAGCAGAGTATCTTCCAAGCAGAACGTGGTAGCAGACTGGAATTCTAAATATCTGGCAGATTCCAGCAATTGGATGTTGAGCATGCAAGTTTTTGCACAGTTACAGAGAGTGTTGGGCCCTGTAGAGATAGACCTTTTCACCTCCGGGTTGAACAACAGGTTCCCAGATATTACAGCTGGAGGCTGGACTCCAGAGCCTTAGGGACGGATGCGTTCCTACACAGCTGGGCGTGAGCGCTTCACTATGCCTTTCCCCCGTTCATAATGTTAGCGAGGGACCCAGCAAAAGTCCCCCGGGAGCGAGCGGAGGTAGTGATGGAAGTGTCACTTGGAAATCGCAGGCGTGGTTTCCGATTCTGATGGAACCTTCCTTGGATTTCCCGAGACTGATTCTGTGGGAAGTGGACCTTCTATGCGATCCGAAAGGGCAGGTACATCCCTTGGTTCAGACAGGGTCACTACAGCAGCTGGCGGAGCAGGATTTCAGGAGATGATGCGACTTGCCAGGCCTTTTGAGGGCAGCTGCAGATTGTATCAGGGATTCATGGGCGCCTTCCACCCTTGGAGCTATGATGCCGCATGGGCCAAATGGGAGGAATGGTGTGCTCAGCAGTGTGTTCATCCCGTTTCGACATCTGTAGTACACGTGCTCAATTTCCTAGCAGAGAAGTGTATCGATCAGCAATCTCCGCGGGGCACGAGAGATGTGAAGGCCGACCTATCGGGGAGCACCCAGCTGTAGTGAGATTACTGTGAGGAGTAAAAATATGCAAACCTCCGATTCCCAAGTACTCAGTGTTGTGGGATGTCAAAGTAGTATTCTGTCTCTTTAAGCAGTGGCCGGAGAACAAGCATTTATCAGTGCAGCAGTTGTCCGGTAAACTAGCTATGCTTTTGTGTTTGCTTTCATGCAGGAGGGTCTCCGATGTTAATGCTCTGGAGGTTAACAGAAAGGTTTTCTATTCTGAGGGAATAGCCTTTCAGATTGTGCAGAGGACGAAGTGTGCGTCAACAGTCATTCCATATCCTTACTTTCTGAGCGAGCCCAAGTTGTGTTTAGCGCGTTGCATCAAGGAGTATGAGAGAGTGACAAAAGACATTAGGCCGGCGGGGGTTCAGCAGCTGCTGATAGCTCGTAGGAAGCCTTTCCTTGTGATAGCTATAGCCACCATAGCCAGGTGGGTTAGAGAGGTGATGTGCTGGGCAGGAACAGACCTGAGCATCTTTGGGGCCAACTCATTCAGGGGAGCCATGGCATCCAAAGCATTTGTGGCAGGAGCTTCTTTGCAGGATAATTTTAAGTCAGCAGACTGGTCTTCAGAGTCTGCGTTTAAGATCTTTTACTTTAAGCCAGTCTCTACTGTAGCCAATGTGGTATTAGAGAGCTTTGAACAAGCATAATGCTTGCCTCCGGTCTTGAAATAGAATGAAGATTACCCAGGCTATTAGCACTGGTAGTCTTGATTCTATTAAAGACACAGAGGCGAGCATTAACCCGCCCTTACACGAAGACTGGGATAACGAAATGATTTGCGGTTGATATTTTTTCCTCTATGACATGTATATGCCTATGTTGTCGTTCGACTGTGTAATCCCACCCTAATCATGTGTTTTGGTTTGGGTCCTAGGAGACGAGAACAAGAGTAGCTGAGTGGGACAGTGGGAAATGACTGGAGAAGTCAGAGCAAAGGAGCCATCTTGGAGTTGGATTATGGGTGAAGGGGCTGCAGTTCCAAGTTGTAGATGTTGAGAGAGTTTAAGGTTTATTCCAGTTTTTCAAGTCATCAAAGAAAAAGGAAGGAGTTCAGCCAGGATGTGAGGCATAGACTGTGCTGGTCCAGGATTGGTGGTTGGACAGAGGTCAAAACTACAGGAGCAGTGGGGACTTGTGGGGATTGGTAGTCCCAGATACTGGAGGTTTTGTGGACAGTTTTTTCTGTTTACTGTTTTTGCTGAAACAGATGATTTTGTGTTTTTGAAGAAGTGGCATTAAAGTGTTTAAAGCATAATGTTCGCCTCCGTGTCTTTAATAGAATCAAGACTACTGACACTAATAGCCTGGGTAATCTTCATTGTGCATACTAGGATACAATGGTATTTTGAACAATAAGAGTAGTACTGGACTTTGTAATCTGCGATACTGTACACAGCTTTAACTATAATATACTGTTATTTGGAAAACTGGAAAATACTGGCATTGTAAAGCTAGGAATATACTTGGTTAAAACTGGGATTCTTTTAATTTCCCAAAATTGGCGAAATGCACAATTTCACATAAGCAAAATTACCATTGGTGAAGGAAAAGCAAACCCCACTTGGGAAAGGACAGAAGGGGGAAGAGGGTTTTCAGCAATCTGCTAGGAAGGGAAAGAAAAGTAAACCCAAGGAATGGTCCTCTAGTCAGGAACATTCCTGACAACCACCCCCCCTTCCCCCCTGAAAAACCATCATCAGGTGTTCCTTGGGCGGAAAGTCAGACATATAGGGGAAGGGTATGTAAGAAACCTGAGGGTATTCTCACTCCCATTCCCCTGGATCCTCTTCAGGTGACCAGGGGACAGCCATCGATGTTTGATCCAGAACCTGGGGGTGGGCAAGCGAGGGATGATCACCTGGGTGGAGGGTCCTTGGGGATTAGGAGTGGGTTATCGATGGTGAAATATGGCATTGACTTCGTTCGACTAACAACCAATCTACCCTTACCCCCCCCCCACAACCTCTTTGGATTGCGGTAAAACATCTTCCCTAATTTTCCATATGTAACATCTACTGGTACAGAGACACCGTATTCCCCCTCTCCCAGTTATACATCATCACACTCTCCCTCAGCTTTTATGGGGTATTTTCAATCTCATCCTGTTCCCCCCGGACCATTGCCAAAATGTACTGGCACGAAGAGGCGACCGAAAGGTAGAAAGATTACCTATGAGAAAAGTACTGAGAAGGAAGATGAAAGGAGAGGCCTACTACACTCCACCACTAGGCGTTCCCTTTAATGAGGTCAGGCAGAGTCAGGTACTTAACAATTATACACACCTGTACTCTATTGAAAATCACTCCAGGATTGACCAGGTGAGAAGGGGACCTAATGGCCAGGCATGTCCTATCAATTGACCTAACGAAAGTCAGGCAAGGGAGGCCAACGACACACACCTGAAACCCCTTGACAGGGCTCAGGTGTATAAAGGGTGGGACATTCAGCACTGCAGGGGCAGCAGTTGTGAGAGCAGAATGGAGGCTGTATGGCTGAGTCCAGCAGGGGATCCCTTCTCAGTCCCAAGCCAAATTATTGCCAGGAAAAGCAGAGCAAGTTGGGAGGAGAGCTGAGGAGCCGTGGCTGCCCAGGACCAGCTGGAAGAAACAGGGTTGCGGAGACGCTGAGTGTCTGTGTGAGGAAGCAAAGAGAGGGGGTTGGACTCTGGCTACCTCTTCCTCTGAGACACTAACAGGTGTCGTGCTAGCATACATGAAACTAAGTCTACGCTAGTAAGACTTGTGTTTTTTGTAATAGAGCCCAACAACGATTTTTTCACGGGTGCTTAAGAATTTTTATTTGGGACACACCCCAAAATTTTTTTTTAGTCTTGTGTTTGTTTCTCTGACCAAGCTGTCTTCAACAGTGTTTTGTCTCAGGGCAAGGTGGTGCGTAGGGAATGGCGAATCCGAGTATGCCAGACCAAGTTTTGATTGTTCTCTGGAGTTGCAGGAGAGGTATCTGCTTCTCGTACTGGGGAGAGCTCCTGAAGTGAGCTGTGTCGCTGACCGTGCTCCGCGCATGCGTGGTGTCGCGTCGGTGAGGCGGGCAACCAAAAAAAGAGACAGCTTGGTCAGAGAAACAAACACAAGACTACCCGATTTCACAGTCCTGAGGAAAGCTATAGAACAACCCACCATCTACATCTGCGTTGTTATATAGCTGGAAACACATCTAAGTGTCATAATGAATAATACAATTTGTGACAATGGACTTTTAGTTTGTCTATGTTTTTAAAAAAATTTTGGGGTGTGTCCCAAATAAAAATTCTTAAGCACCCGTGAAAAAATCGTTGTTGGGCTCTATTACAAAAAACACAAGTCTTACTAGCGTAGACTTAGTTTCATGTATGCTAGCACGACACCTGTTAGTGTCTCAGAGGAAGAGGCAGCCAGAGTCCAACCCCCTCTCTTTGCAGTATCAATTCGTCCTCCAGACTCAGGCCCCTCTATAAAATACAAAGAGGATCCCCCCTTTCCCTTCTTTATAAACACTGTGTGAGGAAGCATCCAGGAGAAGCATGGTTTATGACCCATGTTTCCAGCAAAAAAGAGAAGTCCAAAGGAGGAGGCCGAGAGGCGTGCTGATCCCTTGTTACATTGGTAAAATCAAATGCTTGTTCCCCTGGGCCAGGACAGGAGCCCATGAGTGTGAGGGGCAGGGGCGGAGATCCTGACCTCAGATAACAAATACATTAACCCAGGAACAAAGAAAACACCACCAGTGAAGGGCAGTGAGAGCCCAGTTTATTGAAGTAAGCGACCAAGATACAAATTGCAGCCCAAACAGACTGGAGACGCATCGGGTGAAATGGACAAATGGAATTACAAGGATACATAGTGGCACAGTGGTTGCGTGTATGATTACACTTTCTCAAATGACTCTGTATAAAGAAAGGAAGTGTCTGCAAAAAGGGGAGCTGGGTGCAGACACAGAAAACTGAGCGAAATAGAGATCCTAAAAAGGGGAGCGGAGCGCAGACACAGAAAACTGAGCGAAATAGAGATCCTAAAAAGGGGAGCTGAGCGAGAAATTAAGTGGAAGCAAAATTCCCAAAACTGATAGAAAAGTATTGACATCAAACAAAGTGTGTGGGAAAAGCATTGGGGTGGCCACCAGGCGGGAGATGGATCCAGGCTGGCCACAGAGACCCCAGAGTAAACAAAGAGTGTTGGAAAAGCATTGGGGTGGCCACCAGGTGGAAGATTGATCCAGGTTGGCCGCAGAGATCCCAGTATAAGGAAAAAAGAACTCTATTAAGGATAAGGCACCTGGCTGCGTGACCTGCAATGGGTGGACTATGCGCCTCACAACTGCGCCACGACCAGGGGAGTCCAACTGAAAGCAAGGAGCTGCATGATCTAAATAAGAAAATACAATTAAACCAGTTGAACAGAGGTAACCACAAGGGTTTAAGCTTGGGCGATGGAAGCTCAAGAGACTCATCGAAGAAATGTGAACTTCTGGGAGTCCCGGAGAAGCCTAAAGAAGTTACCAGGAAAAGGTACAGTGAACTTCCTTTGCCAAGTGAACTTTTTTTCCAAGTGAACTTTGTGCCAGGTGAACTTTTCTTTGACAAGTGAAACCTGAGAGACTTGTAGAACCTTATAATCCTGAGTGCCTTAAACGTGCGGAAGGGAGCTGCACAAAGGCTTCATTATCACATTAACTTTACTTTGGACACTATTGAGTTGGCCAAATCCCATTCATCCTATTATTTTTTAGAATAGGTTTTGACACAGACAGTATTTTGTTTTGGACTGATAGACTTAGACTTCCCTTAGTTTTCTTTCCATTAGGGACATTCCCATCTTAGAGGTAGGGCAAGTTTAGCGTTACACAATCCTGACCATTGAGAATAAAGGTTTTCCAACTGTGGTTCACTTGTCTGTGTCCTCTCTTGATACCATGCTTGTCTCACAGTAGGCAATACAACATTTTTAAAAAAACAAGCACAAAACGAACTATAAAGTGCTAATATCATTCGATCATGCAAACAATCGCTTCATCTGCTTCAATCACAAACACAAACTGATCCAATCACAATCTATAACTGGTATTAATCAGGACAGCAATGTGAATATAATACAAAGATCTAAATATTGCAAGAATTCCTTGCTGAATCTTTGTCCAGTTTTTAAATAATAAAAAGAAAATTCTTATGATTGCTCTTGACACCTTCAATGCATCAACTAAATCCAACATAGAATGCTTCTTTTCATAGCATTCTTACTGCACAAACATTAATTCATCAGGAGAATCAATATCGACTCCACTGCAGGCATTCATGGCCCATAAGCATATACTCATTGTAGTCAAAAGTATAAAACGCTAGTTAAACGCTGAAAGGAACAACGAGATAAGGACCCCTTTAGTGTAAAGTTTACATGCTAATTGATAGCTAATGGAAAATAAAGTTAATCTTAAGCTCAGGTAGAAGAAATAGTAGAGCTTGTTCCTGTGAAATGGATCTGCCCGTACCACTGATCAGAACCTGAGCAGTGTTGGTGGAAGTAGGAGGAAGGCTCTGATGTTTAAGCCGTTTCAATTTTTTGTCAGGTTTATTGCATGCCCTATGTTGTTGAGAGTATTTTCCTGTTTTTAAAAGAAGCTGTTACACCGCTTATTGGTAGAGCTGAATGACACATGGAATGGTAAACCATTGGAAAGAGGGCATTCAACAGCTGCCAAGGAGTCCTATTCTGTACTGGGTGCATTTTAAGACCTGGCATCAAGGTAGCAAGGGATCAAGCCAGATGGAGCAACCTCCTGAATCAGACAAGGCTTAGAATTGAGGTCTAAGGGATATAACTTCTGATTAAGAGGATGGAAGCAGGTCTGAAACCCATGGTCAGTTATTGGGTATATCTTATAACGAACACAAAGGAACATGCTAAGTTATTCATGAATAGAGGTGCAAAAGTGTTGATTGTCATTCGTTTTTAATATTAAAGTGACGAACAAGACTTTAATGATCGTAAGGCTGATTGCATGCATCACATCTCCACAGACGGAAAATGAAGCATTAAGGAAGTAGATTACAAAGGCCACAGTAGGAAAGAAGATGATGGCCTGCTTTGGGTCTCAAATTAGGGGTAATGTGCTCAGTACAAATTTTAGATCTGTAGAGAGTTAAAACAGATAAAAACCGTTTTTTCAACTTTTATTGATTGCAGTCCACAATACATTTAAAATGAAAAAAATACATATTATACTAACAGGTTGCATCTCATAAACCACCCTTTACCCCCAATAGTAGAGAATTCCAAAGAGGCTTACTAAAAATATCTGTTAACGGAGACAAGAGTATGACTGTTATAGGACAGGTTTACATAGGTTTCCAGTCCATTCAGATAAAATCCAAACATCGGGCATATACAGTAACAAAGGGTTTCAGTGTTCTTCAAATTACTCTTGATAATCTCACAAATAAAATGATTAGAGGGGTGGTCACAAAAATGTAAATAGCTTCAGCTGCTGCATATTGACATAGTGGATAAAGGAACATGTTCCCATTCCTCCACCTGTTGCCAAAGAATAAGGTTAAAAATGACCACAAATTGGTGGTTACTGTGGTCTGAAATGCAAGTTAAAGAACTGAACTTGATAATGAACAAATTACTTAGCCCTTAGTAATGTTCTGTCTGATGGATGTTCCTGCCACGGATTCCTCATCTACGATATACATTTCCCAGCGCAACTGTTCTCCAGAACCTTTGCTGCTGCCAGCGGGAGCTGCACAGCTGCGCGTTGTGTCTGTCCGATGCCTCTGCACGCCAGAAATGACGTTGGGCCAGTATAAGTAGCAGGGTTGGGCCCAATGACCTTAGTTCCACCCTTTTCCCCTAGTACTCTGACACTGAGGGACTGTAGAACCGATCATGTACTAGCATTCCGCAAGAGGGGCAGGTAGGGAGGGCGATGAGGAATCCATGGCAGGAACATCCATTGGAAAGAACATTACAGAGAGGTAAGTAATTTGTTCTGCTAATGGATTCCTTCCTCCCATGGATTCCTCTTCTATGATAGACTCTCAAAGCAGTACGTTATTTGGAGGAGGGAGGAAAGCAAGGACACCACCTAAACCAGAAAACTCTGAAGTGGTGTCCTACCAAAACAGGCATCCTGGCCCGCAAAGGGAATCCATGCAGTAATGTTTAGCGAATGTGTGCAGAGATGCCCACATTGCTGCTTGGCAAATGTCCAGGACATGGAACCCCCTCTGCAGGGAAGAGTTGGCAGGCCCTCCTCCGGTAGAATGAGCCCTGAGACCCTGAGGACCATCCTTCCCCGCCAGATCATAGTATTCTGTGATGCAGAGAGTTATCCACCTGGACAGGGTCTGTTTGTTCACAGCCCTGCCAGCACAATCATCAGCTTAACCAACAAAAAGCTGGTCATCCTTCCTAGCCTCTCCAGTATGAGACACATAGAACGTAAGGGCCCGTACTGGGTCTAGCTGATTAAATCGTTCCTCTGCTTTGGAAGGGCGAGGCAGACGGAAGAACACAGGAAAATTGATCTTCTGAGAGTGATGGAAATCCAAAACCACCTTCAGCAGAAAGGATGGTCTCCCTTTGAAAGTCACCTTCTCTTTGGAAAGAAACAAATAGGGAGGCAAAATAGACAAAGCCTGGGGCTCACTCGGCCATCTTGTGGAAGTGTTCCTTGTATCTCTGCCTCTAAGTAGCCAAGCATGAAGGTTCAGGCTGCTGAGGTTCGGATGGAGGACCCACCCCTCCGACTGAGAGAGCAAGTAGAGTCTCCTCAAAAGGTGCCAGGGAGAGCAGACGGACATGTCCAGAAACTCCTGATACCACATTCTCCAGGTACAGTATGTTTCCGAACAGTTTCCGAACAGACATAGCGCCTCATTACAATTTTTTTGGTCCTTTGGGACGCCATGGAATAGGGAATTACTGGCGTTTCTGCCACCTGCCACCTGAAATATCCCGGTAATACCGGTATATCAGGTGGCGGAAATGGTAGGGGCAGTTTGCTGGTATCCTGTTGGAATTACTGGCGGATAGCGGCAAAATCACCATGACCCCCATAGTCCCCTGAGGACCACTGGGATGACAGGAATCGGCGGGAACGCATAAAGGAGGTCGAAGGTTAATGCATCCCCCCAAAGATCCCTGACGAGGAAATTCCCTGGAGCAGAACAATTCACACTTCCTGTTGACACTGGAAGCGAAGAGGTCCACTTGAGGAAAAAGAGAGGATCTCTTCTAGAACTTCCTGACAGGGCTCCCGAGCGTGGGAGGTCAAGGTCAGTCTGCTCAATTCATCCGCTGTGACATTCTCCCATCCGGCCAGATGAGCCGCCATCAGGGAGACAGTGTTCACCAGAGCCCAGAACCACAGTCTCATTGCTTCTCTGCAAAAAGGCAACAGCCCAACTCCACCTTGGTTGAGGTAGTACATGGCCACTGTGTTTTCCAACAGGATCAGCATAGTCTTTTTAGAGAGGGGAGGAAAGAGATCAAAGTCACCCTGACCGCTCTCAGCTCTAGCAAATTGATGTGTTCCTGAGACTCCGGGTGAGACCACAGTCCACTCACCGTAAGATCGGACAAGTATGATATGATATGGCATTTGTAACGCGCCTATACACAAGTGTTTCAAGGCGCGACAAGGCAGGTGGGGGGAACAAGGGGAGACGGACAACGATCCTACTAGGCCAGGTGTCATTCAGATCGCGCAAGTGCATGGGTAGAGGGGAAGGGAAAAGTGCAAGGGGGAAGGGAGAGAGGAAAGTGCAGTACAGGGTAATTAGCATCCAGGATAAATAACAAGGGCTAGCTGTTGGCAAGTGCGAGGTAAGTGCACACAAGTGCTGGGAAGGGGGGGGCTGTAGGGATGCAGACACAGTCCTGCAGTGCAAGGGTGGCCAGGGAGGCAGTGCAGGGGAGAGAGGCTGGGCGAGGACCGAGAACAGTGGGTGGCCCAGTTGCAGATTCAGTGCAGTTTCAGTCATTTTAGCAGGGGAGAGGGGGAGAGAAAGCGGAGACAAAGAGGAAGGTTTTGAGGTGCTTCCGGAACCGGAGATGGTTCTCCTCAAGTTTTAGGGAGGCAGGAAGGCTGTTCCAGAGGGAGGCCCCTGCAGCGGAGAGAGATCTGCCCCCAACTTGTTGTTTGGAGAAGCGGCTGACCCTGAGGGAGTTGGAGGCGGATGAGCGAAGAGCTTGAGAAGGAAGATATTTAGGAAGAGAGAGTTGAAGGTATTTTGGCCCAAGGCCTCAGAAGGCCTTGTGGACAATGCAGAGGGTTTTGAACTTAATCCTCGCAGTCACTGGGAGCCAGTGTAGTGATTTCCGTCCTGGAGAGATACGGTCCCTGGGCTTGAGGCCAAGGACAAGTCTTGCATCTTGTTCTGGATGAGTTGCAAAGGGCGGAGAGTAGAGGCAGGCAGATTTAGATAGACGCTGTTACAGTAGTCCAGCTTCGAGAGAACCAGGGCTCTAGAGACAGTGAGCTTCTGGGGGAAGGAGAGGAAAGGAAGGATACCTCTGAGGAGGTGTAGCTGGTAGTGTGACTTCTTAGAGACGTCTAAGTAAGCACTGCAACCAGTAAGATACATCTGTGACTACCGTCACCTGGGGCCAAGGTTGCAGAAGAAACGCGTCTTTCAGCAAGTTGTCTCTCCCCACCCACCACGCTAGATTCTGAGCCACCGTACTCAAGACCTCCAGAAGGTCCAACATGTAGCCGTGGAACTGTGACCACTGGCAACGGAGAAGCCACTGAAACAATCTCATGCATAGCCTTGCCTCCAGTACCACTAAGATGCAGGAGGCCATGAGGCCCAGAATGCTCAGGAAGGCAGAGACCCGGGCTTGTGTTTGAAATTGATGGTCATTGACCATCCGAAAATGTTGGAAAAGTCCAAACTTTGCAAGAGAGTGCGTGTACAGAGTAGATGTTCCGACACTAGCTCCAGTGAGCAAGCTCAGATGAGCCAACTGTCCAGGTGGGAAAAGTCATGGCTGTCCTCCCTCCTGAGTCGAGCCGCTGCCAGTAGTTTGGTGAAAACCCTACGAGCTGATTAGGGACCGAACGGCAGTACCCTGAATTTGTATTGTTGGCCCACTATGAATCTGAGGTAGTTCCTGTGCTTCGAATGAATCAGCACATGGAAGTAGGCATCGTGAAGATCCAGGGAAACCAACCAGACCTGCAGATCGAGGGCTTGCAGGAACTGGGATACAATGACAATCTTGAACTTGTCCTTGAGAAGGAACAAGTTCAGTAACTGTAGATCCAGAATGGAGTGCAAGCCTCCGTCCTTCATTGGCACCAGAAAATAGGTCGAGTACCACTCCCCCCACTCATTCTGAATGCAGAACTAGTTTGATGGCGTTCTTCACCAGAAGCTGATGGATCTCCTCCAGAAAGATGGGGTCTGGAGAAAGTGAGGGGTGGCCAGTGGCCAGTGCGCGTTGGAGAAAATTAAGGCAATATCCCCGATTGATGACCTGTAGGTTTTGAACTTATGGGTCTGACCACTCCCTGCTGAACAAGGATACCTACCGGTGGCAGGTGCTGGAGTCTGTCACAGAGATTTAGTGTCCATGGGAGCCAAGGGGACAGAGGCTGCCGTGGTACCTCCTTGCAGTGAACCCCTCCCTCTGCCTCTCAGGAAGTGACTGCCTTAGCCCCTTCCTGGGGCATGTTGTCAACAACCGCAAAGCCCCGGGACGAGGATAGAAAAGTCTAAAACTATTTGACTGAGGAAAGAAAAAAAAAGGCCTGGGAAAGGCCAGCTGGTGCTGCATGCGTACTATCACACAGAGAAAAGGGCAGAGGGACAAGGTCCGAAAGAAGGGCACATGCACCAGGCTCTGTGTAAAAACATAAAAAGCACACAATCTTATGGTGCTACGTATCACCCCATAAGTTGGAATGTCTCAGAAGAACAGAGGAAAGTGGACGGGACCTAGAAGTAAAACACTGGGCCGCATTACGAGGTTGTTGGTAACCCGCTGGCACCGCCAACCTCGTAACACCGTTCCCGGCACCTAGCTTCCTGGCGCCACCGGGACATTACAAGTCCCGGCAGCCCGGGAAGCTAGGCGCCGGAAAATGTAAGTCCCCATTCCCATGGAGTCCGACAGTACTCCATGGGAATGGGGACACAGAAGCACCAGTGCCGTTGCCGACGGTGCCAGTGCTTCCATTGCAACTCTGCCTACCGGGCTGCTGTCACCCGGCAGGGTCAGACCTGTCATAGGCACTCTTACTAGTACTACCCACAGCCAGAGCCTTGCCCCATTGGTAATTCTGCTAAAGTCTTTTGACAGCCTCTTGCCTGTTTAGAATACTGAAACACATACAATAAAAATAGTTCTTTATCTTTTTCTTTTTAAAAAAATGTTCAATAGCTCATTCATATATTTCTTTTAATTCACAATTAATCAAATGTTTTACAAACCCAAACCATGAATTAACAAAGTTCATCAAATTATACATTTTCAAATAGCAACAATCACTGAAGAAGGTCCATACCCCCTCAGTTAGATCAATACATAAGCCGAGTATTGTGATAACTATGATTATTTAATTTTCTCTTAATTACTCCCTGCTACATTCATTGGCATCACTATTGTATAGATCAGATGCAGCGAGGAGTCCCGGTGAGTCCCGCTTTGCCCGGACGTATCGACCGTTCTTGGATTTCCAAGTGTGTTTTCTTACGCTTCACAGTGAACTACTTCCCCCACAAGGTGACAACCAGCAAAGAAACGTTATAATTGTCACTCACTGAACAGTACGAGTACTTATACTCTTCATTTCTTTGTTTAGGCATTTTGGAGCAAGAAGTCTGTGTGTGTATAAAACAGTGCACGCGCGCACACCACGGTGACTATTTGTTTATACTTTTTTTAGTTCAAATCTCACTCGCTAAGAAATTAGAACCATTTTGCAATTTTACTGTTGTTGTTGTTAGGTGTTTGGTACAAAGATGAACCAGCCCCTTTACACGCTACGCACTGGCATGCCAGCACAGCCTGTTGCGGGTGTAAATGTTCCATTAGAGCCCAAACAACGGACTATGTCTCTGAAAAGTTTTTTTGACTCCCTAAACTGCTCCACTCCGAAACAGTGCCAACAGACTCCATGCTTGTTTCCAGCAAAGACACAAAAGGCTATGGCAACTGTGGATATACAGGCTTTCTATCCAGGACCTTCAGCAGGAGCATTGAACATGTTCCCTCGTCAGAACCAGGTGGAAAAATTCCCTGATAGTGAAGGGGTAAAAGGTGAACACGTGCAGGTGTGAGTAAGTCACACTTCAGGCACCACTGCCTGTAATCAGTTACACCCAGACAGTGCAACAAAGAAAATTGAAATTTTAGTGAACGGGCAGGACTTGGGTCTTAAAAATCCCGGCAAAGAGCTGACAGACATAGCAGTGATTGATTTAGAGTCTATGCTTACCAGCTACTCCGCGCAAACGATTTCTGGAAAATTATCCTTTTCACCAAAAATGTTTTCTGATGTAAGTTTTGAAAGCTCTAATGTTTCTTCATCCTTTTTAGAACCTACACCTAGACACACATTAAACAGAGACACCTAAATCAGACAAACATCATAGAGAGAGTCTCAGTCTCTACAGAGTGGTAGTAGAGTCATGGGACTTGCTTTAGAAGGTATAAATACCACTATGAACACCTTGGTCCAATTGTTTGATTCGCTTAACGAAAAGCTAAAAACACTCAAAGTGCTCAGATTGCATCGATTATAGCTTGGCAAACTACTGTCCAACTAGTAAAAGTAAAGGACACCTGTCTGGTGGAATTTAACTCCTTGTCTCCTTTGAAAATTGTGTATAGCGATCGAGCTTCCTCTCCCTTTAATGTTGGCAATCCCAGAGAAGAGTCTTGTCTTAACCTGGAAACAAATGTTGCCGCTTTTGCAGTACCTTTTTTTCAAAAAGATAATTACTGATCCAGTGACATCTGAGAATGTGGAACCTAACTCTCCGCCTCCTCCCCCAAAGTTAAATGTTAAACAAAACTATAGAATCTTTGCCAAAACTACTAACGGTGAAGCTTTTGCCTCAAAATCCATCAATAAAGGTCCAGGTAACCTTAAGAAAAAAATGGCAGTAGCACAAGAAAAAAAGAAGTCTAAAGATATAAAGACTAAAAAAAGGCGATGTTTCAAATTCTACAAAACAGTTTATTAACGCTCTTACCACTCCAAGTCAAAAAAGCAATCTAGCGTCCGCTGCCATTACGAAAAAATATGTGCTTTTGAATCAGAAGCGGAAAGCTAGAGCAGGAAATCTAAAGCCTTTACTGAACCCTATTCCACATGCACCTTTGGACAAGTTGGTGGAGGCTATTGAGAGTCATCAATCAACGCTAGCGGTTGAACTGTTGAATCCCTCAATAGCGACTATTGGTGTACCTAGGGAGCTGGACAATATTGTTGATCTCACTGGACAGACTTCCAGGCAAGAAGAAATTAGAAAGGCTGTTGATGCTTACATGGTCAACTTTGTTCAGCTACCAACTGTAGGTGCCCCGCAAACCATCTCTTGTAACCAATTGGTCCCTGGAAGAAGCTTAAGGGGCCAAATACATCCCTTGCCAAATTATTGTTGTAAGTCTGGTGCTAATGCTAAAAAACAACCCACTTCAGACCTAAGAGTAGAGGAAGCGGGGGTGCAAATGAGAAGTCTAGAAAGGAGGCAGAGTTATTGGAGGGACAAGGGTTAGAAATAGCCATGATGTTACAAGCATTACTGCCTAGAGTCCATCCCAAAAATACATCCTATCCTTTGGCAGTAACGCAGCAACAGTCTGCTCTTGGAAAAAAACTATTGGCAGTGCCTCGGAGGGACAACAATTCAAACACCTTAATTATCGTCCTGCTCCTTATATACAATATCTTTTAAATAGAACGAGTATCCTTGAGATATTCTCTGATATAAACCAATTGGAGGATGTGGGATCAGCTGATATTGAGCAAGTTGAATTTATTGATAAAAACATACTGACCACTAGTTGTCTGAGGCTGCGTTCTCGATTGGTCCGCAACATTATTTGGTCTGCCAAAAAACAACTTTTTGATATGGGTTTCCTGCTCACTCTTGGTCCTTCTAAAAAAATGTATTCTCGGAATGCCCGTGGTGATAGGTAGCAGACTCAGGCATACAGGATAAAGAAAACACTAAAAGGTAGTACTGCTACTCATGGACTCGACCCAATTGCTTCCTCAATGGGAGAACAACCTTTTAATTATATTGGGGAGCCTTTCTACTTAAACTCAAGGAATAAATCCCAAAGTTAATTGCCCATGAAATTGTCAAGGAAGAAAACCCACACATACTCAGTGGGGACTGTTGCATAGAATATGCTTGACTGTATTTAGACAAAAAACGAAAAATGTCCTTATATACACTTACATGTGAAACATATTAATAGACTGTGAAAGAAAAACATATGTTGATGTCATAGACAAGGGGCAACATTAGACATATCCTGGTCTGCAGAGTAGTACAAGTAACGGAAAAAGACAAATTCACAACATAGACTGAAAATACAGCATATATGTTGGGTGTTATTAGTTTTGCACCTACAGTTGTTGTATTTGATGTCCAAATTTCTGGTACATAAATATAAATTTACAAAGAAATGAATTATTCAAGTGCCTGGAGAATTGTGCTGGTCATACATCTATCTAATCAATTTAACATGGAAAAATATGAATAATTCTGATAATCATGTGCCAACGGCCTCGGGGCTAAAGTGTGATCAAACTACTAACTGTTGCTTGAATCACATGGAAAATTCAAAATGTCCTTAGCAATGTGCTAAAAATTCCCCCTCGTATACACTGGACGTTTCGGCGGATATGCCATCTGTCTTGAGGCTGAGTAAGAAGGATCGCTTATGTTTTCATCAAACTAGCTGCCTTCTTCAGGGTGAATAAACAGCCCCTGTGGTGAAGAAACCAAAAAGAGGAAAAAATTCTAAATATAATGTCCTCGTAGTTGAGTGTATTTCCTTTCTGAACATTTCTGGGCAAATTGATAAGGTAAAAGCAACAAAAAATCTCAGCTAGTGAAAGATCAGGGTAAATAAAACATATGTGGCGTGGTGCCTCTGACAAACTGGAGTGGACGTGATTAGTAAATGTCTCACCGCAGGTAACTTGTATGAAGTCTCTAGGAGTTGCGCCGCAACTCCGAACGGAGTTGCGGCGAACGGGCTGCAAATAGCAGGATCACTTGTCACAAATCGGCGTGAATGGGATGCGCTGGGGAGAGCTGCATCCAGAGTCCTCAGTCGCTGGACAAAAAAGAGGGGAAATCACAGGGGAAAGAGCGGAAGGGGTGTAAATTGAGGCTGTGTTTACCACGGTAGTCAGAATGACAAAAAGGTAAAACGCGGGTACAGTACCTGGTGGGAACCAATATGCTGGTGGTCTCCCAAGGGTGTCCCCAAGGTATGAATCAGTGGGGAGGGATTCTTGTGATATTTAAATTTCGTGTGGCACGCACAGGCACGGTTCCTAGATCACAATGCTGTCATAGTGCTGCCTGTAAAAGAAGAAGGGGAGAACAAGGGAAAGAGTCGAAGCCTATTAGGGATCAGCTCAGCTTTGGAAGGGACGTGTTCGGGTAGACAATTATCTCCGGGGGGTATGGTATACGCTGTGTTTTATACCTGCAGGCAGCTTGTCTGGCAAGATGTGTGTCTGCGGTAAGGTGCGTGTTGCTCTGCCTCTCCGCCTTGGCCCTGCAGTGACCGCCGAGTGTTAAGTCGGTCAGAGCCGAAAGCTGCATTTGGGCGGGAATTAAAAAGGTGTGTGTGCTTTGTGCCCAATCAGGACCCGCAGATCCTTCTACTGATAACAACCTGGTTAAAGCCTCATTGCAAGATGTCTAATCAGTGGCTACTTCAGGAAGTGGGGAGTGCCCTGATTGTGTGCTGCAATCTAAATGTGAGTGTAACTGTGCTGCAACTAGTTAACTAGACCAACAGTACAAGAACAGGCTAGTATTATTTGCTTCCTGGAAATCTTGTGGTCACTCTCACTTGTTTAATAACCAAATAGTAAACTTAAATCAGTTTGACATAAATATGCTCCAGGAAACTGTGCTTACTAATTCCCCTACTTGGCAAGACCATATCATGCATTTTATGTCTGCACTACAAGGCAAAAGGGTCGCCCAATGTCTGGACTACTAACTGCCATCGAAATCAGCTCTAACATTAAGTTAGTTTCATCTCACTCCCCAAACGCTTTTGTTCACTTATCTATAGTATCAATCTGCTCAGTTTTGTATGCTTTAATCAATGTTTATTGGAATTATAATGGTATTGATGACGAAAGTTTCTTTGAGGACATGACCTGCATGTTGGATTTTATTGTGATGTCACCGGAAATTAGCCATACCGTAATAGCTGGTGATCTCAATTTGCACTTTTTTTCCGTTAAGAAATCTTCGGAAAACTCTAGATTAGTTCAATGGGAACATATGATGTCCTCTCGGGGCTTGTGTATGCTGAATGGAACCTGTGCGGGGGATGTCCCTCCAAGGCACACTTGGCAACGTGTAATGCACAAAGCGACCATTGATTATATATATGTTGACTTAAAGCTGTTTATGAGTGGGGTGTCTTTTAAAGTAATGCCTGTAAGTGACGGTGATCACCAACTTCTAACAAGTCAATGGCTGACGCCCCTGGCAGTAATCCAAAAGCCAGCACCAACTTACTTTGGTGTCTTAAGAACAAATGTCCAACTAAATCGGATTAAGTGGCGTGAGGAAACAATACACCAATATGCCAGTTCTCTTACAGCGGCCTTTACTCACTCGTGACTAAGCAATGAACACCGTAATGTCTGCTATTATGATTTTATACAGGAACATGTACCAAGGGGTCAGAAAAATAAACGGCCAGTATTAGTGAGAAATCATGTCTTTGATATACAGGTTAAAAGGAAGAAAACTGAATATCGTGCCCAGAAACGCAATGCTCTCCTTCTCCCTTTAAAACAAAGAATAACACTCCTGACTAAAATTAAAACAAGACACAGAAATTGGTTGCGATTCCATCGGGCTACCCTATATCAAAGGGATGGTGAGAGCATGTTGTCTATGACCCGTAATCAAAATACTGCTGAGATGTGGACTACACTAAATGCAGTCACATCCACTTCTCAAACCATGGTACAATCTCATAATGTCTCTGAGAAGAGCTGGATTGAACATTTTACCAAGATATATGTGAAACCCACAACGGCATTTGTGGGGCACGAATGTGGAAGTAAGGTACCATTCCATCTTAACTTTAGGAAAGGTGACATATTGCATATTATCTCCACACTAAGTCAATCTAAAGCCCCAGGGCTGGACGGGCTTTCGAACAAGTTATTCAAGCGCAATACAGCCTTACGGGCAGAAGTACTATTTCAAATTTTCCAAAATATCATTTTTACTCAAACCATACCAGCCTCTTGGAGACATGCTATTATTATACCATTGTATAAAAAAGGTGACTGCCAGCAGCCACAAAGTTATCATCCGATCGCCATACTAGATGCTCCTGGCAAATTGTTTAGTCGTATTATTTTGCAGGAGTTAAATGAATGAACAAAGCGTGAATTCAAACGAGATCCGTTTCAATCTGGTTTTGTTAGCGGGATTGGCACTGCCCCTAATATGCTTATGCTTAATCTAATCAAACACAAATATGTTGACGAAAATCATAATCTTTATGTTGCCTTTGTTGATTTCAGTATTGCATTTGACTCGATTGATCGACAACTTCTTTTCAGAAAACTTCAACAATATGGTTGTCCCTCTTCGATCCTCACATTAATTAAACTCTTGCACTCTCACACTTCTTTGCAAGTGAGATTGTCTATAGAGGGGTTACTATCAGCCATAATTCCTACTGAACGAGGCCTAAAGCAGGGGTGCATTTTAGTCTCCACTTTATTCAATCTGTTCTTGTTGGACATAGGCATCAAATTTGAGAATGCAATGGCAGACACACCCAAACTAGGTAAACAGAAGGTCACTTGGCTTTTATATGCCAACGACCTAGTGTTACTATCATGTACACCTTGTGGACTCCAAAATCACCTAAACAAACTCCAGGAATATGTTACTGAGAACAATTTGATCATTAATCTTGAAAAAAACCAAGTAGTAGTTTGCCACAAAAGTGCCATAAAAAGAACGTGTAAATTTACCTGGTCTCTACACAATCAAGAATTAACCACGGTTCAACAATACAAATATTTGGGTCTTCCCTTCACAGAAGTTATGAACGACAGCACCTACTCTGTAACTCTAGATGCGAAAAATCGCTCACTAATATCACAAGCTAAAATACTATTGTTCAGATATGGTAAATTTACACTAGTCCATATCATTACTTTTTTTCAACAGAAGGTAACGCCCATAATTACTTATGGGGCAGAGACAGTGGCACCGAAACCCAGAGCCTTTTGGGACCATCTTGAATCACACTTCTGGGAGGGAGTTTTGGGGTTGCCGCAATGCACCCCAATACCAATGATTCGTTATGAACTGGGCATAATTTCTGTTTTCACTCAAGTATTGTTGAAATTCTGTCTACTTTACAGGAAATGTTTAATCGGAGCATCATCCCCCAACATATTGGATGTGTTAGCCAACTACTTGATAATCTCTGATATGAAATTTCCCAAGAAATGGGTTGATTGTGTCTTACACACTAGTCAAGGCTGATATTTCCCTGGAATTATTGCTGATGAATCCGACGAAGGCCAAACTGAAATTATTTCGTTTTGATTGGATAAGTACTTGGATGCAGTGTTTAGAATATGTGGACTGTGGTCCGGTAAAGTCCTCTCACAAAAAAATGCATTGCCTAGAACCTTACTTAATTAAATGTGCTTCTAATTTTGTAAGGGCACAGATGTTACGTATTCGTTTGAACCTATGCTTGACGAGGCAGATTTTGGGAAGAAGACAATTGGTGTCACAAGACCAAACATTTTGCAGATACTGCCTCAATCAGCAACAAACTGAAACACTATGTCATTTAGTGGTTGAATGTCCAGCACTGAGTTGCTTGAGGCAAAAATATTTTCATGCAAAGTGCAATTTTCAAGTATTTCACTCTAAAGAAGAAATTTTGAATCATTTGTTAACACCAAATCTTCTGTTCAGATTGCACTGGCTCAGTTTGTTAAGAATGTGATTCCGCATCAAATGAACTAAGAATGCAAAGTTTTGTTGCGAATTTGAAAAATTCGAACACTGTTGTATTGTTAATTTGGTTTTAATCTTTTTGGTCTAAGTTTGTGTAAAATTGAATTTTGAATGTTTCTTCTCATTTGTTAATGGTTGTAGTTTTGTATTTTCCTTTGAAAGGTTGATTTACTCAGCCAAATCAGAATAATAATAAAAAGAAATAAAAAAAAGGATCAGATATGAGGGGGGCGCTGCTGCGCAACAAGATGGCCGCATAGCCGAAGAGCTCCGCTACGGCATGAATCCTTGTAAACACTTTCACCCGGATCCAGAGTGCGTCGAGCCCCCTAAATAACTGGGCTGCCTCTCGCCACATCCGGACTCCTGTGGGGAAAATCCCGGCTGAAATCAGACATTGTGAGCCCACGAACGAGTGAGGGCTGAAATCTCGCTCGCCCGGGCCGCCACGCAGCTCCACGGACTGTTACGTGAGAGCCGCGGCTGGGGACCGCCCCTGTACTCCTGTCCTGAGGCCCTTGTGGACGTGAACGGGCACCCGCTGAGCTGCGGCCCAACTTCCCGGACCCGATCCTTCGGTGAAAGACGAGAGGGCGGACCTCTGGCGCTGCCCTGGAGCCTGAAAGGGCGAGCGGAGACTGCGCTGCCCCACAGGTACGTGGTCGGGCAGGCGCCGACGTGGCGATCTATGAGCCCTGGTGGGTTGTCGGGTCAGGCCCTGCGCCGCTGCGTGGGAGAGCAGTAAAACAAACATACTGAGGGATATCTTTGAACCGCCGATACTCTGCGCAGCGTCGTTGGGCCCTCCGGCTGACACACCTGCCACTTACGGGCGAAACACTTGGCTAGGAGAGGGCCCATCGTGGAGCTTGCCCTGCCCCCACGTTGTGAAGGAAGTGCTGGGGAGACCCTCCTGGAACGCACATCAGCGCTGGCTGAGAAGCAACCTGTTTATTTCTGACCTGCACATATTATGTTACTATCCTGCATTGGAGCTGGGCATTGCCATCCTTCGTGTACACTTGGGGAGACAAAGTGCGCCTGATATAATACGGCGGGCCCCTGGATGACCCATGGTGGATGTGATCAGCGTCCTCTGATTCACTGCGGGCCCCTCCGCGGGTCAGCCCTCAATCCCTTTGCTGCTCCACACCAGTGCCATTAGACAAATCCTATGTTGCACAAATCTCCTACTGCGACACATTGAGGCACGAACTCCAGACTCCCTCATACCCCACATCATGCCCAGCAAGAACTTAAATAAGAGCAGATGGACCGGCCCTATGGATTCGTTCACCAGTTCGCAGACACCTCCTGTAAGTCTGGATACGCCGCCCCCCACCACATCCTTACTGTCGGAGGACTCCAAATTCGACCACCTACTCACCACAGTACAGAGCGGATTCCTGGCCATAAATGTCAAGCTCGATGACATCGTATCCACAATTGGTTCACTGAAGACCCGAGTAGACAAGGAAAGTGCCAGGATCACCGAAGCAGAGGGTAGAATTGGTTTGAACGAGGACTCCACCCGGCAAAACACCCAGGACATTACCCTCCTGAAGGGGGAAATGGACAAACTCCGTAGCAAATGCGACGATTTGGAGTCTCGTTCCAGGCGGAACAATATCCGCATTGTCGGCCTTTCAGAATTGTTCTGTAAGGGCCCAATGCGTTTCATTATAAGTATGCCGGTCCGGAAACAACGGTGCTGGTAAGCTTACCAGCACCGTTGTTTTTGGACCGGCATACTACAAGTCTGCCTGCCTGAGCCGCTGTGCCCGACAGGTCGGACCCTACCGGGCACAGCGGCCATGGTAGGCAGACCGTCACGGAAGCACCGGCACCGTTAATGGTGCTGGTGCTTCAGTGTTCCCCATTCCCATAGAGTCTTATGGGACCGGGAAATCAGGCACTGGTAAATCATTCCGAGTACAGCGGCAACCCGCCGGTAGCACCGCCACGGCTACCGCCAGACTCGGAATGGGACCCAATATCTTCTTGACAGCCTCTTGACTGATGGCAGTTTGGGTTACAAGCTTCCTCCAATTGAAATCCCAAAAAGGAGGAGTTGCACCTGTTAGGAAAGATTTCTTAATTGTGGGTAATTTTCCTTCCATGTGGCAACCCCAAAATTTGTTGCTGTTGTTTTCACCATGATCTAGACTTTGCCAGAGAAGTGCAGCCTTCTGCCGCACTCCTCTGGGCTTTCGCTCCATTCTTACGGGGAAACTGACATGCCCTTAAGACAGTCAGTACCGGGAAACGCTGTTTTCCGTAGTTTCTTTATCATGTTGCGGCTTTCGTGCAACATGACACAAGAGGGCACTGTAAGCTAAGTTACTGCTCTCTTGGGTCTCTAGTCTTCTACAGGCCCTAGATACTCTTTTTGGATTGTAACTGATCGGTGCAAGTGAATCACTGACGGGAATGGTGGCAGCAATCGTTTCTTGTGTTTTAAGCCCCTTTTGGCGTTTTGAGCGCGTTTCTCGCGCTTAGCCCAAAATGGTGGCCTGGCTCCCAAAATGGCCAGACCACGAGGCTCCTTTGTCCTCTCCGCTGACCGTCTTGCTCCATTCACCTTCCCCAGGTCGAGCCGACCGGGGCCTTCCTTATTTGGGCATGTACTTTCCCGCGAAACACAGATGCTTTCGCGAGCTTCTACAGGCCTTGTGTGTGCCTCCAGGATGTGGGCTGGGATGTCTGGTCCCAATACACATCCTGGGTGCCAGAGAGTCTAGGGTGGTGTGAATGCCTGGGACTACCGTGGTCCGTGATAGGTCCACGTATGGTGTGAGTGTTGATGAGCGGATCTCCCATTGGGTCCCCTCCGTTTTGGCGCGAAGGGAACCGTGGATAAGAGGGGGCTGGAAACGCCACTACCATGTCGATCTCCTGAGTTCTCACGAACAAAGGAATACAGGAGCCAAGTATCCTGCAACCACGAGGCTGAACCGAGGAATCGCTGGTGACCCG
Organism: Ambystoma mexicanum; assembly: GCF_040938575.1. NCBI lineage: Eukaryota > Metazoa > Chordata > Amphibia > Caudata > Ambystomatidae > Ambystoma > Ambystoma mexicanum. The sequence goes on along the minus strand of NC_090931.1, from coordinate 913,623,693 downwards.
CTGAAGGACTGCTCCTCTGCACTGCTGCCGCTCTGTGAAACCCTTTCTACCTCTGATCGAACCAGAAGGCCTGTACTGGTACTTCGACCCTTGGAATAGCGGGGACAGCTATTCTCAGCATCTTCACCATCTCCTGCACGTAAGCCTTCGGAAGTGTCTCTGGGCCATCCAGCAGACTGACCAGCCTACCCAGGAGTCTTGCTCTGTAACCGCCGCCAGGTTGTGTTGTATTTCGAGTCCTTGTCACTCCCACACGATTCGTACACTTGGCATTCCCAGGTCTGAAGTGAGTAGTGTACATTTGGCTGAGATACACACGGCCGCTCCGTTGCCCTGCTGTGGTATCAAACTGTTCACTTCGTTTGGGACATCTTTAACTCAACTCTACTGCTGCAGAATCTACACGACGATGAGATGTCCCCTGCTCTCCTGAACCTGCCAGCACTGAAACTGACGCGGAGAAGCCTGGGTCTGCTTGCATCGGGGACCGGTGAGTAGCATAGCTAGGAACTGGTTGCCTTCCAGCAGGAGCCCATAGCTTTTCCCCGCTGTGTCAAAACAGCACGCCTTTCCGTACTCGCGCTCTGCTTCTGCCCACAGTGGAGGCTGCGCTCGAGTCATGGAACTCTGTTCTTCTTCATTTGTGCACCAAACTGAACTGCCTGATTCCCTCGAAGAGACTCCCCTTTTTGCCCGTTGGCACCAGCGTGTGCAGGTACTTTTGAGCACAAGGCTCCACTCTTCGTAGGGCTTGGACTTCCTTGTAGTTAGGTGCCTCTGAAGGCGGACTGGGTCTAATCATTATTTCGCACTGCCCGTTTTCCTCCCCTTCTAGGTGGACTACACATTTCGTGCATCTAACGCTTTAGACTCGTTTGTATTTGTATATATATTGTATTGATTTGGTATGAGTTGGTTTACTAGAGTTTTATTGTGATTTCTCGCTACGGTCATTATTGCAAAGGCCTTGGAATAAATGTGTATATATTTTTAATATAACACCTGTTTGGAGTAGTTTGTAAGTGTCCTTGCTTTGTGTGCTCATTGCGGGCTTTCAGCCACCCTCACCCCTCTTGAGACCTAGTCTTGACCGCTGCGATCGCTACCCTGATTGGTCTGGCTTGTCCAGAGGTTACCCTGTTCCAAGTAATTAGGTTGGCCTTCTGAACTTCTGCGCCGCCAGGACAGAGTTCAGAAATCCGTCTTAACAGCACCCTAGTCGCCCCTGTATGGTTTTACAGTCTCTTGGCTGTTTGTAATATGAGATATGAGCTTTGCCAAAAATATATCCTTTGTAAGGGAATTTATGTCTGGGTTTATTTATGCAGGTTTTATCACCACTTCTTCGTTGTGGTAACACTTGTTATGAGCTTTCGCCAGTGGTTCTCTTAGTATGGTTTTCGTGTAGCCTCTTTGGCTGAAGGTAGTACTAGTAAGAGGCTTGCCCCATTGGTAAATCTCCTAAAGAATTTTAACAGTCTCTTGCTTGTGTATAATGCTGGTCATAAACGTGCCCCTCTTTTAGTTCCTTACTATGGAACTCTTGCCTTCGCTGTTTTACTTAATTCTCTTTAATTATACGATATTCAAAAAACAGTCTCTGCTTTGATTTATGAATTGTTCGAAATACAAAATTGTTGGATTGTGATAGCTTTCTTGTTTCGAGCGCCCTAGGGTCATCATTCAAAGTCGGCTAACGAAACTGGCTCTCTGCAGCGACTCCCTCTTGCTGTCTGGCTTTGCAGTGTTCCTTCAGCATCCAGTCTGCTTACTTTCCTGCTTTCGCGAGACTCTGCTAAGTTGCGCAGCGATGTCCAGGAGCGGTAGCAACTTCGTTGATCTTCTGCGACTTGATCGGCCTGACACACGCTGCACTGGAAGCACATCTCAGCTGGGCTTCTTCTTAGTGCCCGTACTTCAGCTACTGCTCAATTTCACCCTTTGTGGTGACTTCCGCTGGCGGCCTTCTTTCAGTGGCAAATCCTGCACCTTAGATGGCTTGAGCTTCCTCAGCTGCACCTCCCACAGAGCCTTCCAGTACTCCTTGCATTTCTTCTTCTGCTTCACCTTCATTCCCCAGCTGTGCCTCATCTTGCATTTTAAATATCCAGCTCAGGTGCTTTGAATGGCAACACCTAGACCGCACCTTTGAATATTCACCATTCTGAATCCTCATTGCCTATTTGCTCTTCTTCCTCATCCCAATGTTTTTAGCATTAGGGGAACTGAAGTCCATAGAAGAATATATGACATTAGGTTTTTCCCTGTTACTTTCAGTTAATCCATGCTGCTCTATAAACAGAGTTGTTAGAATAAGGGGAGGTTGGGGAAAGAGTTTGTAATTCCACATTAGGGTGAGGATTTCTCATTAAGACAGACATGGCAATTCAAGGTTCTCACCTATAATTTGTGACCTTTTGAGGCACCACCTTTGTTCTGTTTAAATGACTTTTCATGACAGGTTCTTTGAGCACTGACATTGGAGGGACTGGTGCATTAATAGCACGCCATTAGATATCTAGGAGAATTATTACACTTTCATGCTCAGAAGAAGATTAATGCTGTGTCTCTTCTAACGGAGTCACCACTTCCCCAGATAGCCGCCTACTCCCATGTGATCCTTCCTCCTGAAACCTCCCCCAGGGTGAGGATCAGGTAGCAGCTGCCTTTCCCTGGCCACAAGGCAGGAGACTATATGCTGGGGTTTGGTGATGACTCTGCAGGATTCATCACAAAGAGCAATAACCAGATATGTTTGGATTTAAGGCCACTAAAAGGACGACATTTGGCTGGATTTTGCACTGGAGCAGTGTCAGGATTTGCACAGGTGAAAGCACCAACACAATTATCAAATAATGACCACATACATACTGGAGATGGATCAGGAGCTAACAGCTGCAGAAATGTTGCAATTGTGCCAACCCTAAAATCCACAGGGCTGAGACTGAATAAGCTGTGCCATAGGACCTCCAGTCATCTTTGAAGATCTAGCATGACGAACAAATGCGTCTGGTTTTAGCTCTAGAGTAATGACAACATTTTCACCAGCACTAGCACAGAATCCAACACCAGTGCAAATGCACTCCTTCTCTTACCACTAAGTGTAAATGTATGCAATGCCACTATATTCCAAATTAGACTATCCAGGTCTATTAGCAGTTTAGCAAACCACAGTAATTTCCCAATGAGTCCAACCCGATCAGATTTCTGATTTGCCCAATCTCAGTACATCTGACATCAGTAAATACCCACTTTGAACAATCATACAACATTACCAGTTTAAGAACCCTTTTTTGCACCAGTCTAGTGTATATGGAGGTGATAAATCCCAATGTAAGCCAACATTTTCTACATCCAAGCATGCCAATTTGACAATCCTTGAAATAGCCTTTTTGCATGAATATTCCAGCATGCACACATCCAATAAGCTTCCACTCTTCACAATATCAGTACATTTCCAGTCTGCACAATCCAATATATTGCCAGTTTTCCAAGCCATTTACAGTTGATGAAGCCAGTAAGATAGCTCAGCGAGTTGGGAGCTCCCTGCTGTGATCTGTGTGTGGTCTGCAGGTCACAGGCTTGAATACCAGCAAGGTCAACACTGCCTTTCATCCTTCTGAGGTCGATAAATGAGTACCAACTTTCGTTGGGTCATATTGTATGATTGTATGCTCTATGTTAAGGGCTTAGGCAAAAGCGTTATATAAATAACACACCATTATCATAAAGTCACCTGTGGTGAGTAGGATGAACTCTCCATCCTTTCATGTAAGGGTGCTAAATCACTGCGGTCTGAATTGGTCCGGCCACTATAAAATTCACCTCCAGTGGATGAAAGGAGTGGGAGTGCTCGGGTTCGCCCACCCAACAGAGAGCAGTATTTCTATTTTGCACATTTGCCTCAAAAAATGATCGAGGGTTGCAGCGCCTAGTATGCCTTACAAGAGTCAGTAAGTAACAGAGTAGAAAACCTCCGTTTTGTCAGTATTTTGTAAAGCATGATAAGAAAAATAACCTTTAAACTCGCAGAATGAAAATAACTGCTGTCAGGCTATTGAACTGCTCCGACTTTAATAAGCATTGTTTTATATGGGTTACCAGCAGGGGGGGGTGACCAATTAGAATGCTGTGCCTGGGGTCTGTGGATTACAATGTGTTGCAGACTCTTAATAACGACGCAGAGCATAACGTGTATTCAACCTTATTTATTGCTCTCTACAATTGCTGTCCCCTTTCCTCTCTTGTCCCTCCTCTTCCTCCCCCTTCCCGCTTGTCCACTCTCTTCTCCTCTTAAGCTTGTCTTTCGCTCAAGGACGTACAGTCTCGATGTCCATACACAACATCTCCTCCCCGACTTATGAAATCGCTCTAAATTTGCTTGATTAGTCTGTGGGGTTTCCTCAGTTCTTTTGGGCCGAACGTCTGGGGCATGTGTTTTGCTCTTCGTTATTTGTGCCAAATCCTCTTTTTGATATTGCCCAGTTTCCTCTTCATTGGATGTTGCATGGAGTTTCTGATAGAAAGACGCATTGTGTGTTATTTATCTTCCCTCCCCTTTGGCTCTTACCATGGATCTTTTTACTTCCACAATTTGGAGTGGGTGTGAGTGGTATCGGGTGTCTGTTTTCTTCTGCTATCGTTGGCGGACCAGAACTACTTCTCCTATTGGCAGTTGTATCTCTTCATCGGTCTGCCCATTGTTTTGCTTTCTTCTTCTTCTCATCGTCTATCTTCCTGATTTCCTCATCTTGCTTGCTCGTGTAGTCCTCCAACTGGATCAGGCGTGTTCCTGGCTTGTAGCAGATCATTAGCTCCATCAGGGTCCTTCCTGTGGCGTCATTTGGTGTATTACGGTAGCTCCTCAGTACTTTACAAAGCGCTTGTGGTAGGAGCACTTGGTCAATGATCGCTTTCTGTTTTGTTCTCTTGATGTTCGACATGAATCCCTCCACCATCCCGTTGGCTTGTGGCCACAGCAGTGTACACTTTTGGTGTTGGAAGCCAAGATCAGCTGCCAACATTGTAAATTAGTGACCTTGGAAAGGAGGTCCGTTGTCCGTTTTCACCACATTAGGTATTCCCCATTCGCTGACCAGTTTGCCTAGTATTCCGACAACACTCTGGAATGCTGTGGATTGAACCGTTTTGACTACAGGAAATCTGGAATATTCGTCGATGGCAACCAGTAAATATCCACCTTCTCCGAGGGGTCCACAGAAATCCAGGGCAACCCACTGCCACTGTCCTTCAGGAAGGGTGTTATTCTGAGTGCGCCTGGCAGTGCGCGATTACATCTTCTACAATGGCCTCAATTTATAGGAACCATACCTGATTGCGTAGTATTTTGTATGTGTTGGATATTCCCCTGTGTCCTTTGGGTGCAAGGGTACTATTTTTTTTCCTTATGGTGCTGGGTACCACTAGCCAGCTGCCCCTTAGTATAATCCCTTGAGTGGTGATTGCTAGTTCATGATGCACTTTGGCCCGTCTGTCCATTTCCTTAATGTCAACCCCTCGGTAGTTCACACCTGTAGTTCCTCCACTTGTTTTCATTTGTATATTGTACAGCTGTCCTGATGTTTGTGTGATCCATGTCTTACTGGGGAACATTGCCAGCGTGAGTGTAGGAGGAAGGGCCTTTTCTGAGATGTACTGGATGTAGAATATGGCTTCACTTTCCAGCATGGGGTTAGCCTGGACCCCTCTGTGTCTTAACAGGTAGTCTGCTGGGTTTAGTTCTCCTCCGGGTTTCTGTATTGTTGTGAAATCAGATTCCTCATTCAATCCGTGGTGGCATCCTAGTTTTGGGATTGCCAAACAAGGACAGTAGGGCTTGGTGGTCTGTGACAAGGGTAAATTGCTGTCCTATCACAAAGTGGTAGAAGCGCTCGCAGACCCCCAGCTTCCAGACTCTTCTTCTCTGCCTACGAGTACTCTGTCTCAGTGTGTGATAGGGCCCTGTAGCCGTAAACCACAATAATAAAGTTACTCACCGTAGTGACTACCGTACTCCTAGTCCATAGTCCCCTTTCCTCCATACTTATGGGACATTCCTCCATCCTGTGAGACGCGACCAGAGCGGAGCACTTTGTAAAAAGCATCATATTTTTCAAAAATATGTCCTTACTCTGTTTTTACACGGGGTACCGCATGCTTCCGTAACCCCGCCCTCCTTAGTTCTGCCCAGCGCATCGCCCATCAGTCATTTTCTATCGCCAGGTCTGAGACCTTTAAGCAATAATAGAGGAACCTTATTAGAGGGGAGGGCGGGCAGGCGTATGGAGGAAAGGGGACTATGGACTAGGACTAAGGTAGTCACTACGGTGAGTAACTTTATTATACTCTTACGTCACGTCCCCTTTCCTCCATACTTATGGTAGATTCCCAAGCACTCCTCACAGGAATTACGAGTGGATGGAAAACTCCTTATTGAAACAGGTTTTTTTTAGCACAGCTTCACCGAACTGCGTACAAAAAGCCAATGGGGAGGCCCACGTAGCCGCTTTCGTGATGGTCTCCCAGGAGACATACTTTTGGAAGGCAACAGCAGCCGCCTTGCCCCGTACAAGATGAGCATGAATCCCTTTTGGGGGTTGAAGGCCCTGAACAGCGTAAGCCTCTGCAATACAGGCAGCAATCCATCTGGAGATGGTCGCTTTCGAGGCTCGCTTACCTTGCAGATTACCGAAAGTCACCAAAAGCTGAGAAGAGGTCCTAAACTCAGATGTTCTGTCCAGATAGAACTTAAGAGCTCTTCTCACGTCCAGGCAATGCAAAACCCTCCCAGCTTGTTAGGCTGGGTTTGGGAAGAAGACAGGCAAGGAGATTGACTGATTCAGATGAAAATCAGAGACCACTTTTGGAAGGAAGGAAAGAAGGATTCATCCTCAGGACAATCTTATCCTTATGAAAAACCAGGAAGGGATGCTCCACCGACGAGGCCTGGTGCTCACTCACACACCTTGCCAAAGTCACAGCAACCAAGAAGGACAATTTCCACGAAAGGTACTTAAGGTCTACCGTAGCCATGGGCTCAAAGGGCTTATGGCACAAGGCCGTAAGGACCACATTCAGATCCCACGTTGGATGCGGTTTGCGAACAGGAGGGTAAAGGTGCATGAGGCCCGTGAAGTGTCTTTTAATGAATGGATTTGACAGCGAAAAAGAGCGCTGATCCGTGGACAGATAAGCGGCAATAGCCGACAGATAAGTCCTGCAGGACAAAACATGAATGCCAGACTCTGCCAGATGTGAGACAAAGGACAGAATTGCATCGATCATAGCCTCCCTGGGGTCCAGCTGCCTAGCCAAACACCAGTGGCAGAACAGTAGCCATTTACTTTTATACCGAGATCTCGTCGAGGGCTTCCTGGCCGCCTGAATAATGTGCATGTTATCTGCGGACAAATCGAGGTGCTCGAAGGATCTGAACTCAGGCACCATGCCGCCAAGTTGAACGATTGTGAGGAGGGGTGCCACAACTGCCGATCGCTCTGGTGAAGCAGGTTGGGAACCATCGGAAGCCTGATCGGTGCACACACCGATAGATGCTAAAGCTCTGAAAACCAAAACCTTGCCGGCCACCAAGGTGCTATGAAGAGAAGAGAACAATTCACTGTGCCCCTCAGCTTGCAAAGCGCCTGATGAATCAGAGTGAGAGGCGGAAAAGCATAGGCCCTCATGTTGTGCCAGAAAATCTCGAGAGCATCTCCCAGAGAGGAGGCTCCCAGCCAGTTTCTGGAGGCATAGAGGGGAAACTTCCTGTTCGTCGACGTCGCAAAGAGGTCCACTTCTGGAGTGCCCCAACAATGGAAAATCTTTAAGAGGACCTCAGTGTTCAGTTCCCACTTGTAACTGACCATTGTTCGTCAGCAGAGGGCATCTGCAGTAACATTCAGCTGGCTCGGGATGTGTACTGCCACCAGCCAGATACCATGCTGAACAGCCCATTCCCAAATCGGAATGGCAAGATTCAAAAGAGGAGGGGACTTGGTACCCCCCCCTGCTTGTTGATATAAGACATGGACACCACATTGTCTGCGCGGACACGAACAACTTTGTTGACAATGACAGGCTTGAACGCTTTCAGCACAAGGAATATCGCCAGGCGCTCCAAGTGATTTATATGAAGCTCTCAGTCCTGCGGCGACCAGAGATCGGAAACCTGAAGAGGATCCAATGTCGCACCCCAACCCAGAAGGGAGAAATCCATTGTGACCGTTGATAGCGGGCAGGGGTCTTAAAAAGCTGCGCCCACCGACAGATTGCTGAGAGAAGACCACCACTGGAGGTCAATCCTCATGAAGGATGGAACCAGGATCATTTTGGAGTCTGGATCCACTGCTTGGCGCCAAGAGCTCAAATGAGCCATCTGCGTCCTCCTCATCTTGAGACGAGCAAGAGGAAGAGCCAGCACACACGAGGCCATGAGGCCCAGAAGCCTCTGGAACCACCAGGCCGACATGCTTTCCGACCGCATAAACGCCTGACACGTGGCCAAAAGATCTGCCATTCTGTCCCTGGTCAGGTATACTTTGCAGTCGATCGTGTTCCAACGAAAACCCAGGAAAAACAAGTCCTGAGAGACCGTCATGGAGGATTTCTGCCTGTTCACTGACAACCCAAGGTGGAACAGGAGCTGCAGGAGAGACTGAAGGTTGTTCGAGGCTGACAGAGGACAAGGACTGCGCAGCAGGCAATCGTCCAAATACGGATACACAAGGGTACCCTGTAGCCGAAGATAAGCTGCGATGAACGACAACATCTTCGTAAAGACACGCGGTGCCGATCTGAAGCCAAACGGGGGCACACGAAACTGGAAATGCTCCTCCCCCATGGAAAACCGTAGGTATTTCCGATGCGGACTCCAAATAAGGATATGCATATAAGCCCACGCTGAGCCAGTCGCCCTTCTGCAAAGAGGACTTTATCTGACAGGGCGTGATCATCTTGAATTTCTCTTGGGGAAGAGAGAGATTGAACCGGGAAAGGTCCAGGATGGTGCGCAGGCCAGCCTGGTTGGGTTTTGGGCACCGTGAACAGCCGGGAGTAGAAGCACTCCCCTAGGGGAACGGGTTCCACCGCCCTGAGATCCAGAAGCTTCTGGATCTCAGCTCTGAGGGAGGGCGACCCCGATACTGGAAGGGAGGATTGAAGGATGGGGTAGTGGGAAGGGGCAAGCAGAAGCCCGCCTGAACAACTAACAAGACCCACCGGTCCTCGTGATGGTCTGCCACACCTCCCTGTGAGACGCAATGCGCCCTCCCACCGGGGTCTCGTGCGAGCGCAGAAAACCCTCATTTAGCTGGTTTTTCGGCGGCTGGATCGAGAGAAAAACCGGCCTCCTTGCTGACGGCAGTTTCCTGTTGAAGTATAGACTCTATGCGTCTTCCGATCCAGAAACCCCCAAAAACCAGAGGAAGGCCGAGGCTGCAAAGACATCCTCTGCGACCTGAAAGGCGGTTTCAGCAAAACGGACAGGGACTTGGCGGTCTGAGTGCTGTCCTTAGTCTTGGTAAATTCAACATCTGTCGATGAATGAAAAAGCTTTTTTCCGTCAAAAGGCAGGTCTAGAAGTTTATCCTGCACCTCTTTGGAAAACTTCCTGGCATGAAGCAAAGCCTGACGAGAGGTGTCCACGCCAAGCATGAGGCCCCGGGCCGAGGTGTCGACATGATGCGCCGCAGCCTCAAGCATACCCTGCGCCAGGACCCTGGCATCTGACAAACCTGCTTTAAAATCGTCTAGTTTATCCACGGGGATGAATTCCTCAAACTCCGACAGACCTTTCCACATTTTCATATTCGCCCCCACTAACACAGGCTCTGTGTTCACTTGACGCAACTGCAGGGCTGAATTAGCAAAGATCTTCCTCCTCAAAGAGTCAAGAAGCTTGTCCTCTTTGGCCAGATCCTGGGCTGCCGCTGTAGATGACGCTGAAGCCGGTCTGGATTGTAATGTGGCAGCCGCCACCACCGTGGAGGAAGGGAGCGGACAAGACGCTAAGGCTACCTCTTCCGAAGAATGAAGCCTCTAACGAGCGTCAATCTTTTTGTTAACAATCAGTCCAGAGTGTGGTTTATCCCAGACCTTTCGGACCTCGGCCAAAAAGTCCTTCTGGAAGAACAAGCCGGTATGCTCCAGAGGAGACAAGCTGAATGCCCCAGAAAGCACCCTTTCCTGGGGAGCGGGTGCCTTGGGTACTGGAACATCCAGAAGACACATGTCCAGCACGCGGTCGTGGAAGGCTCTAACAGAGTGGGGCTGGTCCCCGCTGTCCTGATTCCCCTGTGGGTCATCCGACACATCCGGGTCAAGCTGCGTCACATCTGGCCCTGCTGAAGATTTTTCCACTGGAGACAAGGGAGGCAAGGGAGCGAGAGCTGGAGGCGGGGCCGGCCGGCAGAGGTGAAGCTGCCGGAACCACCAGTGCTGCGGCTGGAACCGACGTCGCAGGAGCCACTGGAGGGCATATTTCCCTAAACAAACCTCAGAAATACTCCTTCTTGAGGTCGGAGTGCATAAGCCTTTGACATTTTCCGAAAAAGGCATCCTCCGCCGACGGTTTAGGCGCGGCAGGAGGGAGCATCTCATGAGCGGAGTAGCTCCAGGGGCGTAAGGGAGAGGGCTGCCAAGAAGGTCCTTCTCCACTCGAATCAACATCGATCAAGGGCGCAGATGCCGCAGGGAGCGAGACGGTGTGCGGTAAAGGCATCCGAGCATTCCAGTCATACACTGGACGAAAAGGATGCTCACAAGGAAAACGATGCTCATCTGAAAAACTGCTCCCAGCACCAAGCCGATGGCATAGGTGTAAGGAAGGAATCCAAAATGGCTGCCGTAGTCTTGGCGGAAACGGCCGCCATTTTGTCAGCACCTGAGGAGAACTGCGACACATGTGGAAGTGAGGCAGGGATCTCCACAGGCGGGTCAGGGGTCTTCATTTTAGCCTTGACACAAGGAACCTCGGCAGAGCCGGTAGTGTTTGGCCTAGGATGTTTCTGAGACATGCTATCAGCCAAATTAGCCTCCAACGGAGGGACCTTGGCCACGCCGGTAACAGAAGAATTCTGGTCGGAGACCTCACTCTGTGCCCCCTTGACAGAACCGGCATCACCGCCCGAGCGGGAACGATGAGGAGTACACGTCACCTTAGCCTCAAACAGAGGAACCTCAGACCCAAGTCCGGTAACAGCCCCCTCACGAGGGGCCTCGAGCCTTAGTTCGGTACAGGAAGCCTGCACAGAAGCCTCAGTGCATACCCCGGTGTCTGTATGGGAAGCTCTGGCAAGGAGACCTCGAAGCAAGCTCCGGTACCCACCCCCTCAGTAGAACTGGGCCCACAAACAGCCCCCACAGGAGGGGCCTCGGATTGTAATCCGGTGTCAATAGGCCCCTTACAGAGGCCCTCAGAGAAAATTCTGGTAAACTTTTTAGGCCTAGAAGGCACCTAAGGGGAAACCCCGGTAACAGAGCTTTTGAAGCTCCTCCCGGACCCTCTTCTCGTCGATGAAGCTCTGAAAATGCAGAGGAGGAGTTCGTTGAAACACCTCCTCCCACCGCTCCAGGTGACGTTGAAGCGCCTGGACCAAAAGGGAATCGCAGTAGAAGCACGAGTCCCAACGGTGGTCGGGACCCAAACACTCTAAACAAAGAGGATGGGGATCTGCCCTAGCGAAGTGTCGATCGCAGGAAGAACATTTGGGAAAATCTAACCGGAATGGCATAGACGGACTACTTCACGACCGCTAAGCCGGAGCCAGAGAGAAGGACACTGGAAGGAAAAAATCTTCCAAAGATGCAAGTGCCTCCAGTCCCGATCGGGCAGAGAAAAGGACTGATGGGCAATGCGCTGGCCGGAGCTAAGTAGGGCGGGGTTATGGCTGTGTGCGGTACCCTGCGTAAAAAGAGAGGAAGGACACATTTTTGAAAAATGTGATGCTTTTTACCAAGTGCTCCGGTCCCGTCCCACAGGACGGAGGAATGTCCCATAAGTATGGAGGAAAGGGGACGGGACGTAGGAGTATGCGTTTTACTGGCTGGGTTTCAGAGTCACTCTGCGCCAAGATGGTCTCCAAACCCACAGGGCTAGCGTCCACCATTACTTCCGTATACTATTTCTATACTATATCAAAGTATGCTAGTTGACTGGTGGGGAGTTCTTCCTTGATCTCTCGGAAAGCTTTTTTGCAGTTGTACCACAGGACATTGTGTCCTTTCTTTAGCAATTTTCTAAGGGGGTCTGTGAGAGTAGTGTAGTTTTGGAGGTACCTTACACAATACCCTGCCATTTCTAGGAATGATCTGAGCTCTGCTGCATTTTCAGGAGGCGTTATGTTCACAATGGCACTTATCTTGTTCGGATCTGCTGTCATGGCCTGATCGGAGAAGATATGTCTGAAGAGTTTTAGTTTTGACTTATTAATGTCGCACTTTTCTCGATTGAGGGTGAGGCCGGCTGTCTGCAGAATTAAACACACTTCCATTAATGTCTTGTTGTCCAGCTCTTGGGATGTCCAGAATGCAAGGATATTGTCGCTATAAATGTATGCCGGCTTCACCGTGGATACAAGCCTCTTCATGGTTTCCTGAAATACCTGAGAGGCAGACGAGATACTAAGGTTGAGTCTCTTGTATCGAAAAAGGCCATCATGGGTGGCAAACGTGGTGATGGGCTTAGAGTCTGGGCGGATGATGAGCAGTTGGTAGCCCTGGTTTAAGTCAGGCTTTGGGAACCAAACTACCTGGTTGAGCCTGATGAGCATATCCTCTATGCTGAGCCCTGGGTGTCTTTCACGGTGGATCTGTAACGCTCACCTGGTATCCACGGGGACGTCACTCAGCCTGTTCTGACCTCTTAGGACCTTGAACCCTTCCCTGGAGGCTATTCGACTGGAGACTGAGCCTGAAACACAGGATTGGAAGAGTTTAACTCCCTATTGTCTCTGTGTGCTTGAATCCCTTCTTCCCCAGGGTCCAACCCTTCCCTTTGATCCACAGCTCACCTCGTTTTCTTGGATAGTGTGCTCTCTGTCCTGCTTTCAGCGCAGGGGCGCGTTGATTGATGCGGGCTCGTTGCTGCCTAGTTGCTTCACTGGCAAGAGTCCGACAGGTAAGTATAATGCGTCTTTTGAACAGTCCTCTAACTTTGTTCCTTTCCTTCCTTAGATGATGACCGGCGTCCGGGGATGGTGGCGTGCTGCTGAGATGAGTAGCGCTGAAGGTGAGTGAGCGCGATGCGCGATGCACCCCTTTCGTATTTGTATTGAACTGAGTTCTTTTTCTGTGTCTTTTAGGTGCCGCAATGTTTTCAGCGTGGATGCCGGTTATGAAGAACAAATGTGGTGGGTAAGCGCGCTATGCAGCGCCTCTAGATGTTTCCACGCTAACCTGAAGTGTCTTTTCCCTCTTGCAGATGGATGAGAAGTTCCGGAGACAGAGTTCCCCCAGAGTGGCTGGGATTCAGGTAAGCGTTTGAAGCTTGTACAGTATTTAAAAATAAGCAAAGATTTGCAGAATGCTTACTAATGCCTTTTTTCTGTTCTTTTCCCTTTTCCTTAGGAAGCGGCGTGCCCGGATGGGATGGGAATGACACCGCCGAAGATGCCCGCAGAACAGAAGGAGCGATGAATGATGGGCAGAAGCACCGCAAGGTAAGGCTGTTACTAACAGTGTTTTTGTTCTTGCAGGAGCTGAGCGCAAAAGAAAGATGCAGGCCTACTGGAGACTGATCCGAACACGGTGAGTGTCACGCTGCAGGTGCGGAAAACGCAAAGCATGTTTCTCAGCCTGGGTGTGGCTTAAATAGTCTCTGGGCTGAAACACACCCAAAAGACTAGACCGCACGTGCAGTTCTGGGAACCGAATATGTGGGGGCATCCATCTTGTCCCCATCAATGCACTACAAGTCCAATCCCCAATGTTATCCTATGGGAGTGAGTGAGTCTGGTGCCACAAGCGCCAAGTCTGACTCCAAGTGGGTCTTTGGAGGGATGGAGAGGCCCTTGAGGGCCATGTAGGTGATTGTGGCCTGGCTCCAGCCTGACATCTTGGAGGGCTGGGGACATGAGGGGCAGGAATCATGACAGCACCCCCCCCCCCCCCCCCAAGGCCCCTCTCAAGGTGGCGGCTCTTCTGTCTGGTCCTGGTTTGGTTGGATGGTTTTCATGAAATCGTCTAAGCAAGCAAGGTGCATGGATGTACTCACAGGGCTCCCATGTCCTGTCTTGTGGACCATACCCCTTCCAGTCTACTAAGTAGTATAATTTGGATCTGACATACTTTGAATTTAGGATGTCCTTGACTTCGAATTCTGGCTCCCCGGCGACTACTACTGGCTGCGGTGGCGTTGCTACCCGGGTCCCATGTTGAACAGGTTTAAGGAGAGACACGTGGAACACAGGATGAATCTGCATGTTTGATGGCAAAGCTGGTCTGACCGCCACAGGATTTATCACGGAGGTGACGGTGAATGGACCCAGGTATCTTGGACGGAAAGTTCGGGTTCCTTTAATGGACACGTGTTTAGACACCAGCCAGACTGTCTCCCACTTGGTAGTTGGGGGCCTTTGCTCTGTGTTGATCAGAAAACTTCTTTTGGCGATTCTTAGCTTGAAGTAGGTGTTCAGCTGCCCTTTTAAAGGTTTGAGAAATGGTTGTGTGGAAGGTTTTGACTGCTGGCATTTCCAGGGTTGTAGGAACGGCCAACTCAGAAGTACGTGGGTGCCTGCCATACATGGTATAAAAGGGTGTCTGCCCAGTGCTGGTGTGTAGGGAATTATTGTAAGCATATTCAGCTATCTATAATAGGTCGAACCAGCTTCCTTCAGATTAGTGTAACATGCAACGCAGATACTGCTCGAGCGTCTGATTTGTCCTCTCAGTTTGACCATCCGTTTGGGAATGGTGACTGGTGGATAGCCGGATGTCTATCTGGGCCATAGGGCAGCATTTTCTCCAGAAGTTAGATATGAATTGAGTACCTCGGTCTGAGACCAGAACTGAAGGAAACCCATGGAGCCGTACGATTCCTTCAAGAAATACCTTTGCCAGAGAGGAAGCATTTGGGAGCCCCTTAAGAAGAATGAAATGTGCCATTTTTGAAAATAGGTCCACAACCACAAGAATAGTGTTAAACCCTTGACTGGGTGGTAAGTCAGTAATAAAAGAGGGACAATGTGTGCCAGGGTGCTGGTGGGATTTCCAATGGTTGTAATAGCCCAGCCGGTTTCTGCTTGGATGACTTATTTTGAACACACACTCCACAAGATAGGATGAATTGGATAATGTCTTTACGCCACGTGGGCCACCAATAATTTCGTTTTTACCTTGGCTAGGGTTTTAGCGATTCCAGGGTGACCCTCAATCAAGGAATCATGATAACCGGACATGACTTGTTCTCGTAGTTCTTGGTTTGGTAAGAATAAACGATTCCTGAAGTAGGGCAACTGATCTTTTATCATGTAATGTTCTCCTTGTGCACTCCACGCTTGTAATTGCTCCGGACTCATCAGGTTTTGGATTTCTTCATGTAATTCTTTCCGAGTTATGGGTGTTGTGATTCCTAGGAGCTTGTCACTCTTGATGATTGCTATTGGGTCAGGGGTCTGATACCCTTGCAATTCCACCGCCATACGGGAAAGGGCATCGGCCTTCCCGTTTTTCACCCCTGGTCGAAATGTAATCACATAGTCATACTCAGCAAAAAAATAGCCCAACGTAGTTGTCGTGAGGATTGGGCCTTTGCCATTTTTAGGTACTGGAGGTTCTGGTGGTCAGTTATTACGGTGATTGTGTGTCTGGCGCCCAAGAGGTAGTTTCGCCATGCCTTAAAGGCTGACTTAATGGCCAGGAGTTCTTTGTCTGTGATAGCGTTATTGAGTTCAGGGGGTGTGAATTTACGCGACCAGAAGACAACAGGGTGTAACTGGCCCGTTTCGGGGTCCTTTTGTGAGAGGACAGCGCCCATAGCCATGCTTGAGGCGTCCGTTTCCACCAGGTATGGGAGATCAGGGCGAGGGTGGCGTAAGATTGGGGCAGATGTGAATCTTGTTTTGAGTTCCTGGAAAGCGTCCTCGGCTTCTGTTGTCCACTGGAACCTTTTGTTGCTTTTCCTTAGTAATGACGTGATGGGATGCACGATTTGTGAAAATTCTGGGATGAACCGTTGGTAGAAGTTTGCAAAACCCAGCATACTTTGAAGTCCCTTGAATGAATTTGGGGATGGCCAGTTCAGGATAGCATCTACCTTGTGTACATCCATTCGGATTCCATTCAGGCTGAGAATAAAGCCCAGGAATTCCACTACAGAGACGTGGAATGAGCACTTTTCAAGCTTGGCGTAGAGCTGGTGTTGACAGAGTTTCTCCAATACGGATCGGACGTGTTTAACGTGGTCCTGCTTTGATGCAGAATATACTAGGATATCGTCGATGTACACTAGAGCACAGACATCAATCAATTCCCGTAGGACATCGTTCATGAAGTATTGAAATGCAGCAGGCGCGTTGCAAAGGCCAAAGGGCATTACTTGATATTCGTACAAGCCGTATTTGGTGCGAAAAGCGGTTTTCCATTCGTCACCCTGTTTTACGCGAACAAGGTCATATGCCCCTCTCAGGTCTAGTATTGTGTAGATTTGGGCATCTTTGACTTGATCAAGCAATTCAGGGATCAGTGGCAGGGGGTAGCAATTGTTTACAGTAATCTGGTTCAGTGCACGATAGTCGATGCACGTTCTCAAGTCCCCCTCCTTTTTCCATACTAAGAATAGAGGACCGGCTGCTGGAGACTTCGAGGGATGGATGAACCTGTTGGCCAGGTATTGGTCAAGATAGGCCTTCAGGTGCTGGTTTTCTGGTTCCGTGAGTGCGTAAATTCGCCCACAAGGGATTTGTGCGCCGGGTATCAGGTCGATTTGGCAATCGTATGGTCTATGCGGTGGCAGGGTATTGGCCTGTTCTTTCTGAAAGACATTTTGAAAGTCCTGGTATTCGCTTGGTAGGGTGCCAATTGCAACAGTTGCAAGCATGGAGGTTCTGGTGTCTATTGGTTGTTTCTCTTGGCGATAACGTGTGGGCGCAAGTCTCGGGAAAGGCCAATTCTTTTGCTGGCCAATCGATTCGAGGATTGTGAGCTACCCACCAGGACATTCCCAAAATCAACTAGAACTGTGGTGCCTTCATGAGGTCGAAATCGATAGATTCTTGGTGTCCATCCTGGCAGAGAAGGGTTAAAGCTGCAGTGCATTGGGATACTGGACCAGAAGCTATTTCCGTGCCATCAACAGTAGTAACAGTGTCGTTGGTTGATTTAGGGCGTAACGGAAGCCCCATCTTTGCCGCAAGATCCTGGTCGATGTAATTCCCAACGGCTCCACTGTCTATGTACGCTCTTACTGCGTGCATCCAAGATGGTTGTTGGTGATTGATCAAGACCACAGATAGTGCAAAATGGGAGGTCTGTAGTTCATTTTCGTCGCTCAAAAAGTGGACCCCTACACTTGGCGGGCTGGGGAGTTTTCCGATTTCTTGATGGTATCTTCTTTGTCCGTGGCCCCTACTGTCCTCCTCGGTGGCTTCACAGGGCACTCTTTAAGGAAATGACCTGACCTTCCTCAGTACAGACATAACTGCTGCTGTCTCCTTTTATCCCTTTCCGCTTTAGTCAAGGGAGATCTGACCCCCCCCGATTTGCAATGGTTCTCCTGAACCTTCCGTTGTTCGGGCAGTATTGTCCTTTGAACGCACATACATAGGGCGAGGGTCCGGTCTGGTTCGATCTGATCTTCGGTCCTGCAACCTAGGATCCAGTTGAACAACAAAGTCAATGAATTCTGAGCAGTCTTTCGGGGGTTCACTACTTGTGCGAGAACATCCTTGAGCACCCCCCGAAACCCCTGATGAAATAACGTGGCTATGTATGTTAGTAGGTCTTGATTCCCTTGGCGTAGGGACAGAAGTTTGTTGTCTAATGTCTGCCCATGAGTGCGACGGGCGAACAGCTTTTGCATCTCCTGCTGAAAGCCCCTGAAGTCATGCAGCAAAAGATCGTCTTGGGCCACAAAGGGTACAGACCAGTCCGCGGTGCTAGCACTCAGGTAGGATAGCACAAAAGCGACCCGTGATTGGTCATTTGGAAAGGCCCCTGGCCTACAAAGGAAGTGCAGGCGGCACTGGTTCATCAACGTTGCAAACCTCTTGGGATCCCCCGTAAATCATTTGGGTGGGGCCAAAGGCACTGGCCCAGGAAGGGCTATCTGAACGGGATTGGCTGATGGCACTGGCATCGAGGGCACGCTTCCCGGCAATGGTACATGCCCTGCTTGTGGCTGGAGAAGTTGCCGGCTTAAATCATCAGTGCGTTCTTTGGCTACTATCAGCTCTCTCATCAGGGTGTTGGTCTCCTGCCTGGCTGCATGTACTTCGAACGTAGCTGCCCCAACATGTGGGCTAACTGGTCGGTTTCTGACATTTCCATGACGCCGAGGTGAATTTTGATGTGAGGCTTTGCGTTCTGTAACGCTCACCTGGTATCCACAGGGACGTCACTCAGCCTGTTCTGACCTCTTACGACCTCAAACCCTTCCCTGGAGGCTATTCGACTGAAGACTGGGCCTGAAACACAGGATTGGTAGAGTTTAACTCCCTATTGTTTCTGTGTGCTTGAACCCCTTCTTATTCGGGGTCCAACCCTTCCCTTTGATCCACAGCTCACCTTGATTTCTTGGATAGTGTGCTCTCCGTCCTGCTTTCAGCGCAGGGGCACGTTGATTGATGCGGACTCGTTGCTGCCTAGTTACTTCACTGGCAAGAGTCCGCCACGTTAGTATAATTAGTCTTTTGAACAGTTCTCTAACTTCGTTCCTTTCCTTCCTTAGATGATGGCCGGCGTCCGGGGATGGCGGCGTGCTGCTGAGATGAGTAGTGCTGAAGGTGAGTGAGAGCGCGATGCGCGATGCACCCCTTTCGTATTTGTATTGAACAGAGTTCTTTTTCTGTGTCTTTTAGGTGCCGCAGCGTTTTCAGCGTGGATGCCAGTTATGAAGAACAAATGCGGTGGGTAAGCGTGGTATGCAGCGCCTCTAGATGTTTCCATGCTAACCTGGAGTGTCTTTTCCCTCTTGCAGATGGATGAGAAGTTCCAGAGAGAGTTCCCCCAGAGCGGCTGGGATTCAGGTAAGCGTTTGAAGCTTGTACAGTATTTAAAAATAAGCTAAGAATAGCAGAATGCTTACTAATGCCTTTTTTCTGTTCTTTTCCCTTTTACTTAGGAAGCGGCGTGCCGGGATGGGATGGGAATGACACCGCCGAAGATGCCCGCAGAACAGAAGGAGCGATGAATGATGGGCAGAAGCACCGCAAAGTAAGGCTATTCCGAACAGTGTTCTTGCAGGAGCTGAGCGCAGATGAAAGATGCAGGCCTACTGGAGACCGATCCGAACACGGGGAGTGTCACGCTGCAGGTGCAGAAAACGCAAAGCATGTTTCTCAGACTGGGTGTGGCTTAAATAGTCTGTGGGTATCCCAGGTGTCTCTGGGCTGAATCACACCCAAAAGACTAGACCGCACATGCAGTTCTGGGAACCAAAATATGTGGCGGCATCCATCTTGTCCCCATCAATGCACTACAAGTCCAATCCCCAATGTTATCCTATGGGAGTGAGTGAGTCTGGTGCCACAAGTGCCAAGTCTGACTCCAAGTGGGTCTTTGGAGGGATGGAGAGGCCCTTGAGGGCCATGTAGGTGATTGTGGCCTGGCTCCAGCCTGATATCTTGGGGGGCTGGGGACATGAGGGGCAGGAATCATGACAGATCGTGGCATTTAGGATGCATATGTCTACACACAGCCTGAGTCGCCCATTTTCTTTGGGGACTACCACCAATGGGGACACACAGGGTGTCGTCCCGTTGACTCTTTCTATAATGTCATCTCTGAGGAGAAGCTATAGTTCTTTGGAGACTTGTGCTTGCAGGTGGAACCCCACCCTTCGTGGGTGTTGTGGCACTGGGCTGACGGACGGGTCTATGTGGAGAGTTATCACAGCGTCCTTGAGCATGCCTACTCCTTTGAAAAGATCAGGGAACTTCACCTTTATGTGTTGAATGGATAGGTGTTTGTCTTCCATCATGCTGATGGATCCATGATTGACAGGGTGACCTTGTACAATTTACGACTTTTCATATAGGATGTCGATGATTTCAAGGGCATGTGCAGTCCTGTAGCTTAGCAGACATCTCCCTGCTATGGGACTTTGAATTACATGGATTGTGGACAAGACAATGCAATTCTTGTGGTATAAATTGCAGGTGAATTGTCCAGTTGAATTTAGTGGTTGGCTGCCCCCCCATTGAAATATTCTCACTGTGTCAATGTGTAGTATCCCTTTATTAATTGATAGTCTTCTGTGTTCATCACATTGACAGTGACTCCCATGTCAACAAAGAACTAGTAATTTTGCCCCTCTATTAGCAGTGTTACTCTTGGGGCGGGGTCCTTATCTGCCTCCTCACTTATGAGATGGACATATTCTCTGCTATATCTGTCCATTGGGCCATAGTACTCTCCTGTGGGGTCACTGTGTTCTTGGTATAGTGGCGGATTGTCATATTGATCTCCAGGGCATTGCCACCCATAGGTGTCTCTCTGGTATTCATATGTGTCTCTCAGGATAGGAGGGCATTCTGTGTCCTCCCGGTACTCCTGCAGCATATGTAAACTCATGTCTTCCATCGAGTGGACCATCTTTCGTTGAGGCGTCTATGGTATATTGCTTCAGGGCACTTGTGGTCTCCGATAGGATGTTGATGTTTTTGGGTGTTGTTCATCCTGTGGGTGTCCTGGCAACCCTCAGCTGCTTGCAGCAGGGTAGGTTTGTATCCTGGTGGGAACGGTGGTTTTTCTCTGCACATTGACTGGAAATGGTTTTCCTTTCCACTTCTCATGCATATTTGCCCCATTGCTGGCCATGCCCCTCAGAGGGGGAATTTAAATCTGCATTGATAGCACGTTCTCTCGCCTTCGTTTTGTGGATAGGGTTTTGTATGGGGCTGTCTCGGTGGTGAAATCTGACCTCTTGCGTTGGGTGCATACATTCCCAGCATCGTTACTACGCACTAAGCCCTTTTGGGGTTTTCTTTCGTGGCCGCTTGAACGTCCTCCATCTCGTATATCCAAACCTTTTCTATTATTTCTGGTAGCACAATGGTTTCTTTAGCAAGTGTTTCTGGAATGTTGAGGAGGTATATCCCTCTATAATCCTCAACCTTATGGCTTCCTCATCCGAGAAATGTGCAGACTCACCGTATGCAATTTTCTTGTGGAGTCAAATGAAAAATTCATCAATTGTCTTGTGGGGCATCTGGACGCATTGATTAAATGAGTATCTCCCAGTGTCTGTTGGGAAGGATTATTAGTTTCTTGTTGAAGGCGTCCATGGTCATGGCATATGTAGCCTATTCTTGTTGTGGTATGGTTTTGAGAATGCTTCTTACCGCTTTCCCTGCAAGTTTGGTGAATATGTCGATGAGGTTGGATGAGTCGATGTTACATATCACTTTGATAAAGTTGTTGAACTCGTCAAGCCATTCTTCCCATCTCAGTCCTCTGTCCTGCTGTGGTTGTAGCGGAAAATACTGTGGTCTCCTCAGGAAAGCAGCCCTGGATGATGTGCTGGCCATTGCTTGTACCACTGGATTTTTAGCCTCCTGTGCGTTGTCAACCATGGTGGTGGCGGTGGTGCATCAGAGGTGGGGCTTGTTAGTGTCCTTCCCTTTTGAGTTTCAAGGATGTGCCTCTGCGTGAGACCTTGCACTGCTGTTACTTTTGTGCGAGAGCGTGCTTGTTTGGTGTATGTGATGTTTTCACTTATGGTCCCACTCTGTGCTCCTGTCAAGACCTGAATATTTGCAACAGGTAGTTGTCTTTTAGGGTGCTCTCATGGCGTCTCTTTTTGTATTCTGATGACTTTCTTTTTCTTCGGTTTTATATATGCTCCTTTTCTTGCTGGTATGCTCCCTTTGCATCTCTGTAATGTGGGTGTGCCTGTAAGTGCGCTATCTTGGCGTCTCTGATTTGATCCTGTTGGCCTCTCTCTTTGTGGGTTTAATTTATGCCCCTTAACTTGCTGCTGTGCGCACTCAGCGCCTCTGTAATGTGCTGAGACTGTTATGTATTTGTCCCGCTTATCTCTTGGTGGTAAGGCGTGTGTCTTGTGGTGGGCTGCTATTTCGGCTGGTCTTCGTGTTGTCAGGTGTACTCGCTGCCTGGCTATCACTCTGGTCCAGGTTTCCTTCCTTACCGGTGTCAGCATGACGACGTTTCTCCCACCCGTGTCAGGTTTTCCTCTGGCTCCTTTGCAGGCTCTTCATAGGCTGCGTAGTGTGGGTTCACCTTGCTGCTCTTACCAGAACCCTACCTAATAATAAGTTAGAGACAACTTTGTGTGTATGGAAAATGTGTAGGCCGTAGACATTTTATTTTTCTTACAGAAAATCCATTATAACAAAACATTGCATATACATATGCTTTTGGGCACATTGTGTCCAGTTCCGAAGCCGCTCAAGGATCCTTCTGAGTCTTTGTTATCCCTGAGCCTTCGTTCCTGGGCACATGCCGCCTACGACGTTTCTTGAACCGTGTACCGAAAGAGTACTCTGCGTTCTTTCCTCTGGCTTATTCCTTCTTTCCTTGGACCGTGTACCGAAAGAGTACTCGGCGTTCTTTCTTCCACTTTTGCACCATCTTGTACCGTGTACCGAAGGAGTACTCGGCGTCCTGGCTCCTGCCTGCACACCCCCACCTCTTCCGTTTCTTTTTGTAGGGTGGGTTGGGTGGCAACGTTTTTCCTTTCCCTTCTCCAGGTACCAAGAGCCTACCCGAGAGAGGTGAGCTCTTACCTGGTTTGTGCCGCCTCTCCTTTTACAGGCTTACTTATACCCCCCGGCCTTTTGTTCCTTCCTGGGGGCGGCCGGGTTACCCCCTGACCTCCTGTTATATTTCGCACCTACCCAGGTGCCGCTTCCTACCCTTCCTGGGACTTTGTTTCTTGTGGCGCCATTCGGACGCCCCTCCCTACGCTTCGCGCCGTTTTCCCCCCACCCCGCGCCTAAACTCCCAGACCCTCTATCGTTCCGCATTTTATGCGGCCCGGGGCCTGGGTCATAGGCTGAGTAGTGTGGGTTCACCTTGCTGCTCTTACCAGAACCCTAACTAATAATAAGTTACAGACAACTTTGTGTGTATGGAAAATTTGTAGGCCGTAGGCATTTTATTTTTCTTACAGAAAATCCATTATAACAAAACATTACATATACATATGCTTTTGGGCACATTGTGTCCAGTTCCGAAGCCGCTCAAGGCTCCTTCTGAGTCTTTGTGATCCCTGAGCACATGCCGCCACACCTGAGTGGGTGTCCTTTACACCCACTCGGTCCCCCCCAAAAGCCCCCTACCTACAGCCTCTTGCTTGGAGTGCCCTAAAAATGTTGTCGGAAAAAGCCCCCATCCCAACCTTTGATAGGTGCACTCCATCTTGGTGGAACATGTTTGGGTTGCTCCGGTGTAAACCATGTCTTATGAAATGTAGACCTGTACTCTTGCAGTACTTCTCTACTGATTTGTTTAACTTTTTCCTCGCTGTCTCGATCGCATGTCTCTTTTGTGCCCCATGCCAGATCCTTCTAGGTATTATCTCTGACATAAAAATCTCTGTCTTCCACCAGCTGCGAGCCAAGCTATGCAGTGACACGCAGATCTCTCCTTGCAATTTGCCCCTGTTCGTGCTCACCAGATCGTTCCCCCCCTAAATGTATAACCAGGTACTCGGGGGGGGTTCCCTGTAACCTATTAAGTCTGATAGCCTGTCGTGGATGTCCGCCCAGCGCATCCCCGGGAGGCCCCACCATGACGTGATTGTGTTCCTGAAATGTAATCCTTTATTCACCTCTTCCAGCCACCTGCCTGCCCGGGTCACAAAAGAGTGCCCCACTATCCAGGCCGATTTGTAGGGTCCGACCTCTATGGAAACGGGGGAGATAAATATCATATCAGTTCCTCCCTTATGTATCTCCTAAAACATTGCGATTTCCATCCCCCAATTTGTTTCACCCTCTTCGTCCCCAGGCCCCACGCCCACGCAGAGGTTGCTGCCCCTATTCGGAAGGAGTGTGTCCCAAACTCGCCTGGATCCCATCCCGCCTTTGCCACTGCCTGCTTCAATACCGCTTGAAACTGATACCTGCTGAGCGCGCGGCCGTTCCTATGTATTAATAGCTGCCCGTCAGTTTCTGGTCGCAGCTCTAAAAATTCCCTGGTGATGCATCTGGGACAGTGGTCCTTCTCTCTGATGCAATTGAGATCTATCGCTCTCCCCCTCCCTGTTTCGTCTGTCTTAGATTTCCTTAGCATTATTGACATACCTTTGTCGCCCATACTGATATCTTTCCTTGCCAGGCCGTCTCCTGCCATCGTATTCCTGGCCACCAGTTCCCCTATTCTGAAAGCCCCGTAGTACGCTAGCGCGAATGCTGCCCTGAACAGCGCAGTTTCGTATGTGCTGCTGCATATATTAGGTAGCACTTTCAGCAAAATTATCAACTTCCCAAAATTGACCGGCCTTCTGCTATCTGGCTTCTTCCCCTCTAGCTTCGCCCATCCCCTCATCGCATATTTTATCTTATCGCTGTCAGTCGGGTCCGGTATGCCCGCCACTTTTGCGGTATATGCCACCGCCGCCAGATGCGCTGCTGCCCAGCTTTTCTTTTTACCATTGGCAAATGCCCCTTCCAGGAATTCACAGATTCCTTCCGTTGATATTTCATCCACCACTTTTACACCTCTTTCCAACAACACATCTTTTACCATCTTTGCGTACCGCTTACCCGTCTTGTATGTCAGGGCATTCCTGGTCAGCTTGTCGATGACCCTTTCTTTTTTCCACTCTTTTTCCACCACTTTTGAGTCGACCTTGAGGCCAACCGTACTTTCCTTTCTAGTGCCTTCAACGGGACCCATGCCTTTCGTGGCGTGGGCGTCTTTTCATTGTCGGCGTCCGGTCTCTGCTCTCTGAATCTCCCCCACTGAAAACGAGAGATTGCATCTGCCACCACATTTTCCTCTCCTGCAATATGCCTCGCCCTTATGCATGTATTTAACATCAGGCTTTCCAATGTGATTGCCCTCATCAATTCCAACACTACACTGCATGATGCACTTCCCTTGTTTAACACATGCACTACCGCCATGTTGTCCGACCATACCGCCAACTCCTTATTGCCTAGCTCCTTCCCCCATGCACATAGCGCGACCAATATCGGGAATAGCTCTAGTAGCGTTATGTTCTTTGTCCATTCCGCGACCTGCCATGATTCCGGCCACTCATCTGCACACTATTTTCTCCCCAGTATTGCTCCAAAACCAAAACCACCGGCTGCGTCAGTGAATAACACTCTTCTACCTTCCTCATTCACTGGCGAGCGCCATATCACTGTACCCCTGAAGTTCACCAAAAATTCAGCCCAGACTTCTAAGTCTCTCTTGATTCCTCCTCCTAACCTGACCCTGTGGTGCCCTTTGGTAGCACCTCTTGTCTTCAGCTCGATCCTTCTCTGGAACACTTTTCCCTGTGGTATGACTCTCCCTGCGAAGTTCAGTTTCCCTGCCAGTGCTTGTAACTCCTTCACGGTTGCCTTGTTTCTTCCTCGTAGCTCCTGTATTGTTTTGATTAGCTCCGTCACTTTGTCCTCTGGGATCCGACACCTCCCCTTGTTTGAGTCGATCTCTATACCTAGAAACTGGATCACCTGTGTTGGCCCTGTCGTTTTCTCATCTGCCAGAGGAATGCCCCATTCACTCTCGTTATTTCTACGAATTTGTCCAGTGTTGCCTTGCACATGTCTGCCCCTTTGGGGCCGACAAATAAAAAATCATCTAGGTAATGCACCATCATGGACTCCCTCATCTCTTGTGCCACTGCCCATTGTAAGAATGAACTCACCCTCTCGAAATATGCGCACGAGATGGCACAACCCATTGGGAGGCACTTGTCGATGAAGTATTCCCCCTCCCAGTGCATACATAGCCATTTTTGTGATCCGCTGTTGACTGGCAACAGGCGAAATGCCGATTTAATGTCTGCTTTCGCCATCCATGCCCCTTCTCCTGCTTTTCTAACCAATTCCACTGCGTCTTCGAAATACGTTACTGTTGCTTCGCTCTGCGCGATGCCGTCGTTCACTGAGGCCCCCGGGGGGTAGGATAGGTGGTGTATCAACCTGTACTCCCCTTCCTCTTTCTTTGGCACCAGCCCTAGCGGAGAGCACAGGAATTCTACAAAGGGTAGGGCCGAGAATGGGCCCTCCACCCTCCCTAGTTCCACTTCCTTCATGATCTTCTTGGTCACTATCTCTATGTTTTCCCTTGCTGATTTCAGATTCCTGGGAATGTCTCGCGCTCCTTGGCCGGTGAACGGGATGTTGAAACCCTCACTAAACCCTCGCCTAATCTGCTCTGCCGCTTCTTGGTCGGGGTAATCTCGGAGCCACTTTTCCATTCTCTCGATCTTTACCGGTGTGGCCCCTTTCCTGCTCCAGTTGAGTAAACTCTTTTCATCTTCTTTCATGTCTTCGACTGCCACATTCATCCCCCTCTTTTGACAATCTAATAATGTAAATATATCGATCAACTCCTTTCTCCAAATGTTTTCCTTTACTTTGTCATTTATGTACCAAGCCATCGCTTTCATTGACCTGCCCTGTGCATCTTTACCCATGGTTGGCCTGCCATACTTCGTCATGAGCGGTGCCCCGTTCTCTACAGTTACTGCCGTTGTTGTTACCCCCGCCCCTATGTTTGGGCCTGCCGTCGTGCTTTGCAGCATCGCTACAATTGGCGCTCCTTGTGGCACTGGGACTACTGGTGTCCCTTGCGGTGTCGGGACCGGAACTTCCTTGGGCTCAACTGGTGCCCCCTGTGGGGTAAGGACCGGGGCCTCTTTGGGTTCTATCCCTGCCCCCCCTACCCCACTCCGCTTTTCCTTGCTCACCACTCCTTTCCACTTTACCCAAGCTTTTAGATGATCCCTTTCCTCATCCTCACTGCTGGTTTCCTCTGATGAATTACCCAACCATTCTTCCTTGCTCTTCTTCCCCCGTCTGCTTTTCCTGTCGTTGGTTCTGGGCGACTTACCCGAAACCGTGACGCAATTTAACATCTTTACTATTTTATTCCCAACATTATTATTCACAGTACCTTTCTTTTTATCTTTTCTCTTTTTCTTGATCATCGTCTCCGTCTCCTCCTCCGTTCTCCCGGTCTCCGTTTTCTCCCCCTCTTCTGTCCTTGTGGCACTTCTTCCTCGCCCTCACTGCTGCTGTGTTCGATGAACAGTAGGGGTGATGCTGCCTTCGCCCTTTCTTCTTTCTGCATTACTTCCAGCACCCATTGGGCTCCATACTCCTTCTCCGCTTTTCTTGCCCAATCTGAGAATTCCCGGGCCCTCTTCGCTCTCCCATCCGCCATCTTTCTCGTCTGAATTCTGCCGGTTCTGGCAACTGCAACGACTCTCCCTCTCGCTCGCTCCGGTGCCATCTCGGTTGCCGCGTTAGTCTCAAGCGACGAACGCTGTATAAAATGCGTGCACCCGCGAGAGCTCAGCTTATTGAAGGGTCGAAAGCGCGTGAGCCCGCAAGAGCAAACGTTTTTCCTTTCCCTTCTCCAGGTACCAAGAGCCTACTTGAGAGAGGTGAGCTCTTACCTGGTTTGTGCCGCCTCTCCTTTTCCAGGCTTACTTATACCCCCCCGGCCTTTTGTTCCTTCCTGGGGGCGGCCGGGTTACCCCCTGACCTCCTGTTATATTTCGCACCTACCCAGGTGCTGCTTCCTGCCCTTCCTGGGCCTTTGTTTCTTGTGGCACCATTCGGACGCCCCTCCCTACGCTTCGCGCCGTTTTCCCCCCACCCCGCGCCTAAACTCCCAGACCCTCTATCCTTCCGCATTTCATGCGACCCGGGGCCTGGGTCAATGCTTCCTGCAAACAGTGGATGTGAGCCGCCGGGCTCCGGATCACTTACCTCAGCATGGCATGCCTGGTTGTCGCCTGCTCAGGAGATTATTTTTGCGGCGGCTGCAGGCATTTCACTCTCGTTCAGACATGGGAGCTGTCACTTCATCACCAGTTGTTTTATATGGGTTACCTGTAGGGCAGTGACCTATTAGAATGCAGTGCTTGGAGTCTATGGTTAAAGTGCATTCAACCTTCTTTATTGCTCACTACAATCGCTCTCCCCTTTCCCCTCTTGCTCCTCATCTTCCTCCCTCTTCCCGAGTGTCCCCTCTCTTCTCTTAAGGTCGTCCTTTGCTTAAGGACGTACAGTCTCGATGTCAAACAATGGAGAAGTAAACCATAGGTGGAAAGTGAAACAACAGAGAGCTTGCATTCAATACTAAGAGTTAGAAAGCTTGCGGTCAGTTCATTCCACCGGCTTTGCTCGCAACAAGGTCCCCAAACACGTAGAACACCACTGCAGCGCAGATCTGGCATGGCTGTAAAGACTCGTATCTGACCTTTACACAGATTAAGGCATCATTTAAGCCTGTTCAATGCACAGAGAGAAACAATAACAAGTCCCCAGTTACAACAAAGCCTTATCAAAATGTTAACCAATCAGGAGATCCAAAACAAACCCTCTACTGGATGAACCAATTTGGGGCCAGTTTAGAAAAACAATCGCATGCTTAAAAGACAACAGGACAGACTGGGAGGAAGACAGATTAAGCAGACGAGTTATCATCTACTCACTGGAATCACAGGGAGACCGCTAGTTGGGAAGAGGTACTACCAGTTTATCAACTGTGCATCAGCTTTTCTGGCAAGGCTATGGCAGAGGTCCAACCAGAAGACATGGTGCTGTGTGCTGTTCAGAACCTAGGTAAAGGCCCCCCTTGCAAACATTGAAGAGAGAAGGAAGGCCTTAAGAGGTGGCACATTCCTTGAAGGCTTTGGAGAAGAAGCACCCTTGGCAGGAGGATCAAGGTCATGGAGGGACATGAGAGAGGGTTGAGAGCATCCAAGTCCTTGATTGTGTTAATAGATCAAAGAAACCAAATGCTATGCATAGGGCTAATTTGTGCTGTCCAGGATTCTGTCAGGTGTATAGCACTTACACCCAAAGCTCTTTGCATAGAACATTTGTATACACAATTATTACCCAATCAAAGTTAATACTCAATTTGCGACCTCAGAATGAGGAAAAGCAGAGTTGACATTGCTAAGATTAGAACCTGCGGATCACACATACATCTAAGCACTGAGTGCTTAACCCGCTGAGCTTGCTAGCCAGCACTGCACTGAAGGTGTCTCTTCTTTTCGGACATTCTGGTGGATTGTGTAAAAGTGGCCGAGGGTGAACTTGAGTTGGGGATTAAGCTCTTTGAAGGTTTCGTGACCAGACGGTGTGGCAGGGGACTTACACCAACTGAAACCGACTTCTAGGCTGCATTAAATTTAAATATAGGACTGTTTGACCTCTACATGGTTGTTAAGGCCTATAGTCCATATATTCAAGAATAATCAGTGATCAAATCGCAAACAACATCTAAACGTGACACTGATCATAGACAAACACTATGGGACCAAGAAGGTATCTCGCTACTTGGCCTTCATGATCTAATCTATGGTTTTGTATGGAGTGGATCGACATCTGCTGTACACTATGCTGTGTGAGCGGGGGCTAGAGAAGTGTCTATTAAGCATTTTGATACAATAATACACAAATATAACAGCCATCATATCTTATGGAGAGAAACAGTGAATCTACTTTCATGTTCCACATTACCCAGAGTGTCAAGCAGGGCTGTGTCACGGCAGCATTATTGCTGACTCGATATCTTCATGGATTGGATTCACTTCATTTGACAACCCACTCCCCATGCCTGTTTGACAGGTCAATGCCAATTTGATCTTTTGGGGATGATGCAGAGGCAAGAGGGATAGCTTACACTGTGTTGAAAGAACTATGAGGATTCCTTTTGTGGAGACCTTGAAGTACAGGGATAGAAGGGAGGAGCATGGAATCCCCCTGCAATGCAAGTCAAAGTGCAACCTAAGTGCAGCAACGTAAGTTCATTGGTGATCAGACTGTAAACACACATGGTCAAAGCGCAGATATATAGGGGCAAACAAGGTATGCTGGGTCTAAATGCAAAAAATAAACAGGGTCAAAGTGCACATTTGCTGCAAATAACATGGGCAGAGTGCAGTTACAGAGGGATGAAGAAGTTACCCACGGGACAAGTGCAAACTTGAGGTCAGTGGATGACAAAAGTGAAAAGAACAATCCATAGAACATAACATAGTAGCTACTTGTGTGATGAGCTCGGGTCTCATCACACAGAGATGGCTTTCAAAACACATACTATGCTTGTGGGTTTGGGGTGGGGAGGAAAAGTACCTATGATCACATAACGTGATGTGGTGAACTAGAAGAAGGACTCAGACTACATTGGGTCATAGTTGGAGAAGTTTATTTAAATAATAACCAAAACACCTAGCTAACCCTATCACTATGAGGGAAGTCAGTGTGGGTCTCCCTGCTCTTTCAGCATACCTGTCTGTTGTCTTCCCACCATGTCTCTTTCTCTGACCGGTATATTTTCTACAAAAACAAGCTGTATTACAAAATGTCTAAACCCAGGGGTGAAATGACAAAAGCTATATCGGATCCCCAAATTTCAAACATGAAAATAGTCAATTTTATGAAACATATAGAATTATGGCACTCATAAAATGATCACATTACATGAAACTGGATAAAACATATATCTCACAGAACACAAGAATTACAAAAATGTGGGTTGGTTTTTCTAATGTCTGAATCAAAACTCTGTGTGAAGCTTCACTCTGGGATTATTTTTCTGATTTCGAAATATTTGTTGTTATTCTCTAAACTCTTTCTCTGAACGGAGCACCATCCACCAGTCATCCTCCAGCTAGCAGGTCTTGCTCCGTTCGCGCCACCGCTGGCTCCGCGACTTGATGCGTCTCTGCCCTGCCAGGACGTCGATGCTAGAGGTTTGCCTCTGCGTAGCAGCTGCACTACTCCGTCTCTTCTCCATTCACAGTCCGCTCTTTCCTTATACATGTCATCAAAATAAATGGAATTGTGTCCGTCTTCCTTGATCATGGCGTTCAGGCGACGTTCAGCATTACCTGAAGCCAATAGAGAGAAAGACGGATCTTTGTTGCTTATAGTCATAACAAGAGATGCCAAAGTCTTTCCAACCTCCATACAGGCCGAAATGTTGGTTTGGACTGGGAGTTCCTTATTAGAATGGGAATCCTTATACCCAGGAGGGGAGTCACTCCCTGCGAGTTCCCACTTGCCCTGAACCCTAGTGAGCGTCTTGCTCAGCGTGCTCACCTCCCTAGACTCAAAGGGGGTTGCTCCACTCTGCGAAGAAGGGACACGTTGTTCAGATTCGTCACAGTGCACACGCTGACAGTACCCTGTTGGCACCAAAAGAAACACATTTCACGGGGCAAACTAGAACAATGTAGTGCATCAGTATAGCTGAATTTATCTGAGTATCTCAACTATTCGGTATCATTGTAAGCAAATGAACAATAGATCAGATGTGCTTGAATATTTGCCAAACCCAAAAGGAAAATAAATCTGTTTGAAACAGATGCCAATACATGCTGAGATTCATGCCATCCTTTTTCGTTGGTAAAAAGCACACCTTTTATAATTTCATAATATAAACTGACAATATACTTAAATGCACCAGAATGTTTAAATATTGAATTAGTTTGCAGAGTCTACGAAATAGCTCGAGTCTTTATGCTGCTAGATATAATCCGCAAGGACAAGTAAACTGAGTGTAACCTGGTGTACCATGCTATAATTAGGCAGAGAAAGCCTAGCAGGATTACCTGTACGTTTTAGAGACGTCAGTGCTCGCGCACTTGTTTCAAATACAGTAAATGTGTTAAGCTTATAAAAACAACTCACCTGTAACATCAGTCTGAATGTCAGCAAACTTAAAGAGAGGTTCCACTTCTCCATAATAGATGTTGGTGGCTTCACGTTTATGACTGTGTGGGTTAATTAATATTTTAAGCGATTTTGGTCGGTTTGGAAATCCTAGAAAAAAATGTGGAAATCTGTAAACATTTGAGGTTTACTTATTGCCAGACAGTAAGAAGTGGAAAGCACAAAATAACTGGCATGAAATAATAGTACAGCAGAAATGCAAAGGTAGACGAGAGTAATTCTTCAGTGCACGTTTAGTTTGGCTTATAGGAGTCTTTTAGCAACGCCTCCATGGGACAAAGCTACTAGTATAGGATAATGTACATGTGGGTGGCACTCTTGGTAATTTGCGGAGTCGTTCAGTGTGTTGACCATGATCATCTACCCTTTATTATTTCAATCACTTGTCCCAGTAAATGTTTGTATGCGACACTTACCAGCAGGCTCGGTTATCTGCATATACATAATTACTTCATGGTTATAGTATTGGTGGATGAAGACGAATGAAAAAGATTTTATGTTTTCATAATTTTTTCTTTGAACCTCCTGGGAAAAGTAATTCCTAAATTACTACTTGCTTATACATGTGTTTTTTTTATTCATAGATAGTAACCGTTTCCCCCCACTTTCTTAAACACAGTGGAAAATAGTATGCACCATGGTGCATCAAAAGTGTGACTATTAACGTTCTGTTTAGCAAACAGATTATTTTAGTCATTTCCATGACAATTTGTATTTGTGATGCTGCTTGGAAAAAGCTCTTAAGAAGATTACCATTTTGCTTATACTTTTCTTTGGGTTTATTAGTCAAGCGTATGTGGAGTAAAATGCACCAATTAAATTTAAAAAAAGGGCATTTAGGAAGATGTCCATTTATTTGTATTTGTGCATGTTTAATTAAAAAGCACGCACCCTTTGGTAAAATGTTATGTCTTTCATGAAATATATTTAGCACTTGTATGTATTTTAAAATTACAGATGTGAGCATCCAACTTAAAATATGTCAATGATGCATGGCTAGCACAATTATTAATATAATGTTTAAGCAGGAAAACCATACTGTGATCGAAACCTTTGTGTCTGGAGGCATATTGAAGTATATGACCATGGCCACCAATTCTGGGCTTGTGCATTTAAGAAAGAGCATACATGTTGCGTCTTGCAAAACATTAATTAGTTCATGCAGGTGCATAGAGAGGGTGCCTTTCTGTGCACTTTTAGGCATTTGCATATGTTATGTACCTGCTTATTACGCGACGATAGCCCGCAGGCATCAGGGCCCGGGAACCAAGAAAATCAAATACACGTAGTTCTCTTCTTTGAGTTAGATTGGATACTGAAGAGAGAGGTCTGCTCTGCTCATTGGAACAGCGTGGTGTTAAGCAATTTCCTGAACCTCTGGTAGTTCACTTCTTGCCGTAATACCATCGGCAACTTGTTCCAGTAGTTTACTGCTTTCACAGGGAAGGATTTACCTTGCTCGCGTGCACGCTTGGCACCGGGTATATTCAAGGTGCCCCTGTCGGCTGATCTTAAGCATCTTCTGGGTGTATAAAAGGAGAATTTTTTTTTAAATAGCTCAGGGCCTCTCCATACAAGCATCTTTGGATTATTGCCATGGCCTTAAAGTTAACTCTGTCCTCCACGCTTAACCAGTTGAGTGCTCTTCTCCCTATTGACACATGTTCTCTGTTTTTTATATTCTTAACTAAGCAAACTGTGTCGTTTTGTATGACTTGGCACTTTTGAATTTCCCTCTTCGTAGCTCCTTGCAGTAAAGCGGTGCCGTAGTCAAGACGCGACAAATAGCTCTAGCAATTGTCCCAGCGTTAACTTCATTAATGAAGTGTCTTATCGCTCTCAGGAGGCGCAAATAGTAGGCGTTATTTTTCTGCAGGTAGCTTACCTGTACCTCAGAACCCACCGAAGCTTCCACCATCAACCCGAGAGTTTTAACGTGCGGCATCACCGGGATGATGGCGTCTTTGATGGTAAAGTTCTTATATTCCGTCCCCAACTTTGATCTGGCCTGTCACGTTCCGAAGATCATCAATTTGGTTTTAGAATTGTTTAAGCACATCCAATGATGTTGCATCCAATGATGCTATGACCTGATATACCTCTAATTTTCGCGCTCTCTGTGATATAATCGCCCTTAAGTTCAAAAATGAGCTGCGTGTCATCGGCGTAATTCGTGAAGAATACGCTGATGTGTTCCAGGAGTTCGCAGAGGCTTCTCAAATATAAGTTAAACAATAGAGGTGACAGGCTTGCTCCCTGTGGGGCTCAAAATAAAATGGGAGCGGCCTTAGAGAAATGATCACCCCAATGTACTCTGGCACTCCGATCTTTCAGAAAGGATGACAACCAAGCCAGCGCTTTAGGAGAACAATCTGCAATTTTAGACAGTGCCTCCTGAAGGAGCTGGTGATCCACGAAGTCAAAGCCTGCGCTTAGGTCCAGTAGCATGAGTATACCTGCTTTACCTTTGTCTCTCAGGCCCAACATGTGTGTCTGAAGGTCCAACATGGCAGATTCGGTGCTATGGGAGGCCCAGAAACCTGATTGTTGATTGTGCAGTAATTTCAGGTCTTCCACATGTTTTTGCAATTGGTTTGTGGCAATTTTATCTAACACCTTCAGAATAAAATTCGAATTTGTGATGGGCCGTAAGTTACCGGGATCTTTAGGGTCCAACCCGGCTTTTTTGACTAGTGGAGTAATAGTTACCTCCTTAAGCACCACACCATCACTAAAGGATGCATTGACTATCTTCGTCAAAACCGGGGAAAAAGTTCTTTATGCTCCAAGATGATTTTGGTGGGCAGAATGTTCTCTGCACACGAAGTCGGTTTCATTTTCGTCATTACCTTACATAAATCGTTACTTTATTACAGTATTTTTTCTTAGCCTCCCTGATCCCTTTCCTATAGCTGTGATCAGCCCTTTTCCAATTTTCTTTATTTATTTTGTTAGTGTTTTGCCGCCATATCCTTTCTTTGGCTCGTTTCTCCTGTTTTAATTTATTAAGATCTCCACTGTACCATATGAGGTGGTTATTTTTTCTCACAAATTTCTGTTTCAGTGGGGCATTTTCTTCCACCAGGGCTTTCATATGTATATTGTATTTCTTTAACATGCCCTCACAATCCTCCTTTTCAAGAAAGGACTCTGCAATCTTCTGCAGGCAAGGTTTCAGTAATTCTGGGACTATGTTTTCAAAATTTCTATTCCACACTTTGATATGCAGATTTTTAGTTTGTACGGACGGTGTGTTCAGTTCTATTTCAAGAGTGACTAAGTAATGATACAACCATATACAAGGTTCGGTAATAACATTGTGGCACTTCAGGTTGTTGGTAAAAATCCAATCTAGCTGATTCCCTTGGGGAGTCGTGGGTTCTTTATTTAATACTGGGAAACCCAGATTCCTCATGGACTTCTCCAACAGTATTGCTTCTTTATCCTCAATATTCCCTCTCCATCTATTCATATCTCCTACAACAGCGTGGATGTGTTAGTCTAGATAAGCTTAGTTGCTTGAGAGGTGACTTTGTTTTCAAAATCAGAAACTAAGGAGGGTGGTCTGTAAAGAGCAATGATATTAAGGCTATCATTAGGTGAGTATGTGAGTTTTAGTTGGATTGCCTCACAACCTGAGCATGCAAATTCAGTCTTGTATAACTTCAAGGTGTCTCTGGCTATGATGGCAACTCCTCCATCTATACCATTCTCTCTGTTTTTATTATATATTATGTACCCCTCTGGTACTGCATTTTCACACACTGGGCCATAGTTTACCTACTTGTGAAAAGAACTCATGTGTCCATGTGCTGCCAAATGGATTTTATAGAAACTATTTTCGAATTGCTTCTACGGGATCCATTTGCTAACCATATCTCCAGAATTGCTATTCTGGATAAGATAGTTAATTATATGTATGCATGTATAAATAAAAGGCGTTGCTCCAAAAAAAGACAACAAGGCGGTACCCTAGTTACGCTAACAAACCCATTTATTTGCAAGCTTACATAATCTTCAGATTACTTCATCAGGGAGAGGAAAAATGAGGCTCATGCAATAGCAGGACAACTGAAGGATTTATCTCTGGAATGTCTCATCTGTTTGTGTCTGCTTCTGATTTGATTTGTTTCCTTCATAGAGATCCTTACACTTCAGAAGTTCCCCAATGCATTCAGTCACAAAGATTTCAGTGGGGCACTGAAAACAACATGCAATCAGGCAAAAGAAGGAAGCACCGAGTGCTGCACTCAAAGAGGCATGACGGGATGGAGTAGTGTCAGTAATGGCATGTGCAAACCTACCAAAGGCTGGTATGTTTTAGACATTGTCAATTGTGTCCATCTCCACAAGCCTGTTGTCCAACAGGCCCACCTATGTTTACGCTTGGCATAGGAAACACAGCCAGTCAATTGTTCGACCATTTTAGAGAATTATTCTCTACATCTGGGTGGTAAAAGACAATAAAATGTCTGGAATGCAACAGGAGCACTCACCCACCTTTTGGAAACTAGGGAGTGCTTGGACAGGAGTCCTTCAAGCTCTTTAAGCGAATGCTCCATTTGCATGCCAGACATTTTTTTTTCTTCCCTCCTTTTCTTTTTGCACCCAGATGTAGAGAAGCACACTCTCGATACTCCTGTACTAAGGGATCAGTGGGACAAATGGATCACTCTTTTTCAATCTGGCCAGCCTTTTAGAGGCTATACTGAAAATGAGACAAACAGCCAGAACTATTCTGTAAATTCAATTTTCCAATAAGTGACTGACTGTGTTTTCTATACATTTTTAGAAACATACTTAAATATAAATTAGTTATTTTCTCTGCCATGTTTTTCTGTAGCACTAGCTAAGTCTGTCAGAGTACTGCAGTCAGCAGACTTGTGCTAACTTAATCATTTTTGTTCCCATCCATGAAAGTGCACCAAATTTCAAAGGCCACTGATCTGTATTGTCAGCGATCCGGCTAGTGGATGGAACAAACACCGGAAAATGGGGCATGCAGCCCTTTCCTTGCAGCAGCAGCACCCAGCCAAAAAGACACTAAAGCCCTACAAGCTGCTGCTTTGCCCTTTCTGCAGGCACAGGCAGCAGCTGCGGACTACAAGACCCAGAGGCCCTGGAACTATGAAACATCAGCAATCTTGACCCTGTGACGTCATTGCACTAAGTGCAGCTCCAGCACAGGCTTGCTCTTGAGATTGCAGACGACGTGTCCTGAAGAGCGCCATTCCTCGAAGCAAGCACGAGGGGACCCGCATTCCTCCCCCCTGCCGGAAAGCCTCACTGGCCCCTCGCCTGCCTAAAGCTAAGTACCGGAGGGTGGGGAGAAACTGAAAAACCACATGCCACACTACAGCGGGCGTGGAAACGCTAGTGTTTGGGGACACTGCAGAGGGCCATGCCCCACCGTACTAAACCGGCCACTGCCCTGAGCAAGCTAAATAACTGAGACCAGCAAAGCGGCTAGCTTACCTTATGGATGCTTGCTTTACCGCTGCACCTAATTCATGACCCGGTGCCCCTGACTATACTCACTTAACGCCGCAACAACTAACTTCATAAACCCACGGCTGTATGGAGAAGCCGCTTGCATGAGCCCAACTTTCCGCACCTGAATAAACATGCCACGCTCACTGGTGGCAGACAGAAGAACAAGTTACTTACCGCTGGAAACGTTCTTTCGACTGTATGTTCCTCCCACATATTCCTCATCTTTGATAGTCGATATCCAGCTTCTTTGGAATATTTCTTTTGCTAGAGGGAGCTGTGCGTCGATGGTGCCGACTTGATATCCCTCGAGCGCCTCTGCCTCGAGGATGATGTCATTGAAGGCATATATAGCTCGAAAGCGCCCGTTTGCTTCAGTTCTGTTTTTTTCCCTTACAGCAGAAATACGTGCATAACCACAGAAATTACCGTACTGGCCTTGAAGAACCAAAAGCTGTAATAGCATGGGAAATTCTTTTGTGGGGTAGGCTGGGAGGGCGATGAGGAATACGTGGGAGGAACAACCAGTCGAAAGAACGTTACAGGGGTAAGTAACTTGTTCCTCGAATGGATTGTGTCCTCCAACTTATTCCTCATCTTTGATAGACTCGCAAAGCAGTATTTGATTTGGAGGAGGGGATAGAATATGGTTTTAATTGTTTTCATGAACCGAGTGCAGGACTGCTTTATCAAAGCTACCATCCTGACCGAGGGAAGATTCCAGGCAGTAATGCTTTGTGAATGTTTGGATAGTAGATCATGTTGCTACTTCACAAATATGTTTTATAGGTACACCCCTTTGCAGGGCTGTAGAGGTAGCCATGCCCCTGGTGGAATGGGCCCTTAAACCTTCCTTAGGATCATTCCCTGTCAACCTGTAACATTCTGAAATGGCCAGAATGATCCATCTGGATAAGGTCTGCTTAGAGACAGCCCGACCCAGTTTGTGACCCGTATAGCCAATGAAAAGCTGATCATCAATACAGAGTTTTGACAGACTAGATATATAAAAGCTTAAAGCTCCACGAGGGACCAACCTATGTAATCCCTCCTCCTTGGTAGGAGGAGGGGGGAGGTTTAAAAACAAGGCAAAACAATGTTTTGTTCTATGTGGAAATCAGAAATGATTTTGGGTAAAAATTAAGGTTTAACCCTTAGAACAACCCTATCTTTGTGGAAGATAGTAAAGGGTGGCTTGAACGAAAGTACCTGAAACTCGCTCACTCTACGGGCTGATCTCAGAGCTACCAATAAAATGGTTTTAAAGGTTAACAACTTTAAGTGACATGAATGTAAAGGTTCAAAAGGTGCAGACAGACATTTTAGAACCAAATTAAGACCCCAAATTGGAACCTGGAACAGAGATGGAGGGGGGGGGACATTGGTAAGTCTTTTTAGAAATTTTGTCACCAGTGGAATTTTGAAGCATGAACATTCCTCTGACGAGTGTTTAAAGCTGGACAGCACCACCAAATAGCCTTTAATAATACCAATCTGAATCCCCAGATTGGGTAAAGATAGCAGAAAGGATAAAACATCCTGTGTTTTACATAGGAAAGGATCCACATTCTTTTCTCTGCACCAATTGCAGAATGTATTCCAACGGCAACGGTACAAAGAATTTCCATTACGTCATCCGGGAAGTCCCAATCCTTGTATCTCAGCATTTCAGAAACCTAGAATGAAGGATGAATGTCTTGACCTCTGGATGGAGAACCCGACCCTCCTTTCTCAAGAGAAGGTCCTCCCTTTGTGGAACATGTATTGGAGGACAGATGGACATGTCCATAAGGTCCGGGTACCACGCCGTCCTGGCCCAATCTGGGGCAATTAGGATCATGTGCTTCCTAAACTTTCTCAACCTCCTGATCACGTGAGGAATGACAGGGACTGGAGGAAATGCATACATGAGTGGAAATTCCCAGTCCACCACAAACACGTCTCCTAGAGCTCCTCTCAGGGGAAATTCCCTGTAGCAGTACAGTTCGCAATTCCGGTTGAGGCCGGTTGCGAACAGATCCACTTGAGGGGTTCCCCAGAGTGTGAAGATCTCTTGAAGGACTTCCTGAGCTAGTTCCCACTCGTGGGAGACTGTGCTCTGCCTGCTCAGAGCATCCGCCACTGTGTTCTCCTCTCCGGCTAGGTGAACTACTGATAGGGAGATTCCTTCTTGAATTGCCCAGTACCAGAGCTGCATTGCATCTCTGCACAGTGGTAGTGACCCAACAACTCCTCTCTTGTTGAGGTAGTACATGGTCACTGTGTTGTCCGTCATTACCAGGACATTCATTCCCCATACAGAAGGCAGAAAAGCCTTCAGTGCTAGTCTGTTTGCCCTCAGCTCGAAAGGACTGATATGTAGTTTGGACTTCAATGGAGACCAATGAACGCTGACTGGTCAGATCATTGCTGTGGGCTCCCCACCCCATGAGTGAGGCATCCGTCACTACTGTTATCTCCGGCCATGGTTCCAAAAGGGTTCTCCCTTCAGAATGTTGTCCTCGCAGGCCCACCATAGCAGATCCTGTGCAACCCTGCTCGGAACCTGAAGTAGGTCCGACATCTTTCTTGAGAATTGGGACCATTGAGTTCTTAGAGCCCATTGGACGGATCTCATTTTCAGGCGGGTCACTGGCACCAGAAAAATGCAGGCTACCATGCGGCCAAGCAACCTCAAAAAATCGAAGGCCGGGAGACACTGGGCACTTTGAAATTTGGTGACCATCTGAGGAATGTCTTGAGTCCTCACCTCGGTGGCAAGCTCTTTCCCCAAGGATGTATCCAGAACAGCTCTGATGAATTGGAGTTTCTGAGAAGGTGTAATATGTGATTTCTTGTAATTGAGGGAGAAGCCCAGTCTGTGAAGGGAGTGGCAGGTGATGTTGAGATGATCTAGGACTTGTTCAGGAGAGCACACCCTGATCAGCCAATCGTCCAGGTAGGGTTAGCCGTGAATCCCCCCTCTCCAGAGACTCGCTGCCACTACGGGCATCAGTTTGGTGAAAACCCTTGGGGCGGAGGCCAGCCCGAATGGCGAGGAACTCGAAATTAATAATGAGATCCGCCAACTGCGATTTTCTCAGGTATTTTCTGTGCTTGAGATGGATTGGCACATGAAAATAAGCATCCTGAAGGTCAAATGACACCTTCCAATCCTGGAGTTGGCCGGCCTAAAGAATCTGATAAAGTGTGACCATCTTGAACTTGTCCATCCTAAGGAACTTATTCAAGTATCTGAAGTCCAAGATGGGTCTCAGTCCTCCGTCCTTCTTGGGCATTAGGAAATAAGGGGAATACCAACCCTTGTTCCTCTCCGCTACAGGCACCAGTTACATAGCGCCTTTCTCTAGCAGGGTCCAAATCTCTTGTACAAGGAGCGGATCAGGAATCCTCAAAGAGTGGTTCCCTGGTGGATTGTTCTGTGGTCTCTGGATTAAAGGGGAGGCAGTAACTGTGGGCTACGGTTTCCATTGCCCAAGCATCCAAAGTAATGTCTCACCATTCTTCTAGATGCTGCGACAGTCTGCCTCCACTGGTGAACTGTGACTCAAGACCTCAGAGGTTTTGAGGTGGCTGATGCAGTGGCAGATGGTAAAGATGCCCTTCCTTGACCCCTCCTTGAGCTGGACTTCCTCATCCACCACGAGGAAATCTTTGGGCCCTTTGACTGACCATTCCTCTCACCCTTCCAATTGAGCGAAAAGATCAACCCCTCCAAGGTTGTCCACTAGGTTAAAAACGCT
Source organism: Ambystoma mexicanum (assembly GCF_040938575.1). Taxonomy (NCBI): domain Eukaryota; kingdom Metazoa; phylum Chordata; class Amphibia; order Caudata; family Ambystomatidae; genus Ambystoma; species Ambystoma mexicanum. The sequence continues at coordinate 913,582,409 of NC_090931.1, read as the reverse complement.
GAGGTTGCCTAATAGCGGGCCTAAAGATTTGGCTGCCCCCTTCGAGGTCTGCAACTTCTCAAGACTCTCGTCAGCCTTGTTGCCAAAAAGGTGAGACCAGTCAAAGGGCATGTTGAGAAGTTTGGATTGTACACCTAGGCATAACAGTGCTAGAAGCCATGGCTCTGCTGATGCTATCAGCAGAATCCAGACCTGACTGAAGAGACTTGCACATGGTTTCTTTGCCATCTCTAACTATGGCTTAGAACCCGTCTCTTTCATCCCCCTCTGGAATGTGCTCTTCCGCCATGGAAATGAAGTCCCATTGAGTGAATGTACATTTTGTGAGGGCACATGTGGAGTTGGCTGATTTGAGTGCCATACTCCCTGCAGAAAATGCCTTCCTTGTCCATCCATCTACTCTTTTGTCGTCCCTATCTGGAGGGATAGTAGGGTAAGCCGCTTGCTTAGATGTTGCAGTTGCTGCCTACACCACCAGACTCTCTGGAGTGGGGTGTTTCGGCAGGTAGTCGGGTCACTACTGGAAGGGCGGTACTTCTTGGCCAAGTTTTTATTTAAAGCCGGATTGCTTTCTGGTGTTTCCCAATTCGTTGCCACCCTTTTCTGCAAAGCATTGTAAAACAGTAATATGAGATCTGACTAATGACCCTTATCTAAGATGTCTGTTAGATCATCTTGTTCGAATGGCAATGGAGGCCTACTCCACCCCATGTAGTCCACTACCTTGGACACGAGTTGTCTGTTGGTCGCATCTGCATGCTCCCCAGCCTCTGGTCTCCCAAACTCCAACTCAGGTGAGGCATCCACCCCACTTGCAGTCTGTAGGTTGTCAAAGAGGTCTCTCAACCTTGACTCCGCCACAATAAAACTCTCTGGTACATCTGGCGTACTAAATTGGAGGCCACATGGAGCCTCTTCATCCGAGGGTTCATGTTCTTCATATATGAACGTAAGAGACTTAAAATAGTATTTTCTCGGTAGTAGCACATAGGTTTTCGCAGGTATAAGAGGTCTTGTAAATAATGGGTTTGACGCTGGAGGAGCCGTCAAAACTTTTTTCATTGGCGCCATAGTTTTTACCGGGGTGCTTGGCGTCAATGGCGCTGCTGGCAATGATGGAGCAGCTGGCGTCGATGCCGTTGACGTTGGGGTTTAGCTGGCGTCGAAAGGCGCTGCCAGCGTCGACGACCTCGACTTATGCTTTCGGCTCGACTGATCTTTCGATGTTACTTCGTCAGATCGTGGCTTCGGCGGCTCTAGATGTGGATCGGGCCTTCGTCCCAGGCTCGAGGGCACATGAGATTTAGGTCGAGCCCTTTCCTTCCTGGCTTCTTTCGAAGGCGTGGTAGGAGCATGGCTTGGAGGCTTCTGTTTTTCAAATATTTTGAGCACCTCTGCTCTGAAAGCCTCCCACTCGGCTGGAGTGGATTTTTTAGTTGGGCAAGAAACCCTCTCAGGGGAAGCATCCGACGAAGTTCGACAAAGGCGACCAATGGTGCCTTGTCTTAGATTCTTGGGGGATGAAGAAGAGCGCTGAGAGCGACTCCTCAATCTTGACCGCTTGGCCATCTTCCTCCGAGGAGAGTCGCCTCTCGACTCGTCAGTCAAAGGTTTCTTGGCCAGGGTAGGAGATTTAGGGATTTGACCTACCTTCAATTTCCCCTTTCATTCCTTCAAGGCCTTTCCAGTCATCGACTGGCACTTAGAGCAGTCAGAGGTGTTATGGTCTGCCCCGAGGCAGCACAAGCAAATACGGTGGGGATCAGTCAAAGAAACTTTCGACCCACAATCACAACACTTTTTAACCCAGTCTTCGGGGTTGTCGGTGTCGACGAAGAAGACATTTTCTCGATTCTCTTTCGAAATAACGAAGTTGTCACGAAAGTGAAGAAGTGCACCGTATTTCTCGAAGCTAAAGTTGTCGGGGAAAAACTGAACGGAAACCAACGGGAGCTGCACATGCTATATATTCCTTCAATTACATCATCCTCGAGACAGAGGGGATCCCCAGAAGTTCCAACAGTTTATCACCCAGTGTCAGTTACACTTCCTCACCACACCAGATGCTTTCCGCTCCAGACAAGCCCAAACAGCACCATTAGTCTAGTGGGATGATGGGGTGTTCTATGATTGGGTGGCACTTCTCGCTGAGTTCGGCAAGATCTTCAACCGGCAAACAGCAGCCATGGTGATAGACAGAGCCGTTGTCCCTAAAGCAGGGTACTTAAGACCTAGTGACGTACGCCACACAGTTCACTCGGCTAGTTGCAGAAGCAGAGTGCCCTGTGGACAAAAGGCTGGTCCTGTTTTTTCAAGGACTAATGGATGATCTGAAGGACCTGATAGCAAAGAATGATCCTCGGCCCTCCGAGTGCTCAGCCATGATAGATCTGGCATTACACCTAGATCATTGTCAAGCAGCAATAAGAAATGGGGTATAGAGCACCTGTCGCTCAGCTGGATCAGACGTGCCCATGGTCAACCCCAGATAAAACTATTGGGGATGTTGAACCCATGCAGATCGGGACAGTGCCTGGCCCCATTACCAAAGAAAAAAAGAAAAAAAAGGAAAAAAGACAAAAAGATGGGCTGTGCATGTATTGTGGCCAGGGTGGGCACTTCATGCGGGAATGCGGCACAAAACCAAAAATGCTGGGAAACATGTCTGCTCGGCAGTTGTAGGAGTCACACAGTCGAGCGTTTCTTATGATAAGGCCCCGGCAATAGGGCTGGCCGGATTTGCTCTCCATGTGTTCCTGGCGGGATGCTTTTGCTTTCGAGCTCATAGTATCTTGGTGTACCTGTTGCTGAACTCCGAATCAACAGCCAACTTCATTAATGAGTCCTTTGCCACCAGACTGGGCATTATGGTTCAGCACAAGGCGGGTGCAGACACGTTTAGAACCATGGACGGCACCCCCATCATGTCAGGCCCTATCACTCGAATCCCATCCTATGGTGAGGAGACAGTCACCACGAACGCAACAGTTTCATTTAATTGCAGCCCCACAGTTTGGTCTTATTCTGGGCTTACCATGGGTCATAAAACATAACCCACTCGTGGACTGGTGAAAAGAAACCGTTAAATTCCCTTCGACATTTTGCCAGGAACGCTGTTTGCAAAAGGCCCAAAGCATTGCTCTCCTGTGCTCAGATTCCTCAAGTTCCCAGGAGCAGGAAGTACAAGCCATTTAAGGAACCCTACCTCCTGAATACCAGGAGTAATAAGACGTGTTCAACAAACAAGCCACAGAAACCTTGCAACCACATCGCCCATTCAACTGTTGCATTGACTTAGAACTCGGAGCAGTGCTACCCAGTAGCCGTTTATATGCGTTAACTGAGGCCGAAACAGAGCATTTGCGTCAGTACATAGACACCAACTCACGTAACGGGTTCATCCGCCATTCTAATTCTCCTGTGTCCTAACCGCTTAGAAAACTGGGGACCTGTGAACACGCATCGATTACCGCAGGGTCAACTGCATCACAAATAAAACTCGTTACCCTTTTCTGCTTATCCCAGTACTGCTAGATCAGGTACGACGTGCATCCATGTACACCAAGCTAGACCTCGGGGGGTACTTAGCATCTGGTGCGGGTGCGCAAAGGAGACGAGTGAAACCGGCATTTCGGACAGAATTTGGTCTATGCGAATATCAGGTCATGCCATTCGGTCTCTGTAATGCACCCACTGCCTTTCAGCACTTTCTGGATGAGGTCTTTTGGGACTTTCTGGACGTGTTTGTCGTTGTCTATATTGACGACATCCTTATTTACTTGACTATAATAAGACCACATAAAACATGTTAAAGCCATCCAGCAGCGACTCTGGGAACACCACTTGCATGCAAAACTCAAAAAACGCAAGTTCCAACGCACAACCATAGAGTTGTTGGGTTTTTCTTGACCCCAACTGGGCTACAGATAGATCAAAGGAAAGTCTGTGATATCCTTGATTGGCCCCTGGCATCTACAGTGAAGCAAGTGTAATCCTTTTTGGGCTTTTCCAAATTTATATTGGCGGTTTGTTAACAGTTTTTCTGAAATAATCACTCCTATCGCCAGACTCCTTCGAAAAGGGCACACTTTTCGTTGGGACACTGAGACCCACAAACAGGGCTCCTTCATCCGGTTGCATACTACTCCTGAAAACTACTGCCAGCGGAGGTGAATTACACCATGCTGTCTGCGAGCTCTTGGAATTAAAAGCAGCATTCACAGAATGCTGCTGTTACCTCCATGGAGCCTGTCTTGTTGTAACAGTCATGACAGACCATCGGAACTTGCAATTCATCAAGACAGCCAAAGCCCTCAGCCCACGGCAACTGTGTTGGCCTTGTATTTTGCAGATTTCGATTTCATAATTACGTACTGGACAGGTACTGAAAACCGAAAAGCAGACTTTCTCTCGTAATACCCAGACCTCGAAGGCCCAGCGGCCACGGACAAACCGAGAATATTAATCCCAGCATCACAGATAGACGGAAGTACTGTACCCGATGCGGACCTCTTTGCCCCGATACAAAAGACTATGCCTATTCAAGACTTACATTCAAAAACAAAGCAAACCCTATAGCAGTTTTACACAGACATGAATCACGCCGACACTAATTAAAGGTAAAAAAGTGTATTAAATCATTTCATACAAAGTTCATCATCAAACTGTCTGTCTCTGTGACAAACATTACCAAAGTAAAAATTGAATTGAAAACAATCTCAGTCATTCCTCTCCCGCATACACTCCACATTCATACACATCCACAACAGCAGCAAGAAAAAAGTGGATAGTAATGTTGCTGATTGCCAATTATATTGTGCAGTCGGTCTCAAAACCAAGACCCTATGGGCCTCATCACGAGTTGAGCAGTAGCCCTTAAATGCGGCGGTAACGCTATTACCGCCACATTTAAGGGTCCGCGCAATCACTAGTCTGGCAACATTTACCCCCAGCTTTAGGCTGGGAGTAAATGAACCAATTTAAAGCCCATTTCCAGACGCAATTAGCGCGGGGCTATTAGTGTGCGTTAATTGCGCCGAAAATGCCCCATTGGGTCCAATGCACCCAATGGGGAATACCCATTAGCAGCCACCCTTGATCCGGCGCTAATAGCGCCGGACCGGGTAGCAGTAACGCTATTAGCCTGGGCGGTATCCCGGCAGTTATACCGCTGGGATACCACCCAACTCGTGATGAGGCCCAAAGTCTCTTATAGATCACTGGACATAACTTGTATATCTCAACTAGGTGTACACTGTTTTGTGCAGCAAATCAATTATGTTTGAAGTGCAATTAAGGTCAACAATCGTCTCCTTCACAGAACAAATACAGATGAAAAATTGTCTGTGTTTGGTGTCGTCGACTCGTGTTTAGGGTCGTGTGGTCCACAGAAAGACAGTGGGGCCGGCCTCATCAGGACGAAATGCAATGGTGGGTCAGGGAGAACATCTTGGCACTTCAATAAAGCAACAATGGAAGTTGCAAGACACAGCTATCAATGGGCCTCATTACACGGTAGGCGTTGAACCATGGTGCTATTAGCGCCATGGTTCATGCCGGTCCAATACCGGCACTGCCTTGGTGGAAAGGGGAATTACCGCCCTATTCCAAGGTTGGCGGGGCGGTAATTCCCCCTTCCACCATTGCCCTTCCCCATTCCCATTTTTGCCCCATAGGGCTCTATGGGAATGGGGAAAGCGCTAATTACGGTACCGCAAGTTGCGGTACCGTAATTAGCTCCACTGGTCCCTTTGCGGGTTGGTTTTAACACCTGCAAAACGGAGGCGTTAAATTCCCCTACCAGCAAAGGGACCTCGTAGTACTGCGATATGGATTTACCGGTACCGGTAAAATACCGGTACCGGTAAACCCTTACCGCCTACCGTGTAATGTGCCCCAATATGTACAAAGTCCATCAATAACACAATCAGATGCTACTGCATTCTTCGAATGGTAAATAACGGGGTCGGTGCACTTAATGAAAATATGAGACTGTGGCCAGTGCAGCCTACCCGCCGTCGGTGGTTGTGGTGTTGGAAACTGGAACAGGGAAAACAAATCAAGGTCAAGGCATGCTGATCTCGTGTCATGCATGATGCTGTGTTTAAACTAGTCAGGGGTGGGGTTGTCTCTGTCTCGTGTGCGCTCTGGGCAGCAGCTATGGAGGGCTGCACAGAAACGGTTTAATGGACACAGTGCTGGTGCTCGTTGGGAAATGCAACATGAAGCATGGGGGTGTGTAACCAAATCTGAACGTGTGTGCATACCTGTACCCTGGATCCTCAGTGTGTAGGTCCAAGGTAAGGACTGAATCACGTGGTTGGTGTACAATGGGCGAGAGATCATGTCGTTCCGCTAATGATCGCGGTACGTCTCGCTGAATAGAAACAGAAACGCAAAAGGGAGGTTGGTAAGATTTCGCATATAACGGCATCTCAATAATCATCGTGGGCGGTAGATAAAACCACCGTCTGCTCAGCATGCACATATTCACCTGAAGTAGGGGCGCATGACAGGCATGGTGCACGATTGTCTCCCAACACACCATTAAAGACTGTCTACCATTTTAAGGGCATGCACTGTATCTACACCACTGTACAGCTACAGCAAAAAGCATTGCACTGGTGTCATGATTCACCATTACCGTGAAAACCCGGGAACTGTTAGCACCCCCAAAGCGCGTCAAGATGTGCACCAGTACGTTTTAGATTGCGAAACCTGTAATGACCAAAAGGCTGAACATTAGAAGCCTGCAGGGATCTTACAGCCACTGCCAACACCCTGAGTATGGATCTTATTGTTAATCTACTGCCCGTACAAGGCTTCACCTGCATCCTTGTTGTAGTCGATTCCCTGACCAAAATGGGCCACATTCTGCCCTGTAAGGGAGTACAGACTGCGGGAGAATTCGCTGACCTCTTTCTGCAAACTGTAGTCCATTTGCATGGCCTGCTATCCCATCCTATATTGTACTAGAGGGGAAACACACTACAGAAGGTATGGTTTATGATAAACCACACTGAAGGCCTACTGTTCATTGCATGTGTGTGTATGAGTGTGTGTGTGTGTGCTTATGCAAGGTGAGCCACAGCAGTACGCTGGTAACAGTAACGTAAAAGCAGAGGAGCAATACTCTACCCTATGCTCCCTCTTCCAATCCATGACCTCTCCCTTTACCTCTTTCTGGTTACCCTCAACCCCACTACCTATCCAACCAAAGGACCCTAACCCTCCTTCCCTACAGGCCTGTTGTATAACTGAACACCCGCAGGTCCCAAAACCCTTGTGAGGGCGAGTAGTTTGTGCTACCCCTTCGCAGGGCATCGCGGATCATGTCATGTATAATGGTAAGTCAGAAGAAGGAGTCGGACAAAGGGGTGGCATTCTACACAACGCTTTTACTGAAATAATAAGAAAAAGACCTACCTTTCCCTATCCTACAAGGGTTTGCCCTACCCAACAGAACTCTAACTAGGGCGCTCGTCGTCAGGGCCGTTTGTCCAAATCAAAAAGTCTGTCCTCTGTCCAAAAAAACAATCCTAGCCTGACCCTACCACTAATCAAAAACGATTCAGCAAACAAAAAAAGGGGCTCAAGAGAATGTCTCCCTTCTCCTGGCCCGACTGGCTCACCCTCAGTGATTGATCTTCTTATAGTCTTTTGTAATAGTGCTGATTAGCCACTGCAATTCCTCAAGGGGGCTTCTTATGTCTTTCTCAAGTGTAAAATAACTATTGGCTCTCAATGTCCAGAATGGTTCTTTCCTTAACTGTTGTTCATATATTCTCTTTCTTCGGGTTTCTTGATTCTTATTCAGCAAACTGTTCTTCCTGACATTATGACATGGGAGACTATTCCAATAGTACTCCTGGTATTTCTTAGGGTTTCCCCACTCACTGTAATGAGGGAGATCACTCCCTTAGCTCTCTTGGTTTTTCTTATGGCTTCCACAGTTACAGCCACGAGGGAGATTACTCCTGTATTATACTTGAACTTTCTTAGGACTTCACACTCACTGTGACGAGGGAGATTACTCCCATTCCACTCTTGGCTTTTCTTATAGTCTTCACAATTACTGTGACGAGAGAGAGAGATTACTCCTGCATACTCTTGACTTTTCTTTGGGGTTCCACAATCACTGTGACGAGGGAAGTTACTCATGTATCACTCTTGGCTTTTCCTCTAGTCTTCACAATTTCTGTGACAAGGGCGATTACTCCCGTACCACTCTTGAAGTTTCTTAAGGTTTTCACAATTCCCCAGATCCCCCCCCCCCCCCCCCGTCTCTCACCACTCCTGTTACCTGTGAATCTGCAGATGCACTTCACTGGTTCTTCCTGGGGTTGAATGGGCCTCATTATATCTTCGCTGGTGCGGAATTAACATGCCAGTATTAACGGTGCGATGGAGGAATTACCTCCAGCTAGGGACTGGAGGTAATTCTGATACACTACCAGCACAAATCCTTCTGTTTTGAGGTTGTCAAATACATTTTGATCCCATCTGCTTTGTTATTATATGTTGACTTTTTCTTAAATCAATCTATCCACAGCGTTTGGGTTTCTGGCTCTCTGTTTTGGTATCATGTAGATACTATATAGAAGAGATGAGATGTGGCTCCCTGGGGAACTCTGCAGGTTAGTGGACGAGGCAGGGATTTGCATGGGCCAATGATGGTGGTTTTGGTTCCGTCTGAAGAATGAAGTGAACCATTCTAGAACTATTTAACAACAATCTCTTCGAGTCTTTTTAGGAAATCATGTGACTGATGCTGTCAGAAGCAGCTTAGATATCCAGTAGAAGAGAGCTCTCTCTAAAATCAATGCTCTCTGCATTGATTTTAAGTATGTCCCAGACCACGTAATTCTGTACCCCTGGATGGTCCGAAGCCATGCTGTGTTGTAGCTAGGTGGTTAGTGGTTTCAACGAAATCTCTGCGTTTACATATATGAATTTTTCCAGAACTTTCCTAATAAAATTGGTGTTTGTGATTAGGGGGTCATTTGGGTCCACTGTATGCTTTTTAAGCAGAGGTCGGATGTATGCAGATTTCAGTGGTGCTGGAACACTTCCACTGCTTATGGGGTCATTGAGGAAGGGTAGAAATGTAGGGGTTAAATCAGGGTGCTTCATGATGGATTTGTAATAATTGGCGGGCATGGATCCTTGGGTGATCTAGTTGGTTTGTATGTCTCAATGGTCGCATGATCTCAGTGAAGAGAAGGCGAAAAAAGGCTACAAAGGGTGCAGTGGAGCTGGAGCTAGGAGTCACAGTGTAGTTTAGTGCTTATGAATGTAGGCACTCCTTATTGTCCATGTGTTTTTGGATGTCAAGGATCTTTTTGTTTGAATGTGCTGCAATTTGATCACAGAGGTTTTGGGTTGGAGAAGTATATGAGTTGCAGGCGATCAGGTTTTGGAATTTGTGGACAATCTTCTGCATTTCCATTTCATTGGGATGTGCTGATTCAAAGAGCTTGGAGTAGTGTGCATCCTTTGCTTTGATGACTTCAGCTTTGTAAAAGCATGGCTCTTATTAGGCATATTTGCTCAACTGTAGTTTGTTTTTGCTACCGACTCTCTCTAACTTGCAATTTTCCCTTTTCATGCCGTTCAGATTGGGGGTAAACCCTTCAGTTAGTTTCTTCTTTTGTAAGGTTTTGTACAGTTTTCTAGGAGTGACAGTAATCCATTTATGAAAGTTTATTGAGTTTTGCCTCCAGTGTTAGTGTAGGTCCATCTGTGGGTATAGGGAGTCCATTTGCTTCTAGCCTTTAAAGAACAGTGTTATTTGTAGTTCTTTCTAGGGTCTAGTCATTGTAGGCAGCTCTTTTGATGGTTCGGCTAGAGGATGTGAGACTAAATATTGTGGAAGGGATGGATAGGTGTTCTCCCCACCTCCAGTAGAAAGAACATTACCAGGGGTAAGTAATGTGTTCTTCTAATGCATTGTGTTCTCCCACGGATTCCTCATCTTTGAAAGACTCCCAAAGCAGTTTGATAGAAGGAGGTGGGACCTGTAGATTTTTGTGACTACTTATATTGTGCAAAACAGATTTCAGATTTCCTAAACCCAGTGTCCTGACCCGACAAGGTGTCCAGACAGTAATGTTTTGAGAAGGTTTGTATCAAAAGACCAAGTTGCAGCATAACACATGTCCTTCACTGGTACACCTCTTTTCAGAGCTGAAGTGGTAGCCACCCCTCTAATGGATGTGCCCTTAGATTTTCAGGGGCATTTTTACCGGTCAAAGAATAATATTTTGAAATACACAGAATGATCCAGCGTGGCAAGGTCTGTTTAGTCACAGCGTGTTTCCAGTGTTATCAACAAAGAGTTGGTTGTCTTGTCGGTCATTTGCCAAGCTGGCAACATAAAAACTCGGAGCCCTTTTTGGGGTCAAGTCTGGGCAACCGCTCTTCCACCTTGGAAGCATAAGGAGGTGGATAAATGCCAGTAGGAAAACATTTTTGGCCTGATTCACAGAGCGTTGTCCTATGGGATTGTGCCATTATAACACATGTCTGTGAATAAGGCCCTTTGTGTCAGATGAAATTCAGACACCCCCTTGTGAAGGAAGGAGGGGCGAACCCTCAAGACTACCTTCTCCTTATAAAATGTAGTGAAAGGAGGTTTACATGAAAGAGCCTGTAGCTCACTCAGTGTGTAGCAGTGATGGCTACTGTGAGACAGGCATGATATCAAGAGACGACACAGACAAGAAGGCTAACAGTTTGAAAACCTTTATTTAAGTTTATTGGGTTTGTGTAAAGCCTATCTTGCCCTATCTCTAAGTTGGAATTTCACTCCCTCAACTGGTGCATCTAAGGCCAGTCTAAGTCCGTAAGTCATAAACAAAGTGTGTCTGTGTCAAAACCTATGCTTGCCCACATTAATATTGTTTAGGGATTATCTTGCTCAACAAAAATAGTTTTCAAAGGTAAAAGGCAGAGCTAAATTCTACTGGAGTTCTTCGCTTGCTCCTTTTCCCAGTTCAAAGCAACTCAATTCACAAAGTCTCATAGGGTTTCTCAAGATTCCCTTCCTCAACTTCCAAAGCTTCTTGGTATCAAAGTTCAATAAGTCTCTTAGGGTTGCCTTCCCCAAATTTAAACTTCCTGGTTTTCACAACGTTCCATAGGCTTCTCAGGGTTCCCCTGCCCAAGCTCAAACCTCATAGTTTCACACAGTTCAATAGGCTTCTCAGGGATCCCTTCCCCCAAGCTTCCTTCTTGCCCCCCCCCCTGGGTCCCTCTTGTCGTGGCGTAGTTGTCAGGTGTCCTGGCCTTTGTTTGTGCCCCTCAATCGTGCCAAATACTGTATTTCTATTTTGGCTTTCTCACCCTATATGTTAATGTGGTCCTTCTCCACAGGTTCTCCTCCCAATCCAGGGCTATACTGGAATGCCCTCTGACCGCTGAAGATATAGAGGAGGCGATAAAATACCTTGCTACAGGAAAGGCCCAGGCCAGATGGCCCCCCTGTTGATATCTATAAATGTTACCTGCCAGAACTTGCCCCTAAATTGTTGACACTATGGGAAGAGGCTGCTGTTGCTGGGACACTACACCCGTTGTTAAGGGAGGCAGTAATCCCAGTCTTTCTAAAACCTAACAAACCCCAGTGAGAGGCTTCATCCTATCGCTGCTCTTCCTAAATAATTCAGACAGAAAAATGTTTGCCAAGGCCATCGCAAACTGGTTAATACCCGATATGAATCATCTGGTACATCCCGACCAATTGGGAGTCATCCCGGACAGATTCACTTCCATGAATTTGCGCAGGCTATTCGCAATAATCTCCCAGCTGGATCCCAAGGACAAAGTGATTGCAGCCTCCCTCCATGCAGAGAAAGCGTTTGATTCAGTGTCCTGGAAACACATGTTTGCTGTCCTGAGTCGGTTTGGGTTTGGACCCCAGTTCCTGAGCTACATTTAACTATTATACAAGGACCTCTGCACAATGGTCAGAACAAATCATACCCTCTCACCCAGGTTCCCACTTCGCAGGGGCACACGGCAGGGCTGTCCCCCATCTCCCCTCATTTTTGCCCTCACCATTGAATTTATGGCGGCTCAGATAAGTCAAAAACACCTGATCAGGGGTACGGATAAGGGGCCCGCCTCAACTCATATCATTATACACTGACAACACACTTCTATACATTAGGGACCAAGAGATCAACCTAGCCCCTATCATGCAGGACATACACAAATTCTCGAGGTACTAGGGATACAGGATTAATTCCACTGAATCTGAGATTATACCACTAACACGTGGAGCTACACATACGTGGTCAATAATTGGCTTCTGATGGTCTCCCAGAACTACAGTACCACCGGATGAGAGCGACATTCCGACATCTGTGGCCCTCCTTCCCCTCCGAACCGGAAGCCCATCGATTCACTTTCACAATCATGGCAACAACTGGGATCACCTGTGGCACATCTACATTATTCAAAACCATACAGACTCCCACCCCTACACGTAACAACATGAAGCCTATATGGGAAAGAGAACTGGGCATGTCACTGGATGATACACAATGGACCCGACGCTGCCAACTCACCAAAACAGTCTCCCTCAGTGCATATCTGAGACTGATACAATTTAAGCTCCTGAATCATCTGCACTTCACCCCCCAAAAAATGGCAACATTTTCACAGGACCGCTCGGCTAGATGCCCCAAGTGCCATACTGCTGAAACCGACTCATTCCACATGTACTGGACATGTCTGCCCATTCATGAGTTCTATGGGTGAAGGTGGCAAACACTCTGAGCGATATACTAGATACCCCCATCCCTCACACACCACTGAAATATTTGCTAGCTGATATCGGAAAGGTACCCCATCAGGAGACTCAGGTTATTCAATGTGGCCTGTGCAGTGGCAAAAATAAATATCCTGACAAATTGGAAAGCTAAGACTGCCCCCACCACACAATCATGGCTTAAGGACCTGACGTATATAAATGAGTGTGAGGAGGGCTTTGACACTCTTGTCTCTCCAATGAATAGACCAAAAGACATATGGGCCCCATTCTGTTCCTACTTGGCAGAACAACAAAGCATGCCAGAAATCCCCGGATGAACCTGATCTGTGAGCTCTCTATCAATGAAAAGCTATATACTGTATTTGTATGAAAACCTTATGATCCATGTTTGTGACCGGCAATTAAATAAAGTTGTTAAATAGAAATGGGCGACTGTACCATAGAGCTACTGTCTGCAGCGCCCAAGCATCCGAAGTAATGTATTCCCCACCGAGTCTTATGTGTGAAGCACTCAGACTGGCTTGGGGCTGCTGCTGTGGCAGAGGGTAATGAGGAGGTGACTGCCTGAGCTGTTCTTCCTCCACCGCCTCTAGTGCCAATTGGAAATCTCCTTTGCCCTCTTTGGGCAGACTGGCCTCTACTTATCTGTCCAAATGAAGAATAGAAATAAAAAGAAAGCCATCTCCAACTCTGGGAAGGCGGCTTTTGAGGTTGACGGATGGCTGCGCCCAAGGATTTTGTAGCCGCCTTAGAAGCTTGCAGCTTCTCTAAGCTTTCGTTAGCCTTTGACCCAAAAAGGTTTGACCCATCGAAGGGCATGTCCAAAAGTCTCGACTAGACATAAGGAGCAAATCCAGAGTTGCAGAGCCATGCTAATTTTCTTGTGACTGCACAGAGTGACCAACACAGTAGGAAGCATCCAGTCCCAATAGGAGAGACTGAAATGCAGCCTCCTTACCATACAGAATGATGTTCGCAAAGCCATCCCTCATTCCCCCCTCAGGAATATTTTCAGCCACTTGGGAGACAACATCCCATAAAATGAAAGTGTATTTGGCTAATTCACAAGAGGCAATAATGGCTATAAGCGCCATACTTCCAGCGGAGAACACCCTTTTACCTAGCGCATCATATATATCTTGTCATCCCTATCAGGTAGAATAGTTGGATAAGCAGCTGCTTTAGATGTGGAAGTAGCTGCTTGTGCCAACAAGCTCTCAGACGTAGGGTGCCTGGATAGGAAATCAGGGTCAATGGCCAATGGCTAATAATTCTTATCAATTCCTTGTTTATAGCAGGAGTGGTATCGGGCTTCTACCAATTTTCCAAGATATTGTTCTTGAGTACAGAGTGGAAAGGCATTACAGGTTCTTTAGAGGGTCCTTTTGTCCAGGATATCTGTAAGATCACCCTGTACTAAATCCTTTGCAGGACGTCCCCACCACAAATATTCAGTGATCTGGTTCATCACTGGCCTGTAGGTCACACTTGGATGAGCAGCTGAGTCTGGTGTAGCATGTTCCACTTCTGAAGTGTCCAAACCACTGGCTTCCTTAAGGCAAGTAGCTAAGCCCTCAATTCAAGATTCCTCAGAGAGGAGTTCTTCAAGTACATTGGGTGTGTCAAAACGTTCATAACCAAAGGGTACAATGTCTTCATTTTTTTCTTCCTCCACAAAAATGTATCCAAAAGACCTAAAGAAATCATTTATTGATAACTGTTTAAAACCCGAAGACGGATCAAAGGATGATGTTTAGTCCTTCGACTGTGAAGATGCGTGCGGAAGCCTTTTAGCTTCAATGCTTCTCTTGCAGTCAACAACACTCGAGTAGGCATCTCAGGCTTCTTCCTGGGCTTTTGGTGCACAAGTTGGATATTTTGACAACTCCCTGCCGGCTTTAGAAGGCACGGTGGGATTGTTAGCCTTTTGTGGTTCTTTCAAGGAACAAGGAGTGGCCACCTTCGAGAAAACATCCATCATTTTCTGACAGAACTCTTCCCAGTCTGCTGCTGAGACAGACTTCCCTGGAAAACGTACCTTTCTCTCATCGGCTGAGGGGCCAGATGTCAAAGAACGATGTTGAAGATGAAGAGTGATGCAAATGACTCCTTGACTTCACTTGGAATGCTTGGAGCGTTTCTTAAGCCTATGAGGTGACTTATCTTTTAAACTCCTATCTTCGGGGGACCTCCTTTTCGAAAGAGTAAAAGAAGGGGATTTTGACACAGACCAACTTAAGGTGAGTTTAGTCTTCCTCTCCTTCAAGGTCTTGCTAGCCATGGACTGACAGAATCCACAGTCATCGGCTTTGTGCTTTTTACTGAGACACCAGAGGCATATCCTGTGCAAATCTGCGATCGACATCTTCGAGTCACAGTCCGCACACCTCTTGAAACCAGACTTTAGTGTAGACATGCTCATAGAAAAAAACATACTACGCAAAAGAACTGAGGCAACGGGCACAGTGCGTGCTATTTAAACCAACGTTGCCATAATTTCTGAGAGCAGGGAAGGAAGCCACCAAGGAACATCGACCCGACGATGCACTGATCCCTCTGCTGTCGAAAAGATTCCGAGCTGCAAGCAGGATATCAGTGATATCAGAGATGAGGAATCTTTGAGACGACACAATCCATTAGAAGGGCCCTTTATGGGCACATTCAAAACCCTAATGTATGAAAGGCTGGACAGCACACATTTGCGCCACTGTCCAGCCCTTCCTGAAATGCTCAGGTCACCTTTTTGAATAAGGCGAACTGAGCATTTCAGAAAGTAGCACAAAGTAATCGCGCGCATTCACTGCACTCCTTTCATATGTGCTACTTTATGAGAATCTGGCCCGGCGATTTAAGCTATCCGTCTGGTATGCAATCTAGCATAAGGATTAATGTAGGGTATGCATGTAGGGTAAGTTTATCTTAATAAATGCACTGCACTAAAGCACAATGGATCAAGCTAGGTATGTATTAAGTGTGCAGGCAGCAGGAATATAAGCTGCTCAGTTGTTATGGATATCATTTTGCTGTGTTTAGCATCAGTACCCAGAAAAAATGCGAAACCTATTTGGATTGCTATGCTGGTAGATACAGTGAGTCGATTTAGCTATGGACTGGTTGCGCAGTTACATAAGCTAGGAAAATGATCTGTTGGGAAACAGAATGAGTCAAGTCTAGCTATGTACAGGTTATGCAGGTGAGAAGAGTAAAAAGGTATGCAATTAATATTCCTGCAAACCTAAGCTATGCAATTATCGTGATGAACCACAACATGATGAGTAAGTCATGCTGCGTAATGGTTATGCGGGTGAAGACAGTAAAGAGATGCAGTTGCAGTGATAGCAAAAACAATTGTACAATCAATGTATGTAATGAATATGCAGGCAGAATAACAAACCCATTCAGTCGCTGAGTCAAAGCAAGCCATTAACTGGATGTGTTGGCATATGCAATAAGGCTATGTATTTGCTATCTTGTCAGAACAATGACTCAGTTTAGTTGTTTGCTGGGTATTCAGGTAGCGAGATGGAGAAGCTGTTCAATTATTTTGAGCCAATCTAGCATTTTTTATTTTTTTTAAATATTTTTTTATATTTGTGTTCATAGTTTATAGAAAACCTTAAAGGAATGGTTCGGTAAACATTGTTATTGCCCCTTTGGGTCGGCCATGTGTTTTTAAGCCTAAATCGCTCGATTTTAGAAAAATTTCCTATGGGCCTTACCCGAGTTTTCGTCCATTAAACGCACGCGAAAACAGGCATCAGGGAGCTGCCATTTTGTGATAATCCTATCACTTGCCGCATCGCTCTGGTTGACCTGCTTTTGCAGCACTAAATCATATCCCCCGGCCCTGAGCCTGATATTATCAAAACATTCATATTCCCTGCCTCTCTCCGTGACGTTACTGTGCTGCGTAGGCAAACGCGCCCAGTCGTCTCCTACACGACTTCACACAGAACCCGGAAACCAACACAGATCAACTCACAACACAGCGCGCCACAATTCGGAATATGAAACTGTACTTTAAAATCAAACAGCAACACGGTACATTTGGTAAAGTACATTTATTTGACATTAAATGTTTATAGAATATTCAGCAATTGCCATATTAACTTGCAATGCCATTTATTTTCTTTTATCTCTATCCGCAAAAACTGTTCCGTTTTATTGTGAGTGACGCGCTGTTCCTTTATGGTACACAGGGTGTTGGTTTTCGTTAAAAGAAGCACTTTGGTCGCACGGTGAACCGCAAGGCTGTTCCATCAACTAGACACTAGGCCAGCGTAAAGGTTGATATGTTGCTTCTAGCTGCTAGTACCGCGTAAGGGCATATGGGCCCTTGGCGATCGTCCCATAAGATTGTCAACGTGGTGCAGTTGTTGACAAGAAGCTGCAGCAGGCGGTTGAAGAAGCCGTCTGCCGGGGTCTGAAACTGGTGGCAGTAGCAGTAGGGTAGGATATACCTGTTTTGAAAGCATAAAAATTATAATTAGTCTCGCCAGCTGATCTTTATTAATATTATTAATTTTATTTATTACGGCCGATCTGAAACTATTTGCTTGCAAGGATAGTGCAATGGAGTATGTTCGGCTCTAAAATCAATGCGAAAAGTAACGAAATAAATTGAGGTTAGCGCACAATGAGAAACGACTGTTTGTCTACATGCGTGTGGAATGTGGACCTGCATGCCCATGTGCACGCTACAAGGACGATCCCACAAACGTTTTCCTAGCTCTTCCTTCATTCATTTATTCATGCATCCATTCATTAATTCTTCATTCCGGTATAAAAGCGTCTAAAGAGTTACTTACATTATATTTGCAATTTCGATTGTGTCTCTGCGTAATGCAGTCCGTAAATCCCACTGTGCTCTTGACAATGATTTTTCGTATACTGAATTAACATGAAACTCGGTCTAGTTTCAGAATTTTCTGCCTTATCATCTCTTACGTTATTGCACCCCCCCCTTCAAATGAAGTTCTTTCGGCATGGTCCCTGTCTCTCAAGGTCAAAAAACAATAGAACCTTATACTGCCAGTGCGAGTTGTGGGCCTCTTCAGGCCGCGAGCTGAAAATCAAAGCCGCTGACCTTCACTAGAAATGAGCATACATTCTTTCTTTGCAACATCCCGTAGTAAAGCCATCTGTGAGAACTTGGAAGTTTCGAATCCATCTATGTACTGCGCCTCAATGTGCAAATGCGAACTGGCTTCTCCCCCATCTGAAACGGCTCGCTTGGTGCGTCTAAGGCCCCCAATATTGTCCTCGTTGTCTGCAAGCTTTGCAGCCCCAAAGAACCATAACTTTGGAGACATTTCATTTTTGGGGGAAGGTCAGGGAAAGTATAAATTACCCGAGGAGTTGAGTTGAAAGTGAGATTTATTGTTTGTTTTATTATTTGCAATACGCAAGCCTCCCCTCGGTTAACAGTGAGCAGCATTTACATGAGATTGCGAAAATTAGTCACATCAACAAAAATATATATATACACATATAGACAAGGTCAGCAATATGAGGTGAAAAGAGAGAGAATTCCAAGATGACACCCAGGTTGTTCGCCACCCAGGCTGGTGAAGGTAGGGGTTAGGGTTAGCATACTTTGTATGTACACTGTACAATAACATTTATTTACAAAAAGACAATCGTATTACAATTACTTAAACTGGGATTTGTACTTCACAACCAGCTCTCCTTTGGGTGGACATGGCACAGTGGCAATGTTTGGTGGCAGTGGATCAGTGCTCTGCACAGAAACGTTCAAAATTCCATATCTGTGCTTCTCTAATACAGCAACAATAAGGCTTTTGACAAAGTCGAACTCCATTTCCTCATAGACTGGTTTGATCACCCATTGCTTTCTTCTTTTTGAAAAGGCCTTAGTGTAGCGAGGCATCCTTACATTACCTGTAGTCCTAGATTGTTCACAGCCGAGATTCTCGTTATGGGCCAAGACGGCAAGTGGAGTCCTATGTCTCATGCCCTGTATGCTGAAATGCAAGCGCTTTGGCCTGTACTTTAGGCACATATTGTGGAACACCTCCAAACCTCCTGTGTGACAGAATTCTGTCAGTCCACTCAAATCTCTTGATAGAGTTTTATCAAAAACAATCTTCTCAATGGCTTTGTGTGTTGGTGAAGATGGAATCAACCACTTCTTCCGTGCCTCCACTGGGGACGAAGGGCCATGTTCACATTGGTGGAAATGTAGATTTTCTGACCAGCGGTGCACGTTGGTACAGTGGTGCATCAGTGACCGCCATTTTTCAAGTAGTATTTCCACTGACCCTTCACAAGTTTTGGAGCTCCACCAAAGATGGTTGCTGATAGACTGGGACCACTCTGAAATACTTTCCAAACCTTTTTTTTCCCCTGAAGCCGAGATTTTCTTATTGATTGATTTAGCAAGATGCCATACGTCAAATTGATGTTTAATATGTGGGAACTGCTCTCTCCTTGTCTTGGCAATTGAAACGTGTCTGTCCGTGGCTATGAGGTCGATGTGCATTCCCCTCGATTGTAGATTAATCCACTGATTTGATAAATCTTAGTTTCTCCATGGCCACTGAGGATGTACATTGTGTTACGTGCACGACCACCGAACTCACAATTTTCTTATTATCCATGTCCTGAAAGTGGTAGGTGCAGTACTTGGCAGAAAATCCAGGGCTGTCGCACTGTCCATCGCTGGCTAGCTTGAATCGTTTGCCTTCGAATGTACTTGCTAGAGACAATTGTTCAAGTTTTCAAGCATCACTAATGGCAGGAAACAGATAATCATGTTGGTATTTGTAGTACTGCGTTTTTGAAATGAAATGGAGTCCCACAAACTGAAAGAAAGACTAACTTTCTAAAACTGGACCCACTAAAAAGTGATGCAGCTGCACACAGTAGATTGCCTGCTGGCAGTTTCCCCAGTATCGGTTGTGCAGACCACGAGAACGTATGATTTAATCTACAGGCGGCATTTATTTTGACGCTACTGCCTTTTTTTTGACAAGTGACATGAATCAATGGCTTCCCACATACTTTCCCTCTAACGGAATGCCCACATTTCAGCATACTGATAATATTCACCAAACAACTGTCGAATACTATGCATTTGCCCTCTTTCATTAGACTGTCATCCGGCGTCAAAGTTGTTTCGGCCTGTGCCGTTGAGGACGTATCGCGACATTTGAAAGAAATATCGCTGCTATCAAGTTCTGATGCGTCGGTGAATGCTGCTGCTGGTTCATTCTCTGTCATTTCAACATCTGCTACTTCAACATTCATGGGAGCACGCAACAATGACTACTGCTTTTTTGGTGGCAATTTATTGGCGGGTGTAGATTGTGTGAATTGATCTGCGACTACTTCAGAGCTATCTTCAATACATCCAGTATCATGTTGTTGTGGTGGCGCGGTCGCACTGTAGCAGTGGTTCAATACAACTTTGCTGGATTCTCCGGACACATTCATTTCATGCTCTGGCCATTGGACATGAGAATCTCAAGTCTCAACATGCGGCGTCTGAATTAATAGTTCCTCCATAGTGTAAATGGTCTGGCAAGCAACATCTCTCATTCGCTTCACTGTCTGTGTATGTATAGTTCGGACACTCACGGGTAACTAGAGGACAGATTGGAAAAGGGATGTTCAGTTTAAACACAAGATAAAGTATAGTACAACTGACTGGAAAAAAACATAAAATAGTCCCCAGCACAAAAATCTTTCTAAAGTTATGAACTGTTTGTAGCTAACCTTATTTTTGTTTCTTTTCTTTGCGACTTTTTTGACTCGACCTTCAACATCTGCACGCTGTTGCTCCGATTCGTATTCGCACGTCTACCCTTCCTCTTGCGCTGCAACGACTATATTTTCTGTATCCGCATAGACAGCACGGAATGATGCTCCATCGACTCCCTGAAACATAGTATTTTCATTACTGTGTATCAAAATATTGTTAGCATAAAACACACGTGAGGACGAACACACAGGTACATCTCAATAGCCAAACACGATTTAAACATTGTGTGGAACAATCAAACGACAAGTATTCCAGCTCTGATGACCTAGTTCGATGGAGCTGTCAGTATCCATACCTCTGGCTCTGCATGGACTGCCACAAATGATTGTATTGAAGAGGAGGCATCAGCAACTCCGTGAAACAAAGTACTTGCGTTAGTATGGTTTTCAATATTGTAAACATAACACAAACTTGGGGTCAACGGCACAGGTACATATAAAGAGATAGCCACAAATGTTGCATTGTCTAAAAGAATCAAGGAATATTTAAATATGATCAGATTTAATCGACTTATTTCTCAGATTTCTTTACATCTGCATCATCTAAATGGGATCTTGTGATTGTAGTGGAAGCTCCATCATCTCCCTGAAACACAGTACTTGCGTTAGTAGGGAAGAAAGAATAGCAAATGGAATCACGTTATATGATCACGCTCGATGGAGCTGTCAGTATCTATTCCTCATGCTGCTGAAGAATATCTATGGATGTTGTAAATGGGGTGCCCACTTCCGAAAGCTGTTGCGCCGATTCGTATCCGCATGGTCCCGCTTCCCCTGGAATTACTTGAATGTCAGGCTCTGCATCAAGTGCGTGGGTTGACGCTTCAACAACTGCCTGAAACATAGTATTTGCATTAGTAAGGATTACAATATTGAAAACACAACACACACTTGGGGTCGACCGCACAGGTACATATCAATGGCTAACCACAAATGAAACATGGTGTAGAACAATCAAACGACAAGTGTTCCAGTCCTGATGATCACGGTCGATGGAGCTGTCAGTATCCATACCTCGTGCTGCTGAAGAACATCTAGGGCTGTTCTCAATGTGTGGACGCTTCAGCATCTCCCTGAAAGACAGTACTTGCATTAGTATGGATAACACTAATTATAACTGAAAACAAACACCAGGGGACGACAACTAAGGTTTATATCAATTGGAAAGCACTAACCAAACAGGTAAAATAATCACACAATACATAAAAACTATTACTTGACATGCATAAAACAAGTCTGTAGCGGAATAGCCAAGTATGATTACCTTATACGCGCTAGAAGTGGTTGATAACTGCGGGCATGTCACAGATGTATAATGTTCTTGCTTCAGATTCAGTGGATATTCAAGCAGTTGTAAAGGTAAATTATTGTTTGATAATGAAATGCAAATATTAAAAAATTGCCATGTAAACCGACAGAATACTTGAGAATAATGCTATTGAAAATGCGCAATATAGTACAGTTCCCTGTGCCCATAAATAGATTTCCTTTGGGGGTTATAAAATCGAAAAATAATTTATTGCTAAATGTCATTATTCAAAAAGCTATACACTCATATCAATATCGAAAGTATTACAAGGGAGTATTAAAAGGGACACAACACCTAAAATATCAATTAATCCATCCGGCTACCTACACACTACCGCAAGGCCTAAAGTTAAATCCGGACACTTGACTCACCAGTGGCGGAATGTGGACGAATAGAGTTGGAATAGCGTTTATGAGCAATTTTCGTGTCGTTCGCCATTTATTCTTCTTTGTTACCCAAGATGTGGTGTACATGTTTGAGTAAAAGTGCCGGCTGCAGATGCGGTATCGATCACCCCTCTTGTCCTCTAAGACTTGTTGGACTCTACTTTCCAGCTCATCCAGTGGATATGCGCAATGTCTGACCCATTCTCTTATTCGATCAACAGTTTTCGGGAATACATGCATTGTAGTGCCTTCAGATTTAGCATGGGTCTTCGAAGGGCAACCACTAATCGAACAGGCAGGCATTGTTGAAAATTCTGAAAAGTAAATATCAAGATTATTATAAAACCTTGATGAATAAAAATGTCATAAAAAAGTAAATGAACCATACCATGTTCAATGCAAGGTTTGTTTTGGTCGCCGGAACTATACCAGTTCATCATGTGCGGCTTAGTATTTGCATAAGTTACAGAAACTTTTTAAATGATGTGACTAAACTCTCAACATGTGACTCGTCCCTTGGATGGTCTGTCTTGCATGAGAAGGAAACATGCTTACATTATAGACTGGACCCCCGAAGGATGCAATTCGATGACAATTGACACAGATGAAAATAAATAGATCTATTGATAGCATAACAATTGAAACTCAAGTCAATAGCAATGAGACCAATGACCATACCACTATTGGGTACTGTAATTGCAAATAGATAGAAATGTAAAAATGACCGAAATGTGACTAGGATACATGGCCTTACCTTGACCAACAAACAGTTGGATTCAGCAGGCCGAGCAGTATGTTGCAGGAGAACAGGTAGATGGCCACAGGTAGCACACTGCCGAATTTGCTCGAAGCAGTCACAGATAGCACGACGACGAGCAGATTAGCATAGATCTCAGTGCTTCTCAGGTAGAAGGTTCAGTATTTGACTTGCAAAGCAAAAAGATGTTCTCATGAGACATATCAAGTGGTTTATTAAGTATTAGAAACAGGGGTGTGTTTGTGAATGAATGACGTGTGTATGTCGTGGTATTATGTGGTTTGCAGGGGGGCGGCCTGCCTCAGGGGAGGCCTGCCTGGAGACTCAGGGTCTGAGGAGGCCATGTGAGTGATGGCCCCTGGGCGTGGGATACCTTTTGAAGTGTACATGCTGTTTGGCACCTTGGCCGTTTGCGCCCGTGACAGCCCCCCATGCCAGCGCTCATCCTCGGGTGCGAACCGCCTTTGATAGAGGGGGGTGGGATGGATGGGCCTGGGGCATGCAGATAAGGCACAGGAAGACTGCTGAATGGAGACACACTTATGTGGATTTCCGGGGGGCGGCCTGCCTCAGAGGAGGCCTGCCTGGAGACACGGGGTCTGAGGAGGCCATGTGAGCGATGGCCCTGGGCGTGGGGTACCTTTTGAAGTGTACATGCTGTTTGGCACCTTGGCCGTTTGCGCCCGCGACAGCCCCCCTTGCCAGCGCTCATCCCGGGTGCGAACCGCCTTTGATAGAGGGGGGTGGGATGGATGGGCCTGGGGCGTGCAGATAAGGCACAGGCAGACTCCTGAATGGAGACACACTTATGTGGATTGCAAGGGTGCGGCCTGCCTCAGGGGAGGCCTGCCTGGAGACACGGGGCCTGAGGAGACCATGTGAGCGATGGCCCCTGGGCGTGGAATACCTTTTGAAGTGTACATGCTGTTTGGCACCTTGGCCGTTTGTGCCCGTGACAGCCCCCCATGCCAGCGCTCATCCCCGGGTGCGAACCGCCTTTGATAGAGGGGGATGGGATGGATGGGCCGGTGGGCATGCAGGCAAGTGTGTGGGAGCGAGGGGCCATCAGGCCCCTCTCATCCTTTAGTTCTCAGTAGAAACTCGGACCAAGTACCTCCAGTAGTGGGTTCGCCCCTTGCCCTTATGGGATGTTAACTTTGGTTGACATTCGCGTAGATGGGACCACTGAGCAGAACACAGGGCATCCATTTTTGAACCCCCTTTCCACTCCATCTTGGTGACCAGTCCTCACTGCGCAGAGCACATGGCCCCCACCCTCGTTCCCACTCTGACTGGAAAACTCCAGAGGTATTTGTAACAGCTAATAAATGTAACACATCACTCTTCCTCCGAGATCACTGTCCTGAATATGAACCAGCCTGAACTAAGCACATAGCTCGTTCATCTCCACAAACGTGTCCTTGCCCACGCACCCTCGCCAGTGGAAACTTACTGCCATTCTGACCCTGTGTCCCTGCAAGGTATTCTCTTCATGTGCCAGACCACTGACCACGCCATGATGCCCACCTAGCAGATCCCCAACTAACATTAGACCCCCTACTGCAGTATATCGTTGCCTATCAATAACAAATGCCACATGCCGGAGATTCTTCTGAGCGCAGACCCACACTTCAAACAGTGTATTATAGTGGTGAAGTGTTACACCCCGACTTTCACCTCATCACACTCCCCGGTGTCTGCCCCGTGCCTCTCCAGTCTCCCACGTTAACAAGGATAGTTGGGGAGCTCTATGTAAGGCCAGAAAGAGGAACAAGAAAGTGGTTGCTCTTCATAAGGGGCTACGGCGCTGTCATGCACCTTTTTTCTCACGGTGGCAGCTGCCATGGAGAATAGCTGCAACCAACTACATTTCCCAGAAATCCTGCCATGGGTTGTAGTTCCTGGCATTAATACGGGAGCCTCGTTTTCGATTATGTTCCGCCTCCTTGTTGTATTTAACTACAGCGGTTTTCAGAACACTGCTTCTGTTTATAGTTACAACCGGCATTTTCTGAAGTGCTACTTTGTACCTTAATTTTCGGAAGTCTCCCGTTTTCTCCGTGTACCGACCTTGCCTGCACACGGACTCCTAAATCTTGATTCTACCTTGGTGTTTGCTGTCCGCCCGTGTACCAGACCTTTTGCCTGCTCCCGGATCCCTGGTTTAAGACTTTGCTACTGCTACTTCCTGTATGAATACCATCTCTCACTTGGCCACGGACTCTTTTTTTTTTTAATAATTCTGTTTATTACGTTTTAGTAACACAACAACAAAACAGGCATGAGTCAAAGGCATACAACAGATCATGATAGTAAGGCAGTTTTCAAAGAGGCAGAGGGAACCCGGTGGGGCCGAGGGCCATCAGACATTCGTTGGTTATGGCAGGTAATCAATGTTAACAATAGTACATTTCTATTCCTCTCGGTACATTTCAGTTAGCGTCCAGCCATTTACCCCATATTTTCTGGAATTTGCGGGGGCACCCCCGTGCGTTGTAAATCCGGCGCTCCAGGGCCGCACATCTGTCCAACTCATTGCACCATCGGTTCACAGATAAGGGGTCGGCGGAGCCCCAGCTAGCCGCGATCAATCTTTTGACTGTCCCAAGTGCCAGTGCCAGAAATATTCTATCATGTTTTGAGAGATCCACTTCACCTCGGATTCCCAACAGCATCATTTTGGGGTCCCTGGGGATTGGTGTCGCCAGGGTGGTAGAAATCGTGTTGGTACAGCTCTCCCAGAAGACCTGTAAGACTCGGCATTCCCATAACATATGGTAAAAGGTGGCCGGTTCTGTTTTGCACCTGAGGCATGTCCCATCTTCCAGTCCACCCCATCTGACCATGGCAGTGCGTGAATAGTATGTGCGGTGGAGGATCTTCAGTTGTATAAGCCTGAGTTTAGAATCAATACCTATTTCTCTAGGGGACATTAATGCCTCTACCCAGTCCTCTGGTTCCATGTGACCTATATCCCTTTCCCATTTTTCTTTGAGCCCATCTAGCTGCGTCGCCCCGAAGGAGTTAAGGGCTTGATAGATCGTGGAGGTGACCTTAGAGGTAATGCGTTGCGGAAGGATGTTGGTCTCAATGGGAGTACAGGGGGGTATGGTCGTCGTGTCAGGGAATTGGGTGCGGATGGCGTGGGTCATTTGCGCATGTCGAAACCGGTCCATAGGTGCGAGGTCGAAACGCTCTTGCATGGCCTCAAAGTCAAGGAGATGGCCTTCTTGTATCACATGTGCTAGTGTGTGTATCCCTTTCGCGCACCAGTGACCCAAGGGGCCCATCTTCACTATTTCTGGGAGGAGTGCGTTGTGCCATAGGGGTTGAGATAGCGTTGGTTTACCTTTCCAGCCTATCAGTTTGTGCGCATCCCGCCAGGCCCAGCAAATGTGACGTGTCATTTTGGGTAAGGACGGGGGTTGGTCGTGGGTGGCGTACAGGGTCTGTAGTGGGGTTAGTGGGGTCATGCTCTCCATTTCAAGGCGGATGTGGGGGAGTGTGGGGTCAGCATGTATCCAGTCGTTTACCACCCCAATCTGGGCTGCAAGGTAATAGGTGCGAATGCATGGTAGACCGATGCCTCCCTCCCACACTGATCGCTGCAGCGTCTCCAGGGCGATCCTGGATTGTTTCCCTCCCCACAGCAGTGTGCGGAGGCGTCTGTCAATGAGTGCGAAGGTGTCACGGGGGATTATATGGGGGGCGTTTTGAAGTACATATAGTAGTCTGGGGAGGGTCAGCATTTTGAATAGCGCCGCTCTGCCCAATAGTGATAGTGGGAGTGATTGCCAGTGGGAGGTGTCCCTAATGAATCGGTCAATTATTGGCTGTAGATTGAGTTGTAGGAACCCACCTAGTGACGGGTCGAGTCTTATGCCCAGGTATTTGAGTTCTCTAATGGAGACATGATATGGGCAGGTTTCAGGGATCGCAGACTCACCTCCCTGGATCGGGAAGTAAATGGTTTTGGTTTCGTTTATTTTGAGGCCTGCGAAGCGCTGGTATTCCCTGAGGATGCGGGAGACAATCGGGCAGGAAGTGCGTGGGTTACTTAGGTATATGAGGAGGTCGTCCGCATAGAGGGATAGTCGGTCTTCTCCCCCCCCTGGCCAGGCGAACCCTGTCCAAGTAGTGTTAGTCCTAAGCTCAATTGTGAGAGGTTCTATGGCCAATAGAAAAAGCAGCGGGGAGAGGGGGCACCCCTGTCTCGTACCCCGACCCAAGGGAAATGATTGAGAAGACCTGCCGTTCACCCTTACCGTGGTCTCTGGGTGTGCATATAGGAGTTTAACCCACGATATGAACGTTTGCCCCAGGTTCATTCGAGACATGATTGCCCACAAGGCCTCCCAGTCCACAGAATCAAATGCTTTTTTAAAGTCCACTGCCAGGAGGGCCAGTGGGGCTGATATTTCCTTGGCTCTACTCAGCGCCAACTGAACTCTGCGCAGGTTCATGCGGGTGGATTTGTTGGGCATGAATCCGCATTGGTCGGGGTGAATCAGGGTCTCAATGACCTGTAGCAGTCTATTGGCTAGTGTTCTTGCAAGGACCTTGGCTTCGCCGTTGATCAAGGATATTGGGCGATAGGAGGCACATTCCTCCGGGGGTTTCCCGGGCTTATGTATGACGACTATGCATGCCTTCCTGAGGTCCGGGGGGAGTGCCCCCAGCTCCTTGCTGCGTAGAAACATACGGTGCATGTGGGCGGGCAGTGAACCGCTGAGGCATTTCCATGTTTCTGTAGGGAACCCGTTGGGACCCGGGGTCTTCCCAGGTTGGAGCTGTGCGAGCGCCTCTTGTACCTCAGTTACAGTGATTTCGGCGTTCAGGAGGTCTGTTTGGCGCTGAGAGAGCTTCGGGATCTCGAACCGGTCAAGGTAGCATGTGGGTTCGGGAGGCAAGTGCTCGGTTGGTGGAGTGTAGAGTTTCTCATAGTAGGCGGCGAATGCTGCAACAATGTCCGAGTCGTCTGTGAGGAGCGTTCCGTCTGGAGATTCAATTGCCCGCACATGTCCCTTGGTCTGCTCGCGCCGTTCCAACCAGGCCAGTGTCTTATTCGCCTTGTCACCTCGTTCGTAGATTTGGCTCCGGACTGACTGATGGGCTGTCCGTGCATTGTCTAGAGCCAGGTTGCTAAGGGCCACTTGTGCGGTGATCAAATCCTCCTTAGCTTCTTGGGTGGAGTGTTCCAGGGTTTGTTGTTCGCACTCCAGGGCGCGCGCTTCTGCCTCTTTGATCTTTCGGATTCGTCTTCGTTGGTAGGCTGAAACTTCCGAGATAACTTCTCCGCGGAGGACAGTCTTATATGCCTCCCAGAGCGAGATCGGGCAATCCACTGATCCTTCGTTGATTTCGAAGTATTCTGTTGTCTTCTTCTCCAGTTCCTCCGCTATTTCGGGGAGACGTAGGTGGTATGTGTTCAGGCGCCAATTACGATCCGGACCACGGCAAGAGTTCTTCATAGACAGTAGGAGCGGAGAGTGGTCAGAAATACCTGTTGCGAGGAAGTCAGCGTCAAGGAGCCTGTGACTTACATTGCGGGGGATGAAGGCATAGTCGATTCGGGAGAATGACTTGTGGACACCTGAGAAGAAGGAGAACCCAGCCTCGTTGTTGTGGAGCGCGCGCCATGCATCTGTCATACCCAGAGCTTCGGCGAACATGGCGAGTGGTGTGGGGGCAAGACAGGAACCTGACCTCCTGTGAGATCTGTCGATTGTAGTGTTCATCACTTCATTAAAGTCCCCACCAATCACCCATACATCGGCCACATCCTCAAGCAACCGGCTCTGTAGCTCGGAGAGTAGCTCTTTCGTCTGTGTGGCCACGGACTCTTGAACCCATTCCTCACAGTGTTCGCGTTCTCCTGGGGAATAACACTGGTAAGGACAATTCTTCATTTTGGAATCCTGTCTTCATCAAACTGTTACCTCATCTTTGGATAACATTGCTTCATTTCTAAAGTGCATTTTGGAACCCTTTGCTGTAGTGCACCATCCCGAAACCAGTGCGACCCTTGTTCCGTCCGGGGATAGCTACCCTACTAACCTTCCTTTTTTTTTGTTTTATACTTTCGTTGTTGCCCAGGATTCTTTGCACCAGTGTTAAAGTATTATTCCTTGATTACCATCATTGGGCAGTTTTCACATTTAGCTAGTATCTAAAGTCTCTTCCGCTTTATAGGTTGCTCCAGGTCCTTTTTGTGGCTTAAAGGGAACTCACTCAGGTACTCTATTAAGGGTAATAGTCTTGGGGAAAGCCAGTATTAAATCCGATAGAATATTCATCTGTCTTTTCTTTACAGCTGGGTCCGTGGCGGTGTGTTCTCGCCGCTCTTTTGATTGATCGGTCCCCTTGTCTGTACAGTTCAGCAGGTGGTCATATCAGTTTAAAGAGTTCATTTCCTCACAGAGAGGAGGCTCGGGTGTAGGCTCCAACCCGAGCTCTTCAAGCAAATCCCCAGCACAAGAGGACCGGTCTGTTTTTTACGCACTCCCCATACCGGTGAGTAACATCAAGACCCTTAACCTAAGGCCTGTATAATCCAATGTTGATTGATAGTATAGATATATGTGTGACTTTTATAGAGACATAACCGACTGAAAGACTTTGAACACGTGTTATTTAGTGCATGCATTATTGAGAATATATTATGTTAGCTTAGATAGTGACCACACTGATTCACAGCGACCTGACCTTCACCCATTCGGAGCACAGATGTCTGACGTCCATCCTTGAATGGAGACACACTTGATAACTTCAAAAAATCGAAACAAGCGTTGTTAAAATATATGTGGTGTTTTATTTTGTATCTTATTTTGATGTCACAAAAATACAAGACTTTACACATTGTACAGGTCAGGTTGCAGCACAGCGAGAGAAAATCCCCTGTACTGACCGCTGTCACTCGGGAACGTTTCTCTTATGGCAGGAACGGCACAGGCGGGTATTACTCTTCGAACGCAGTGTCCAAGCCTCCCGTGAAGCCACCATGTAAAGGAACGATAGGCCATCAGCCGGTACCACCTGTGAAAAAGAGTGATACAAACTGTTTTTAAATGAACAAGATAAGTTTAATAAACGTTTGTTGTCAATGACAATTCTTGTAACTAATGGAATTCTGCTCGGACAAATGCTATCTAGACACTGCACACTATTGAATGACTTTCATGCGTTACAATGATATGTATATGTAATTTTGGATATAGTAGAGGACCATGAAATAGGAGTGGCATGACAAGCAGAGTATACTTACCCGTTACTCGGATTACGAGGACGAACAGTTGCGCGAAGTTCGTGCATAAGCACCATCATTATCGTCAACACGGACCGTGTGAGGCAGGCTGCCCTGAAGTCTGGCAGCTCGGTGATGCATTGCGGTCGTGGCTCGCCTTCCGAAATGTAGGCCACGCATCCCGAGTTTTCCCAGCAGCAGCAGCAGTTCTCGTCCTCGGTTGGCATTAGCTCGCACCGATTGCATGTGCACCAGGTGGAAACATCTTCCATGCGACTAGATCCAGGCTCTTCAGCTGTTGAATCGTCCTCCCAACTGCCGTCCGAAGCCCCATCGTTTTCGCGTGTTTCCCTTTCCAGTAGATCCTCCTCGGTATACTCGGGCTCGTACATGTAGGGCATTATTGTAGCCATTGTGTGTTAAACAAACTAAAATAATTTATAGCGGTGGTACTGGTATCTGTTCAGACGGGCTACAAGCAACGAAGGTAGCTGACCAGAGCACAGAAACAAGTCACAGAATACTCAAAGTAACACAGAGAGAGGAATGGAATCGAAAATCTGCTGCTGTGCATTGTGAAACGGTCCGTTTATACTTATTGAGGAAAGAGGCATCTGCCATTTCCATGGCGACACGTCATTAGCTGAAGCGCAGCGAATGTTGACACGAGACGTGCTTTGGTGTTGTGAAATGGGCGGTACGCGTCTGCTGATGACAGGCTCAGGGGCGGGGGATATGATTTATTGCCGCAAAAGCAGGTCAGCCAGGGCGATGGGGGAAATGATAGGATTATCACAAAATGGCAGCTCCCTGATGCCCGTTTTCGCGTGCGTATAATGGACGAAAACTCGGGTAAGGTCCATAGGACATTTTTCTAAAATCGAGCAATTTAGGCTTAAAAACACATGGCCGACCCATAGGGGCAATACAAATGTTTTACCAAACCATTCCTTTAAACAACATAGACAGTATATAAAAAAACTGCAAGTAAATAAGAAAGGACATCTCATACAAATATCATACAAATCTCATTAAAACATCTATCAAGGGTAGATGATTCAAACATGCATCATAAATGAAAAGTAAAACAACATTGAGTTACAGACAAGGGAGAAAAAAAACGTTATTTTGTTAGTAACCAAACCTCATAACAAATTCTATCCATTTGACCAGTTCTGGCCATCTAACAAAAAATCCCTTTAGGGACTGAGATTCTTTTTATCCAATTCTATTGTAGCTAACGTAAGGAACTCATTCAGGGCTAGGATCAATTAAATACTCGTACCGCGCATACATCTACACCAAAATAGATTCGCTGAGACCTCCATGTTTTTAGCGAATTTATCTTTGAAAGTATCCAGGCGCATAGTATCAAAATAAGGGCACATGATAACTATATGTCTAAGAGTTTCAACAGAATTCTTGTCCCCACAAAATCTACAATGGTTCAGACAGGAGTTGAATGCAGACAATTTGGAGGAGTCCTTCAAATACTTCATACTCTCATAAGTGGGAATCTGGTTGAGCCTAAATCACATATAGGTCGTTTGTACATTAGCACATGGAAACCTTTGGAGATAGAGAGGTATACATTCCCTTGCATGCACAAAGTTGGAATATTCCCTATAGGCAGAGTAAGTGGCAATGCAATTGACAGTCTCCACCCAGTCAACCTTAAACAGAGACCTCTTAACGATCCCTGGTCGTTGCACTAGCTCTTCCACCGTTAACCCAAGGGAAAGCAGGACTGATTTCATCTTAGAGCAGAACTCTTGTATAGAAGGGACAGATTCTGCATGGATAACCATACTAAGTGTCGCTTATAACACATTTTCTGCGGCGGGTCAATCATTTTCCTAAAGGCGGCAAGTTGTTTCCAGACATATCTCGCTTTCAGAGATAATAAACAAAGCTCATGTCTTATGACCGCATTGGGTATGGCCATAGACAAACCCAGCAGCTCCTTCCAAAGTTTCCATTGTATAATATTCAGAGCAATCTAGGTGTGTGAGGCAGCAGCACCCAGCGCAACAAAATGTTATGCAAATTACTGTGCTGCAGATACTGGAAACCAAACTGGCTATCTACCGGTTAAGTAGCTACCATAAACTAAGCAGTTGCTGTTTTGGCAGACACAAAGTGTCAAAATAGCATTGTAATTGGTTATGCGTGTAAATAGAGTAACGCTATGCAATCGCAAAAAAAATGGCAAACGCAATGAGACTATCTATGAAATGAATATGCAGGCAGATAGTAATAAAGCAACAACAGTGAGCATAACTTAGGACAGTGCACATCAAAGAAACACCCATTTACGATAGCACACAAAAGCACAATATGTAACGGATTTAAGAGCTATCCAAGGCATGCCTAGATTTTAGATTTATCCGAAACCGATTGGGGAACAATGTAGAGCAGTAATGCACTTACAGGGGTTTCTAGATGTGCTATATAACTAGTACACAATAAAGAGAAGACGCAGTGCGTTCTGTTAGGGATACCTAGATGTGAGCCAGAGATAAGAGGCAAAAGTACAATATGCTTTTGTATGTATAATGCAACAAATCGCGGGAATTCATCCCTTCTCCCCAAGGGCAAGACCCCCCCCTGTGACGCTAGGGAGATCAACCTTCTCCACATCACGCACTCTAGGACTTGAGGCAAGTGGGAACTCACTGGGAGAGACTCCCTCCCCCCCCCCTTGGGAACAAGGACTCGCGTTACTCTGAGGACTCCCTAAAGACCCTTCTAAAAGCACCTCTTTAAACCCATCCAGTAAAGAAATGTGTGAAGTAAATTCCAGTATGTACTATTGTCATCGGGAGACTGTGATTAGTCCTTTAAGAGAAAAATCACCTTTTACTGGGGCAAGGAGGACGACCTGTGGAGGTGAAGAAAACAGAGAGAAAGGAATACAGAACTTTACCGGAGAAGTCCCACGGCTACATAATATATGAGACAGGAGGAGACTGGAGACGGAGAGAGGAAGCCACCGAATTACAAATCGGCTCACTCGCTTACATGTTAAGAGGCAGGACCCGCAGCGTCCTTTGGCCGCGAGTAAGCAAACTACAAAAGTATACGAGCAGCATCGGGAAAACAAAGAAGAGAGAGACCAAGTTGGACACATAGTGCCCCAACTCAGAGGGAGAGAGAGAGACAGCAGAGTGGTGGCGTGACCACAACAGGCTCGTAGTGGACCAGAGGTCCCGTGAACAACGCTAATGCCACTCCGCTACAACTAACGCAGAACCTACCGGTAGACAAAGTCTGGAGGAGCCTACTTATATAGCAGCACGAAGAAAAAGCAACAGAAGGATCACTAGAGGCCAACCTGACAAACTGGAGAGAAGATCTCACTCGAATAATGAACCCAGTGATGTTATCCCTAATAACTGCAAGTAACAGGGAAAATGAGAGACCTAGGAGAGAAACGGAGGATCATTACTGGATTGCTCATACTCGTCCCAGTCAAGAGAAAATATTGACTTAGAGAAGTGAATGAGAATCAATGGAGTGCACACAATCATCCTAGTCAGGGAGAAGACTGTAGCACACTACAAAGTAAAAGAGGAACAAGCCTCAAGACTGGAATTTCATATTGGTATTAGACCAGAATAAGACAGTCTAATTAAAGAGGAGAGACATAATAGAAAAGAAAAGCCTGAAGATATGGTCAAAACAGAGAATAAGAATACATTTCAGAGAGAAACGAAAGACTGAACTATACTAAAGACCAGAGAGTCTGAGGAGAGAGTCCTAAGTATTGGACAATGTTACCTTGGAAAGAGAGGAGGATAACTATAACTAAAGCAGTTCATGAGGAACACAAGAGAAAAACAGAGAATAATCACCAAAGAAAGCAGATTCAGATGTTAAAAAAACCCTGTAACTGAACTGTACAAGTTGATAAAAACAGTCAACAGGAACTACTTGAAGATAGTTTACTGAACTGAACTTTGTGAAAAACAAGTCTTCAGGAGAAGCGAGTAATCATCCTGTTTATTATAATAGTGCTAGGGTCAGAAAGGGTTAGCTCGGACGGTGGACACATTCTGTTTAGACCCTACTGATGACGGACGAGCCCTTTAGCTAGTTTTGTTAGGCAGGGAAACCCTATAGGGGAAGATAGGCATTTATTCTTTTGTTTAATAAAACTTTCAGTAAGATGGGTAATCAGACTATGTCCTTCTTCTGACCCGCCACAATACATAGGTGGGAGGCAACAATAGAGAGCCCAAAATACAGTGCACTTTATTTGTTAAATCTAGGTGAGCTCAAATATAGGACACTATAGAAACAAGTAACAACTTGGGTATGCTGGGCCTGGATAGGTTTATCCCAAACCTAGGGTAAATTAGGTTGCGGTCCCGTTACCTAATTGTAGCAAAAATCAGGACCAAGGGTAATTTTAGGGCTAGGGTGACAGGCAAACATGAGGAACATTCG
This sequence comes from Ambystoma mexicanum, assembly GCF_040938575.1. Classification (NCBI taxonomy): domain Eukaryota; kingdom Metazoa; phylum Chordata; class Amphibia; order Caudata; family Ambystomatidae; genus Ambystoma; species Ambystoma mexicanum. The sequence goes on along the minus strand of NC_090931.1, from coordinate 913,547,708 downwards.
CCATCTACCCAAGTAGGGGCTGTCATGGGAGAATGTTAAGTCAGGCTTCCGGGTCACATGACCGGAACAGTAGCCATCAGGAGAAAAGAGGAAAGGGCAGGGTTTGAGTTGAGGTGGGGGCAGGGAAGTATTGAGCATAACATGCATTACAATTTGAAAAACTAACAAAAAAAGAAATCAGGAGCCTTTTAAAATGAGGCCTGCAGGAGCACCTCTTTCCCATCAATGGAGTGTGATTCAAAAGAATGTTGAAGTCGGCATGCAACGAAAACATTACTGCTCACAGGAGTGCAGGGATTTGTAGCCAACCCCACACTACTACTAAACCAGCAGTGATCGTAATCATAAAGATGAAACCGGTGTAGCCCTACCGGTATACCTCCTTCACCGTTTGGGAAGTGAGTAAGCTGGGACAGACGCCATCCAGACAACAATAGTACTGTGGTACCAAAATAAAATAAGCATAATATTTTTTTATTAAAATAGGAAAAATGCACACAACTAATGAAAACACTGCTGGACAACCCCTGCAAAGAGAAAACAGAGAAGGCAGACTTTAAATTAACAGGGATACTGTGTGTTTGTAGACAGGGGTGATGGGTAAACAGTTCAACAGCAAAATGTCAAGCATAGGTCTTAGAAGAGGCCCTTTAGGGTCAACTAGGGGGACAGGGTAACTCCAAATCCCTTCAGTTCCTGTCTTTAAGGACTCAACACCATAGAGTCAGGTTTTTCAGCGTCAAACTGGGAATTTGGGCACTTCTGGCACTGAGCCGGAGTCAAGTCAGGGAGAGTCAGCAATGGGTTACAACCATATGGTGCTGTTAGACAGCAGTGAAAGCTTTCAGGATTGAAGACACTCAGGAAGGTTGGGAGGCAGATTCATTAGTTAGTAAAGTTGTGATTATCGGGCTCACTATTTCATACAATTCAAACCCCCTTCTCCTGGTGATTTGCTTGTCTTCAATTCTCCTATGGCCTTTTGCACTTCCATTTCCATTACTGAGCCATTCATACTCTCAGTCTCCATAGATGTTAGTGATGGTAGTCTCAACTGATCTAAGCTAGACAGGATTCCTCCTGGGGTATAGAAGTATATAATTCCTTATGAAAGTCTCTTAAAGCTCCAAAAATAGGTATAGGATTTGTTTATATGTTATCATCTGACTCTTGTCATATAGCTGTAATGGTCTCTTGTTCTTCTCTGCCTTTAAGCTGTAATGCTAGTAATGTGCCTGCCTTCTCAGTGTGTTCATAAATGGCAGTACACAATCTGAACAGATTATTCTGCTTCTCAATGAAAAGAGACCAATTCGAATTTTGTGTTCCTGCGAGTCTGCAGATTCGGTACCATTTTCTATTTATTGTAATTTCAGGGGTTTCACCTTCTCTTCCAATCTGACCTGTCTTGTCCACCGTCCGCTTATTTACTTGCTGCTTTCTGTATAAGCATCCCCTCAGTAAATGCCTTGCCCGCCACTCACAGACCTCCAATGGAGCTGACCACTCCTGTATTTTGTGACAAGTAGTCATTTATAATGTCTTTAAGTAGTTTCCTTTGATCCGGCATTTTGAACAAATGAACATTCATACATTTGTATGCGCATGGCCTATCATTGAGTTAAGAGCCAGTGATATTTGGCAATTATCCAATATCCTCCAGGGCGGATTTCACAGCCTTAATGCATAGTAACACAAAGAAGGATGACAGAAAGTGACCTATCCATGATTGTGTTCCATAAAAACAATACCTGAATGTATAATCCCTCGCGGTTGACTTCAATTCTACATACATCGACCAGGTTCTGATCTGCCATACACATTATTAATATATCTAGGTTCTCATAATTCAAGTGCAGTGGCATGTTAGATTTATCTAGAAAGGTGTCCTGTGTAATATTTCAGTCCCCCCCCCAAAATGATTGTGGTTCTAATTTCTGAAGCAACTTTATACAGATAAGAAAGGAAAGCTTGTTTTGATCCTGAAGGAGCATATATTGATCTAACTGCATTCCCCCCAATGTAATTTGATACTGATTTGTCGGCCCTCCCCAACACACTATGGTGACACTTTCATGTACATTTGAGCATAACAAAATTGCTAATCCACAATTGTTATGCTTATCAAAGCAACTGGTGTAAACTCTTGTTAAGGAGAATTCCCTCTTTTAGGCTGAATTTCCTAACCTAGTGAGTCCCCCAGCAGCTGTGCTGGATTTCTGGAGCTTTTTTTTTCTCCTGCCAAGAGTGAGACTCTTTTTCTCCCACTCTTGGACATGATTTATGGTGTTCCTTTGACTGTTAATGTGTTTTATGGGCTATGGGGTCCTTTACTCCATAGGGTCTCATGTGTTTTTACTATGTGTGTTACACAGCACCCTCTGTGCAGTAACACAGGGGTGTCATAGTGACACCCCACAATAGACTCCATACCCTGGGACAGACTACTGTCTCCCAGGGCATGTAAAGTCACCATTGGCTTTACTAGTCTCAAATTATTAACAGGCAACCAGTACAAACCATCATATTGTGGACGTACTGGTCGGGGCAATTCGATTGCCCCGGGGTCTTTTAGTCGAGGGGGCACGTCTCCGTCCCCCCTGATCGAGTTTTGGCTGGTGGCAGTGGAAACTACTTTTTATATTCGACCGCAAATATTTTCCTATGGGATTTTCCCATTGTTCGAGGCTACCAACTTTAATTATTTAATTCTCATAGCCTCGAACATACCGCCGGTTCATTTAATTAATATTAATTCGCCGGTTGGTATTTTTTTGCCAAGACTCGATTCTAAAATGGCGTTTGTGTTCTCTTCTGTGACTCCAACCCAAGTCGAGCCCTTTGTTCCACTTTTTGGCGGGCTTCTCCACAGAAGCCTCCAAAAGGGGTGCCACTCTGTCTGGGTACCACAGGGTGTGTAGGAGGGGGTTTAGGCACCCTTGACTGAGTTACCTTGGTAACACAAGTCGCACTCTTGTGTGATTGGCCCAAGTGGAGAGCCGGCCGGCTCACCACTTAGCATGTTTGATTGACAGCTAGGCTGAGTGAATGGGGGTATGCTGCATAAAAGCAGGGCTTTAGGGACTGGAACTTCAGAAGTCACCACAGGACCTGAGAATCCGACGAGGGAGAAGCTGAGCCGACCTACCACAACGACACCACCGGTGGAGCCCTGCAGAACCGACTCACCACTTCCCGACGACAGAGAAGATCTCCCGGCTGGAGAGGCTTCTTCCCCTGACTGGTGGGCACAACCAGTTTTACCTTCTTTCTTCGCACCCCAGACCGGTTTGTGGTCGAACTGCCCATGCCAAGCACCCCGGCGGCCGTATAGCCACTCACCACTGAACCGCGAATCAACGGACCGCTCCTTGTACCTGAGAAACTCTGCGGCTGGTTTCTTCCCTGGCAGTGCAACGGACTCCTGTCTTCCTCCACGACGAGATCCTCTTCCCCCGGACGAAGCACTGACTTGCATCCGCTGCCAGGAACAACGCCCCCCGCTGGAGTGTTCTCACCACTTTAAGGTACCGTGTCCGCCAGGCCTCCCTTTCTAAAGAGGTAATAATAAACCCTTAATCCTCTGGAATGGGCTGGCCGCCTTGACCATCTAACTGGTCCCTTTCTTTTTTGGTCCAACTCTTTCTGAAATGATTGCGAGACTTTTTGGCACTTTGAACCGTGTGACCTTGGACACATTTCGACCGGAGCCTCTTAAAGTGGGTCCGGCCTTGTTAACTTTGACTTTACGGTTTTAACCTGCCTTCTTCTCCTACTGTGTTCTTCTGAAAGTGTTGGGATCTGTTTCTATCTTTGCTCTGCCTTTCTCTCCCTTTTAAACCGATTGATTAGAGTGCCATCTTCGTTAAGCGCTCACCGCTGTCTGAAAATAAGTGTTGCTTTACTTAAGACTTGTCTAACTAATCGTTAAAGGGAGTGTATATCTTTTGGTGACCGTGTTTTTGAACTGCTTGATATTAGTGCTTGTGTGTTTTTCTAGATGTGGTTTCAAATAAATAATTATATCTCTTTTACACCAAGCCCTGGTCAGTGTTTACTTGTTCTATTGTGTTTTCTTGACCTACTGTGAATACTCTGTATACTGCCTAACTCTTCTTGAGGGAAGTCTGACTGTTCAGCCACAGCTACCAAGTTAATCTGTGTGGTACAGACTGCTACCAAGTGGGTTTACTGCCAAACACCTGTAGTCTTAAATCTTTTGCAGTGGTCCCAGAGGGAACTGCACAGGTTTCTGCCTAACAACTCTACCTACCTAGTCCCTCTTAAGTGTATTCTTTCATGAGATGTGTCTCTTTAAACACTTGGAAGGACCTGGGCAAGCGAATGCGGAGCGAAGAGTGAAGAAAAAGGGAAAGTGATCCTCGGTGTACACAGTGATTGTGTCTGCTGCCTACTGTTCCTTTAACCAGTTTACCCAGCAGCCTGTGATTCCCTAAAACGCACCTGGGTAAGCGAATGCGGAGAGGAAAATGAGGAAAAAGTGAAAGTGATCCTCATGAGCTGAGGCTGCTGAGGCCTAACGTTTTAGTGTGCTAAATGGACTTCCGTACCAGAGAAGGCTGCAGTTAAGTGTAATACACATGCCAAGTTGGAGTTTGCCATAGAAAAAATAACTAGTAAAGTTTAAAAAAAAATGTTTTACGGCGTGTGACTATCCGACTGTTGCGCATGGTGGGAGACTGTGGGGGTGGACCCTTTGATCCCATCCGTGGCTTTGGTATATGCGACTGGCTGCCCATTGCCTTTGATATTGCCAGTGCTGGAGGCTCTACATGCGAGCCGGAATCTGTGTGGCTATTTATTAGATAGCGGCGGGAGACTGCGGGGATAGACACTTTGATCCCTGCCGCGCTTCAGCCACATGGTAAAAGTTGCATCCTGACTGTGAAGAGCGGTTATTTATTGTTTTAACCATATCCATTGCCTTGGATACAGTGTGCGGAAAACCCAAACCTACGTGAAAATAACTTTTGGTTTTACTCTTCAACAGCAGCTTGGTATCTAAAGCTTTTGCGCACTCGTGTGAGTGTTCAAACTTAACATGTTGTTCCTGCCGTACTACAATATTGAATTGACACGTCGTCCACGAGACGTTAATTGTATTTACATTTGGACGGATCTGTTGTCAACGCAAAAGCAATTACAACGCTCTACAGAGTGGAGATTACACGCAGAGTAATTACAGTGTGAGAGAGCCATTAAGGTTCTTTTACAGAACGTTTTTCTTGCAGATTCTGGTTGCTTGTGTGAACGCAGGAAGAGTGTTTTGCTACGGCTGGGGGCTGCGAGTGTTCTCTCCCCCTTGGAACTGCTTGCATTCATGCTACTGAAGTTGATCCTTGCCATCTGTGATACTTCCCTTGGAAGTCGTTAGAAGTCTTAGTTACTTACCTGTAACTGTATTTCTCCAGCATTGGTATCTTTCATAGATTCACATGCTTGAATATTCCCCGTCGTCAGACTGGGAATCCTCGGTGATAAATTTAATAACAACATTTTTTTTTTTTTTTAAATACACACATTGCTACCTAGCAGTGCATGTACATAGCCCATTATGGCCTATGAGCCATTTCATTGTGTAGTCCCTCCACCTCACTTTGGTCCTTTATGGCCCCAGCCAATGAGGTGGCAGGGCTTAAGCTCTGCCCCCGGCAGCCATCTTTAGATTTTGAACCGTAGAGATTACAGTATGATGGATGCCAAGCATAGAAGCAGCCTCTCAGGGGAGGCGGGCGGGCGCATGTGAATCTATGAAAGATACCAATGCTGGAGAAATACAGTTACAGGTAAGTAACTAAGACTTCTCCAGCATTGGATCTTTCATAGATTCAGATGCTTGAATAGAATACCAAGCAGTTAAAACATGCCACCATTATATATATATATACATAAATATAGAAAAAACATATTTCTAATCAAACCTTTACCATGCAGCAACACAACGGTTACATACTTCGGGAAAGGTGGGAAAGGAGGCTGGTCCTACCTTATACAAAGAGATGGCGGAGCACTGCCTGTCCAACTGCAGCTTCTTTGTTGGTATCTTCAGTCAGGCAGTAGTGTTTGGCGAAAGTATGCAGAGTGCTCCACGTAGCGGCTCTGCATATGTCCTTCAATGCAACCCCTGCGTGGAATGCTGTTGACGCCGCCCTTCCTCTGGTGGAGTGCGCAGACGGCGGTCTAGTTAAAGGGTCGCCTTTCAACTGATGGCAGTGGGTGATGCAGGACGATACCCAGCGTGCCAGACTTTGTTTAGATATATGCTGACCCTTGGTACGGCCAGAGAAAGAAATGAATAGCCGGTTTGAGGAGCGGAACTCCTTGGTTCTTTGCAAGTAAAACTTCAACACTCTAGCAACGTCTAGAGAATGTAATGTTCTTTCCGCTTCAGAAGCGTGATTCTGGAAAAAGGTTGGAAAAACAATGCGCTCAGTGAACGACATCTCCGAAAGTACCTTGGGGAGGAACTTCGGGTGAGGCCTTAAGATGACGCGGTCCTTCTGGAACAAAGTAAACGGGGGTTCAGAAGACAAAGCTTGTAACTCACTGATCCTTCTGGCTGATGTGATGGCCATCAGGAAAGATGTCTTCCAGGACAAGAATTTCATTTCGCATCTGTGTATGGGTTCGAAGGGAGGTTGCATGAGGGCTGTTAAGACGGTGTTGAGGCTCCAGTCCGGAACTGGTGTAGGTGTAGGCGGATAAGTACGCATCAGTCCTTTCAGGAAGATTTTAACCGCTGGTAAGGAAAGTAAGACTTGCGTCTCCGCGGTTACTGTGTAAGCCGCTATGGCTGACAGATGGACCTTGATAGAGGACAGTGAGAGCCCTGACTTAGCCAGGTGCAACAAGTAGGGCAGAATCTGATTAACCGAGGCGTGAGGGGATCGATTGCAGAGGTCTCGCACCATTTGGAAAACCTGGTCCATTTCCTGGTGTAGGTGACTTGCGTGGACGGGGCTCTAGCAGCCCTGATGATATCCCAGCATTCTGATGGTAACTTTAGGTGCATCAGTTTGCGCTGCTCAGGAACCATGCTTTGAGAGACAGGCTCCTCGGGTCGTGGTGGAGGACCTTGCGGTTCTGTTGTGTCAGTAGATATTGATGTGTCTTGAGACGAATCGGGGGTTGACAGGATAGATGCCTCAGTGTCGGGTACCAGACTTGCCGTGCCCAATCCGGTGCAATTAGAATCAAAGAACAATCCTGTTCTTTTACCATGCGAAGTACCCTCGACATGAGGGGAATGGGAGGGAAGGCATAGAGGAACTTCCCCGACCAATTCACTGAGAACGCTTCTCCCAGTGATTGGTGCTCCGGGTATCTTGAAGCAAATCTCTTGCATTTTTTGTTGTTCCTGGTGGCAAAAAGGTCGATCTGCGGATGGCCCCATAAGGCAAATATCCGTTGGGTTTCTTTTTCGTCCAGCTCCCACTCGTGGGACGCTGTGTATTCTCTGCTTAGCCTGTCCGCTAGGACATTGTCCTCTCCTGGAAGATGCTCTGCCCTGATCTGCACCCCGTAGTGCAAGGCCCATGCCCAAAGCTGTTGGGCTTCTTGCGACAGGATCTGTGACCTCGTGCCTCCCTGCTTGTTTGTATAGTGCATGGAGGTCGTGTTGTCTGTCTGGACTGTAAGAACTTGACCAGCTATCACCGGTAGGAAGGCTTTCAGCGCCAACCTTACGGTCCTGAGCTCTAACACGTTGATGTGGAGCTGGGACTCTTGTGTCGACCAAGAGCCCTTGGTTTGGAGGTCCGCAAGATGAGCGCCCCAACCTGATAAGGAAGCGTCCGTCCTCAGCAGAAGGGTCGATGTCGGTGCTTGAAACGGCATCCCCTGCAGAAGATTCCTCGGAACATTCCACCATCGAAGGGCCTTGTGCAACGTCGATGGAATCTGGACAATGTCTTCCCAGCCTCCGAAAGCTTGTTTCCATTGGTGGTCCAGAGCTTCCTGCACAGGTCTCATGCGAAGCCTGCAGTTCGGTATGAGGAATATGCATGATGACATCATGCCCAATAGGGATTTGTAAGAGCGTACGGATGTTGTCTCTTTCTGTAGGAAGTTCGAAGTTGAGCGTAGAATCGCTGCTATTCTTTCTGCGGATGGCCTCACTCTGGGAATGCTGGTATCGAGTTCGGCTCCCAGGAAGAGAGCTACCTTGCTGGGAACGGGGCAGGACTTTGTCTGGTTTATGGAGAAACCTAACTCTTTTAGGAGGTTGACAGTCCTCGACACTGCCGAGCGAGCCTTTGCAGCGGAACTTGCCTTTATCAGCCAATCGTCCAGGTATGGAAAAACGTCCGTTCCTGCCCTCCTAAGACTTGCCGCTACCGGCGCCAAGCATTTTGTGAAAACTCTCGGAGCCGATTTTAGCCCGAACGGGAGCACTTGAAACTGAAAGTGAAGCTCTCCCACCGTGAACCTGAGGAACTGCCTGTGCGCTGGATGGATCGGTATATGGAAGTATGCGTCCTCCAAGTCTAAAGTGGCTAAGAAGTCCTGCTTGTTTAACCAAGGTAGCACCCCTTGTAAAGCTACCATCTTGAATGTTATGCGCTTGATAAATTTGTTGAGTGCCCTCAGGTCCAAGATGGGTCTCCATTGACCGTTTTTCTTTCTGACGAGGAAGAATCGGGAGTGGAAACCTTTTCCCCTCTGAGAATAAGGAACTGGTTCTACTGCTGCCTTCTCAAGCAGTTTTTGTACTTCGGACATGACCTGTCTTAGCATATGCACTCTGCGAGATGTTGGAGGCAGGGAAGGAGGTTGGTCCAGAAATTCTAAGGTGTGACCCTTTCGGATCACCTGCAACACCCATTTGTCCGATGTAATTGATTGCCAGGGCTGGAATAACTGGCTCACCCTTCCCCCCACCGGGGTGTGGTGAAGAGGGGAAAAAAATTGGTCGTCAGTTTTGCTTGCCTTGTGACTTCCCTTGGGCGGAGCCACGTCTGCCTCTATGGGCGTATCTGTTGGATGACTGATATTTATTGTCTTGGTACGTGCCGCCTTGTGCTTTTTGACCATACGAGGAACGACCGTATCCTCTGAACTTGGAAGATGAGCCTCTAAAGGGACGAAAAGACCGATGGTCCTTACTTTTGTCCTTTAAAGAACTGATGGCTCTGGCTGTGTCCGTGTCTGTCTTGATTCCCTTCAAATGATCGTCTATCTTCTTTCCAAAGAGATCTTGTCCATCAAACGGCATGTCTAATATCTGCGCCTGGACTTCAGGTCTAAAGTTAGTAGCCTTCATCCAGGCCTGCCTTCTGAGCACTGTGCCGTGCGCCATCTGCCTGAAGCCTGATTCGGCCACATCAACCGCTGCGTCGATCATGTGATCCGATGTTGCTTCACCATCCGCGATTATCGATTTTGCCTCCTCCTGGAGCTCTGGTGGTAATTGTTTCGCCAATTTAGACATGCGGAGCCAAAGCTCGCGATCGAACCTTGCGGTCATGGCCAGCGCATTGCCCGCTCTGATTGTAAGCGATGCAGAAGATGATACTTTCCTGCCCATGGCTTCCAGTTTACGTCCGTCCTTATCCGGTGGTGCCGACAACGGTGAGGAGGGGTTGGCGAGTTTCTTTCTGGCCGCCACTGTGATAACCAAGTCTGGTTTCGTATGACCTCTCAAACAAAGAGGTGCTGAATCTGGAGCTTTATATTTCTTTTCTGGCCTGGACACCAGCGCCGGAGTCGATAAGGGTGTGGATAGGATCTTGGATCAGGAATCCCAGATGGTATCGAGGAGAGGAATTGTGGTCACTGTCCTCCTTCGTTTGTCCCTGTGCTCATAGAGCACTGATTTCCTTTCCTCAGAAGAAACCTGAATTTTAAACAATTCTGCGGCTTTACCTATAATGGTGTGGAAAGAGACGAGATCATCCGGTGGTGAGGCCTTGCCCGGCGAGTCTCTCCTCCTGGGCTTCTCGACTACATAGTCATCCCACTCACTGGATGCGTCTGGCTCCTGTGTTATTTCTCCTTCTTCTGGTTCCGAGAATTCTCTAAAAGGATCCTCCTGCCAGTCTGATACCGAGATGGTGGACGGTACCATAGTAGGGTCCACATCCGGAGATCGCGGTCTGTGCGATGACTGTGGCGACGGGACTCTTGTAGGTGAAGCACTGTGGGTGCTGCTCCTTGGTCTTCGAGCAGGTTCCGGTGATCTCATCCGTTTTTGCGGTCTACTCCTGTGAGGAGAACAACCAGATGTGCCTGGAATCGGAGATGACTCTCTAGGAATAATTCCTGATTCTATGGGATCAATCGGGATTTGCTTCTCCTTTTGCCGCCTGTAAAATTCTTCTACAATCCTCAGCACGGATAACATGAGTATCGGGTCATGAGGGTATTCGGATTCTCCCGTGGACGGTTGCCAAGGAGGGCTGTATTGTTTTGGTAAGGGACCGGTGGACTCTTCCATCACTTCCGCATCAGAGAATTCTTCCTGAAGAATTACATCCGGAAGTTCTGCCATGTGACCCAAAGGTGAAAATTGCTGTACCAGTGGTTCAGTCTCAGTATTCTTCTCAATGACATTGCTTTCAATGACAGGAGTTTCAAATGTGGAAGGCAGCAATTCCTCCGTAACTGCCGAAATTTGTGGTGCCGCTGAAGGTGTTATGGACGATGCTATCTTCGTCGACAAGCATCCCGTATGAGATTTCGTCGACGACTGAGATTTTCCCGTCGACGAGGGCTTCGCCGTCGACGACTGAGGTTTTTCCGTCGACGAGAGCTTCGTTGACGAATGTGGAATGCGTTCCGTGGACGACTGCGTCATGGATGAATGCTTCGTGGACGAGTGGTGTTTCTTGCTCGTCGACGATTGCTTCGCGGTCGACGTGTCCAATACGATGATCTTATTGTCGACGATGTCTTAAGCGTGGTCGTCGTCGTTGCTGGTTTCGTCGACGGTATGGCCGATGACGGGCCTTTACCTTTCCCTTCATTCGTGGGCGGTTTCCCCGCCGACGACTGCCCCCCCCCCGTTTTTTGCAAACTCCTCCTTACCTCTGGAGGCAGATTTTGCTGACTTTTTCTGGCTTGGTAAGTCAACTGGAGGCAGAAAGGGTATCAATTCCAGCTTCCTCTTTTTGGACTTAGGAGAGGAACTCCTTTCCACTGAAGAGGCCCTTCTCTTTGAAGTTTGTCTCTCAGATGGAGTGCTGGATTGGACAGGAGCTGTTCTGACAGACTCTTCGTCCGAAGATTGATCCCTGGATTCCAGGTAAGAAAGGAGTCTTCTATGCCTGTCATGAAGGGTCTTGGTGGAAAAGGTTCTACAAATCTCGCATTTTTTAATGTCATGTGGGTACAGACAATAAATGCAATGCTCGTGGGGGTCTTTGTTGTAAACCAATTTCTTTTTGCACCTCGTGCAGTCCCTGAACAGGGAAGGCTTCCTGACAGCCTGAGGTGCCTCCATTTCTGAAGAGAAGTTCAGTCGACGATTTTGAGAGGAAAAACAACAAGTTTTGTCTCCCAGGTTAATTGGAAACAAAGCCCCTGAAAAGGGGAACAAAATGGAATATATTTACCAAATATATTCCACACAAAAGTAGAAAGAATTTGAAAAAGCTCAGAGAGCTTGAGGATTCCCTGTGTCTGTTAGACTGCGGTGAAAAATCTAAAGATGGCTGCCGGGGGCGGAGCTTAAGCCCTGCCACCTCATTGGGTGGGGCCATAAAGGACCAAAGTGAGGTGGAGGGACTACACAATGAAATGGCTCATAGGCCATAATGTGCTACGTACATGCACTGCTAGGTAGCAATGTGTGTATATTTTTAATAAAAAAAAAAAATAAAAAAAAATGTAGTATTAAATTTATCACCGAGGATTCCCAGTCTGACGACGGGGAATATTCAAGCATCTGAATCTATGAAAGATCCAATGCTGGAGAATTTGTTGTTCCTCGCATAGGATTGCTGACGTTGCAGGCCACTTGTGCACAACGCTAAACGCTTGAAGGAAGTTGCTTCTGAAGTCGCGGTTATGCTGTTAAACTGGTTCAGCTGACAGCACAGCGCGACTCAACTTCCTCCTTTTGAGTATTCGATTCCTGTTGATATTGCGTTCACTTCAGGACTTGTAAAGAATCCTTCGAGATAGTGTTGTGTATGATTTAATGTCACGAAAAGGTGCTAGTTACACCCTGAAAACTGGAATGCCTTCTTGCTTAATGGGGACGCAGGCTTCTGCTCAGCTCAAATCCTTCCCTCTGAAACAGTCTCCTACAATAGCAATCAAGAGGAAAATGTGGTGTAGGGGAGGATTGGTCCAAAAGACCCCCCTCGCCTACATCCCCTCCCCCGTTGAGGGCCATGGCTTGTCAGGGGTCCCCTCCTTACCACCAGGGCCCAGGTGGTGGATGGCTCACCTGCCAAAGACATTGGCCAAACCAGCTGAATTTAGCTAGGCCTCGGAAACCATTTTGTCTAACGAAGATGGTGTGAGCCCGGCGCACCGCAGCGCGGCCCCCACCTTTGGAGAGTTTCAATTATCCCTGTGGCCGCAGCTCCTTGGCAGATCCGCTGTGAGCCCGTTCCCACGAACAAGACGGACATGAGCTAGTGTCAGATACCAACACTGTAACATTTCACCTTCCGCAGTGAATCACTGCTCCCAGCATGACCCGGCCAGCAGAACCTGGGTCGAAAGAGAACTGTAAAATGGTCCTTGGATAAAAGCAAAAGTTCCCAAACACTAATGACAAAACTACCTGCAATGGAAGCATTGTCTCCACAACCTTTTTGACTAAAAAACCTGTAAAATGTATACATATGGCAGAAGGCGTGCTCATATGGCATTAGGAATGAAGCACCCACATCACTGCAGTTATGTACAAATAGTAAAAGCGTCCCGGGGGGGGGGGGACGGGTTATTTGTTATGCGTATCATTGAAAAGATTACACGGTCCCGCGCCATAACCGAACTAATGCTGCTAGAGTGCAAAGAAAGACAAATGCAACCATATTGAGGGCTCGTGTAAAGGGTGCATGAAAATGCACCCTTCATGTGTGTATGTCCAGGCCCCTTATGTGCCACTGCCGTCAGTTGCACCAACCTCACGACTACCTCACTTACTACGAATGTATAAGCATATAACAAAATGTTGTAGTTGTTAAAAACATAGTGTACAATTAATGTGCTCGGATTGACTATATGAGAGGCATTAGCAATGTTAAAACGTGAGCTTTGGAATGACCCAATTAATATTGTATATTATTTGAATGTTTATGCTACTTTCACCTAAAATCGGCAACACACGAGGAAGATACCTTTGTGAGCATATGCAAGGCCATTCCCCCTCCCTCCCTGCGAAGCCTGCCAGACAAGAAAGCAGAGGCCTGTGCCACATTGCTCCACCTCCCCCAACTCGGCTGGAGCCGCTTCAAAGATTTGTAGTTCCCTCTGCAGCACCCAAGGCCACGGCCCGCCACCTGTATTATTTACAACCCAGCAGTAAACCTCAGCTTGAAAACACAAATCCAGAGGCGCCCTTTCTTAAGCCCCACGACCCACCGGCTCACCTTAGGTTAATGGCCCCTGTAAAATTAGGACACCCAATATTATGGCAACATTACAGCAACACATCCATAATGACTTCTAACAAGACATGATGACATGTACCTCCTGTCCCATGCCCTGAGACCCAACCCCACGACCTATGGTACCCGGTCAACAGGACACTGGTAACCATGTACTGATGAATCGCCATCAAACCACGCTCTAGGTGCATTCCTCCTGTGTTGCATTAACCTGTAGAATAACCTATTGGAAGATTTACTAAAGAAGATAATATTGCAAATGACTGAATGACTGTGGTGTGCATGGCCTAGGGCAAAGAAGTCAGGAAAAGACATTCATCTCTGACACTGGCCACAGTGGCACAACGGCACCGCCCCGATGAACCCAGCTGACCCGCCAGGCCCAGCCCAACCCACGAGGCTGACCAGTGACGTCCTCCAGCCGCAGCCAACCACATCACAGCAGCACCTATAGCTAGTCGTCGCCACCCAATCCCACTGAACTTGTGCCCCCTATAGTATGTAGGTTCTGATGACGTTTTTTGTAAATATATACGCCTGTCTTTGCTATTGTCAGACAGAGCGCTCTCGGAGTTTGCAGAGTTCTTTGCATGCCCTATTCTGATTGCTAAACTCCCATTTACGCTCACCCGCACTTTGTCTTGGGCTTATTCCCATCCTGGGAGAGTCCATCATTGTCTCTCATTGCGGGGAGGATCGTGCTGGTTGGGGACGCTTGCCTTCAGTGGTGACCCCGAAAGCGTGATCATTATTTTTCTCCCAACATATCCCTACCGTCCCCTTTGGCACGAAAATCTCCGGTCGAAAAGGGATACGCACGGTGCGCCGGCTCCGGGAGGCTGTCCGCTAACGGCGACCGGTACGCTCAGAAGTGCGCACTCAACAGAGAGAGGGTACGGGATCCCGGTTGAAAAATCCCCTTTGAGTACCGCTCGCCGGAGCCGGGGCTGACTGTTGAGCGTATGGCAACACTGTCTGGACGGACCCAGTTTCGGAGACTCTCGGTTCAAGACGGGCATGTGAGTATTGAGTGCGAGCGATCATAAAGGGAGTAGAGGAGGAAATTTAGGACAGGGAACGAGGCGGGGTAAAAAAGGTGCACTATTGGGTCTACTAAGGACCATCTTAAACTTTCTTTGCTTTTTTTCTTTGCATATGGCCATTAGTATTAAGAAGTGAATAAGAGATAAAAGTGATGGGAACCTAGCTCCGCGAGGGGGTGGAAGGCGGCGCTGCATAGTGATATCTTGACTAGTACTGGGAATATATGAAGAAGTGGAAAATAAGATAAAGGTGTCTGGTAAAGGAAGACATGGAGAATATATTAGTGACTGCTATTCTTTCTATTCTTTTCTTTAGGTTTACGGGAAAAATAAAAGTGGGTTAGTACAAAACCAAAGACATAAACTAAAGAGAAAGAGAGTTTTACTCTAAAATTGAGGAACAAACACATATGTATATATATATATATATATATATATATATATATATATATATATATATATATATATATATCAGAATAAGACGGACAGGGACAGCTGGCTAGGGAGGAAAGGGAGGACAAACTGAACTGAGAATAGAGTGTTATATATGGGTGCGTGAACATCGTATGTGTCAGGACATAATTTGGTATAATGGTTGTGTAAAAGTGGTCAGAAATGTATAGCTATTGAGTGGTCATGGTAAGTGTGACCAGACAATGTATCATAAAGACAAGAGTAATGTGGTGAAGTGAGTGTGTACCTTTTTGATTTGTGGGGTAACATTGTCGAGATTACTGATGGTTTTTTTCTTGTACGTGCCCCCAAAGAGGATAGAATAGAGGCTGTGCGCAACCGTTCTTATGGTGTGCAGGTGAAGGGAGAAAATACGCAGCTCCCCACGATTCAGTAACACAAATACGCGAGCTTGCATGGTGATACGTTTATATTGAGATATCGAGATATATAGAGATACATAAGTGTCAGGTGGGCACGAAGTATGGGGGCAGAAACACCCTTATCACATATTTGCAAGAACCTACCTGGGCACGCGGAACGGATTAAGAAATATCATGACCAATGGATCACAGAGTTGAAGGGGAGGGGTTACCTCAGATATGGCCCGAAGGGGGTTCATTTGACAAGAGTGTCCTAGATATGGTAGCCACATGCATTTGTTTGAAATACAAGGTTAAGCAGTTGCATAATAGGACAGAAATATTAGACCTCTGGAGGCTGTTTGAAGAGGTACCCCCGCCTAAGACAAGGGAATTAGATCCTGATCTACCATCTACAACTGACAATCCACTAATGATACAAAAAGATGATAAAGTATTGCCAGAAGAAGAGCCACCGATGGAGGTAACTAGGTTGTACCCAATACTAAACAAACCAGTGCCCGCAGAGGGATACAGTGACCCAATTTATGTGCTCCCCACTGACAACTATCACCACCCAAGGGCCAACAGCACCCCCGCCATACGAGAGTCATAGGGAGCGAGCACAGGTGAGCACACCAAGGGTGGACATAGAAAAATTAACAGACGATCTAGAATCAAGGCTCTCTATAGCCAAAGATGAGCTCTCGAGGATAAAAAGCATATGTGAGCGGACTGCACTCAATGCAGCTAGATCAGAGCATGCATCCAGAGCACAGAGCGAGAGTAGAACATTTGAAGAAGGGTGGAAAAAAGGCGAGATACTGTTTAGAATACAGGAAGAACCAACACGAATAATTGAACAAGAGGAAAGAGAGGGATGTACTGATAATGAAGAGAGGCCCATAGGAGGCAGAGAGGAGATACTATGTGATATAAGGGATGATTTAGAAGAAAGCGAAAGGCTAAGTATGGCAATGGGAGGGGGAAGCAAAGGGTTGGATGGCGCATGCTCACTGAGAACACTGGATGAGTGGACGGGGCGATTACGGAACAGGTTGGGAAAAATGGCATCGTTAGAAAAATCAGGAATGAAGGTGAGTACAGATACGACGATGAAGGGGAAGTTGCAGCTCCCGCTAATACACGGGGGAGGAGGGAGGCCGAATTACATACCCTGGGCTCAGATGGATAAGGACAATTTACTAAAGTTATTGCGCCCGCTATCAGGAGGGGCGAGCAAGTGGATATATGCTTTTGAGAAACACACAGCCGGGGTACCTCTAGCGATAGGGGACGTGAAAAGTTTGCTAGTATCAGCAGTTGGGGATCAGGCTGACGGAGTATGGGTCAAAGCTGGTTTCCCGGGAGTAACGTTAGACTGCGATCGCCATGATGGTGCCTCTTTGAATACAGTGCGTGCAAGGGCGTGGGATGCTTTGCGGGAAACGTTTCCAGATACCCCAGATTTGCAGTCAGTAATGCAATGTACAATGAATGACAGGGAAGATGCTATGGATTACATTTTTCGAGTCCAAGAGATGTGGAGAGCAGAAACGGGCAGGCCCTGGTATCAATCGACATTATTTTACCTCATTATAAAGAGGGGGCTCCCAAAAGAGGTGCAAAAGGTGCTCGACAAAATAGCAGGTATTGAAGCGAAAGGATGGCCTGAAATTCAGAGCATAATAGTGTACCACTGTAAGCGAATAAAAGAGGGAGAAGGAGGTGGCGCAGAGAAGATTGGCAGACGAAGCGAAACTAGTACAAACAAAGTTGGTGAAGGTCGCAGCAGCAGTAGCGGCGCTCCCACACAGCAGGGAGGGAGATGAGGAAGAGGAGGGGCTGGTAGCAATACAAGGAAGGATGGCAACTAATTGGGCAGGAGCAGTTCAGCGGCAGTGAAACAAGCAGGAGCAGAGTAAAGGTCCGCAGTGGCAAGAGTGGGCCCCTCGAGGGAGACAAGGTGGGTACAGGGGCCGAAGGGGAGGTGGACAAGGGTACGGGGGAAAGGGAGGAAATGGATGGCAGGGTCCCAGAGGTGCACAAGGGAGTTGTTGGAACTGCGGGAGGTGGGGACATTACTCTAGGGAGTGTAGAAGCAGACCAAACAGCGGATTTCCAGAGGTAGAACACTATGGCCATCCCCATCCGGGGAGCCCATATGGTCTCCCAATGGGACAACAACAAAGAACCCAGGGCAGGGGCACAATGAGCAACAGCAGGGACACCAATACAGAACACAGAATCACCCACAAAAAATGACACTATGCACTACACGCCAGGCAACCCTTTCGCGACAACAGCAAACGGAGCCCCAGCCCCCTATAGTGGCGTGTCAGTGGTTTCAGGGAGGGTGTTCAACCAAGGGGGGGCAATGAGACACCCTGCATAGGACAGCCCACAGAGAACACTTGCGTGTCCTGTTCTATCTACCACCTACGATGCAGCAGAGGAACCATTGGTAGGGGCGCAGATAGGAGACAAGCAGTTCATATTCATGGTGGATTCGGGAGCGGAGAAATCATGTATTAGGGAGGGCCGGTTCCCGTTATCTAACCAGAAGTTAGAGACGCAGGGGTTCTCTGGGGCTGTAATTGAAGTTCCTTACACAGAAGCATTGGACGTGACAGTAGGGGGTAAAACTGTAAAAACACCCTTACTGTATTATGAACACTCGCCAATACATTTACTAGGGAGGGATCTTCTTAGTAAACTCAACATGACGATATTCACTGAGAGAGGTATAGTGTGTTCAACACCAGGAATATGCCCATTACGTGTAATGCTGGTATTACAGGCTCACACAACTGCACCGGAAATACGTGGCTTGCCAGTGGACGAGAGGATGTTTATTGAAGGATTAAAGACGCTGGCCCTCATAGTTCCGGAGCTGAAAAGGATGGATTGGAGAATACCGGCGGAGTTCCTCTTCCGCCCAATAGTGCACCCTGACATAGCACCAGGATCAGTATCATCATTAGACTTGCATGCGGTACAGGTATCTTCGAAAAGGATCTCTGTGATTGCAATGGACATAGGCGGATGTGAGTGGCGCACAGTACTGTGTACCAATGCCAATATTGCCCTACGAGACTTAACTAATGAAGATCTCTTTTCGGATTTAGAAAGCGATGGCGAAATAATAATGGAAATAGCAATGCCCTGTGACATTTTGATCCAGGCTAGAGCGATTCCTGTCCAGTTGATGGCAGTGGTGGGAGCACCACCGTCATTTTTCGATGATGACATGAGACTAGTACCAAAAAATTTGTGGACAGCAGGCCCCCATGACGTAGGGTTGTTGCATGGAGTACCACCAGTGGTAATAAAGCTCAAACAAGGGGCGATTCTACCCCAAGTGAAACAATATCCATTGTCCCGCGAAGCTGAAGAAGGGATAAAAGAGACAATAAATGCACTACTAGCATAGGGGATAATAGTGCCTTCAAACTCCCCATGTAACACATGTATTTACCCGATTAAAAAAGCAAAGGGAGGGGCTTGGAGGATGATCCAGGATTTACGCCCCCTAAATGATGTAATACAGAAAGAGTTCCCTTTGGTCCCGAACCCTGCATCAATATTATGCAGTATCCCAAAAACGGCATCACATTTCACAGTGGTCGATTTGAAAAACGCATTCTTCTCCATCCCCTTGGCAGAAGAAAGCAGATACCCGACAGCACTCACACTAGGGGGAAAGAGATATGAACATTGCAGATTACCACAGGGATACTGTGCGAGCCCAAGCATATTCAACCGCATACTACATGAAGACTTAGGCAACTTATCAGTTGAAAGCACAATCAGTCAGTACGTAGACGATTTACTCGTCTGCGCACAGAATGAAGAGACATGCAGAAAAGATTCGGTAACACTCTTGACCCTGTTGGCAAATAAGGGGTATAAAGTAGACAAGGAAAAGCTACAATATTGTCAGACAGAAGTCCTATACTTGGGACAGCTAATATCAAAAGACGGAAAAAGAATAATCCCTGACAGGGTAGAAGCAGTAAGATCAGTAAGAGAACCCACGACAGTGAAGGAGATGCAGAAATTCCTGGGAATGTGCAACTATTGTAGAGTATGGATATTAGATTATGCAGCGTACACCAGACCCTTACTGCAAGCGCTCAAGGAGGCCCAACAAGAGAACAAGAAAATAGAATGGTCAGAAGAAATGAGCGCCTCATTCAAATCATTAAAAGAGTTGATTTCGAGTGCTCCAGTACTCGCTAACCCTGATTATGAACGCAAATTTTACCTGTTCTCACACTGCAAGGGGACACTCATGACGGCTGTACTGACACAAAAGACGTCCCTAGGACACAAACCATTGGCTTACTATAGTGGCACTTTGGATGCTGTGATGCAAGGACATTTCGCGTGCGAGCAATCGCTCGCTGCAGCCGCGTTCGCAATTGAGAAAAGCGCCACAATAGTAATGGGGTGCCCTGTCACATTGTTTGTGGAGCATTCATTATATGCAATACTTGAGAGATCAAAAAGTACACTGACCACACAGCGAGCAACTGCCTATGAAATAATATTGTCCAGCGCCAATATCCATGTGGTACGATGCAGGACAGTGAATCCGGCAACATTCATTACAGAAGCATGCACACTAGAGGACATACAGGAACACGATTGTGCAACTTACACAGGGGAAAGAGGGGAAGACACAGTAGTGTGCGAGAATGCCCTGAGCAAGGGGGAAGTATACTTTGTAGACGGGTCAGCATCGATTGACATGGACACAGGAGAAAAACATGTGGGTTTGGCAGTGGTGAGATTAGAAGACGGTGAGTATGAGACACTAGTGCAGTACCGCCTCCCATCACATTTCTCGGCACAAGCAGCAGAACTCATTGCCCTAATAGAAGCATTACATGCAGTTAAAGGGTGCGCAGTGACAATTTACACAGATTCAGCTTACATGACGACAACAGTACATGGAGGTCTGGCCTGGGGGCAGAGGGGGGTTTCGACGAGCAGATGGGACTCCAGTGCAACATGCAGAATTGCTGAAGGAGTAAATTGAGGCCCTACGAGATCCCACAGTGGTAGCAATAGTGAAGTGCCAAGCGCATACGTCCAACACAGACGTTGTATCTTTGGGAAACGCGGTAGCGGACGCTGCCGCCAAAGAAGCCTCATACTTTGAGAAATATGAAGCAGGTGAGTACATGCTGCAGCACAAGACAAACGAGGAGCTTCCAGAAGGGTACAATACAATGCCTATATCACAAATACTAGAGTTACAGGAAGGAGCAAGTGAAGATGAAAAGATGATGTGGGTGAAGCGAGGGTGCAGCCAATCAGCAACAGACTTACTCTGGCGACAAAATAACTCAGGAAAAGTGGTAATGGCGGTAAAGTTATTAGAAATAGCGTTTCAACAACTACACTTCCCAGCACACAACACGAAACAACACATTGCAGCAGAAATACAAGAAGAATGGTTCGTACCCTGTCTTCAGGAGCACATATCTAGATTGACAATGGAGTGCACAACATGCCAGATATACAGCTCAGGAATGACATTACGTACACTCAGGTGAACAATTCCAAAACCGATTGGGCCATTCAGAGAACTACACATTGACTATGCAGACATGGGAGAAAGGTGTAATGGGGCACGTTACATGATTGTGGTTGTATGCCCATTTTCGAGATGGGTGGAAGCAGGCCCATGTGCACGACCTGATGCTAAAAGCGCCGCAAAGTTCCTAGTGAGGGAAGTATTCCCGCCCTGGGGAATTTGTGACGTGATTCGCTCAGACAACGGCACTCACTTTGTGAACGAGCTCTTCAAAGAAGTAACGACACTGTTGGGAATAAAACATAAATTGTGCTCGATTTATCATCGTCAAAGTAATGGCGTGGTAGAAAAAATGAACGGCCTGTTAAAAGGAAGATTATCAAAATTATGCTTCTCATTAAAGAAGAACTGGATTTACTGTTTGCCCCTTGCGTTGTTTGAGCTGAGAAATCAGCCAAGCAAGGACCGCCATTTGTCCCCGCACAAAATCGTGACCGGGAGACGTATGCACACTCCCCACTGCGCGAACACTCCGATGCGCATAGAAGCGCTGCGATATTGGGAGATGAGTTCACAGACTACTTGAAAAAGCTAACAAGGGCAGCGCGCGCAATATCAAAGCAGCTCTCACCACCATTCACAAGAGAAGAGGGGAACACAACAGGGTCCGTTACGGAGCCTGAAACACAGGTACAACTGATGCCGGGTGAATTCATCTATGTCCGGAGCTTTGTGCGCCGTGGGAATGCACCACGGTTCCATGGCCCATACGAAGTGGTGTTTTGCACCCCTACGGCTGTAAAAGTGAAGGGCCTTAAATACTGGATACATTTGACAGACGTACGAAGGGCATATAATAGTGTGCAGGAAGAGGTGGATGAGGGGGCACAGACAACAGCAAAGAATGCAAATGAAAATAATGAGTGATGTGTGGCGGAAATGCACCTGATTGAGAGAGTTGTTGAGGAGAATAATTACATTTAAGAGTACCTAAAAAAAAAAAAAAA
Organism: Ambystoma mexicanum; assembly: GCF_040938575.1. Lineage (NCBI taxonomy): Eukaryota > Metazoa > Chordata > Amphibia > Caudata > Ambystomatidae > Ambystoma > Ambystoma mexicanum. The sequence continues at coordinate 913,525,715 of NC_090931.1, read as the reverse complement.
AACATTTTTTGACTTATATGCAAATAATAATGTAATAAAAATGTATAGTGTCTGCTCCCTTGTCTGTACATCCCCAACCCTACTGCCCTACCCACTTCCATTCCCCTTCCATGATATCTTGGCACTGTTAGTGCCAACAAAAGGTTTACATAAATGTACTTAATGCACTTTTATATCTCAAAAAGGAGCTACCATGGCATCTAACGGGCAGCCTGCAACGGATAGATTTATTAGATATAGAGAATTGTTAGCTGAGAGATGTAGATATTCGTATGAGTGTGGATTATCTGTGTGCATTACGTTGTTTTTTACAATTATGTTCTGCCTGGTTTCGTATTGGTTCATAGCGTTCATCTCTATCGAGATGAACGAGGGGGGAGGGATTAACAGCACTAATGTGACTAATGCAACAGCAATTGCAAATACTAAAGAAGGTGATTTTTTGGTATGGGATGGAACTAAACTTGTATGGGGATATTACACAACACCATCCAATGCTGTCATCTCGAAAAATGAAGGTCTGCAGGGGAAAATGCAAAACAACACAGTGTCCCCGCCGAAAATATCTAATTACAATGCCCGCAGTCTAAATGATCGGAACCCCTCTGCCATATCCTGGTTGTATAACACCCCCACCAGCCAGCCTGCCCCCGTAACCAAAAACACGCGGTTAGATAAAGGAAGAAAATAAAAAAATGACAGCAACATATGAAATATTATATGATGATTGGGCAAAGGGGGGCGGGAAGGAGAAAGGGGGGCCCACTTTGTCTATCGCCCATGAAGCCGGGAAATACATTAGGCAAAGAAATAACAGACGGAAAAGGGAGGTGGGGAGGAGGAAATATGACGAATATTATGGGTTAGGATTAGACAAGATGGAAGATCCACGACACCCCCACCAGACAAATAAATGGTATGCGGACATGAGTGCAACAGCTAAGCAAACAACAAATGAGAGCTGTTATGTCTGCTCCCTCATTCCCCATGCTTCAGGCACGCCCAAAGTATTGTTACCCAAAGAGTTGCCTATTGTAGATGCCCAGTGTCTCCTTCATCTCACGTTGTGCAGAATTAAGAACACCTTCCAGACACATGAAGTGACTTTCAGAATGCTGCAGAACGAGAAAACCTGCTATCCAAAGACAGTAGGAGTGGTATGTCTGGAAGAGCCATTTTTTATAATACAAGGGACACTTTTTTCAGACAACAAGTGGAAGGACGAAGAAGTAATGTGTAAGGCTGAAGCACTGAGGGGTGTAGCACCAGAGAAACTGCAATGGATAGAAGAAACATGTACACCAGTGTGGAAGGAACACATCTCAAAACTAACTTGGGTAACGGCCATTGAAAAACCCTTCAAGCTGCAGAAGGAAATAGACTATGAACTGTGTTTTAAAGGAGAGGGGAAAGCCTCCATGGGGGCAAACAAGAACTGTAACAAGACCTTCACCATCCCAGATCTAAGAAAAGGGACAGCGGCCCTCATGGACACGTATTGGGTATGTGGCAACCAGGCATACCTGCACCTCCCGCAATCATGGAGTGGCAGCTGCTCGATGGCCACTCTGCACTCAGCACTAATGGTAATACCGGAAAGCCACATTGATGGGAGCAAAAAGATGCGGGAAAACACCCAACAGGGAGCGGCCCAGCCAACTGCAGAGCAACAAGTATATGTCCTGTCTTCCGGGAACAAGGAAGGGGTGCTGTCCCGAAACAAACGATCATCGAACTATATATCAAAGGCATCATCAGAATTGCTGGCACAGATCCCGGATAGGTATCGATTATTCAGCTCTGCAGAAACATTCTTCGCCTCACTCATCCCAAGTATCCAGGCGCGAGCAAGTGCAAAGTGGCTCCAAATCCCACTTTGGGAGCTGATCCAGCTGGCAAATGACACTGAAGAAGGGTTCAACGTAATAAAAGTGGAATTAAGAGCATTATGGCTGATGACCATGCAAAACAGGTATGTCCTGGACCTGTTGACAGCGATGGATGGAGGTGTTTGCCGAAAAATCGGAAGTGCCTGCTGCACTTTCGTACCTTCCGAAGACGCAGACAACGGCTCCCTGTCCCATGTGATCGAAGCAGTACATAACTTAGGAGAAAGAATGAGAATGGAAGGTGGAGCAGAAGAAAGCACGTGGTTCGACAATATCTTCTCCTGGGTTCCATCGTGGCTGGGAATGACTGTGAAATTTTTGATGCCGGCTGTGGTGTTCCTCCTCTTTATTTTTTGCCTGTGCCAGGTGGGTCTTCGATGTTGTGCTAACGCAGTACCGAATGGTGCAATGATGGTGGTGACAATGGGCAACACCCGCGGTACAATACAAGCTATGCAGGAAGTTCAGGTACAAACAGGAACAGATGACACACCGAGATATCAGCTAGTGCCTAGGTATCACGACAAGGATATAGTAGATAAATTGTGGCATACTACCATTAAAGAGCCCCGCATACTAGAATGGTACGAGGAGGTATGGGTAGACTTGGAAGCGGATGTATATACCTAACTTGTACCCCAGATGAATATGCTAGGAGAGGTGAGAGCCTGAGGGGGGTGTGCAGAGCATGGAGGCCCATAAAAGGCACACCTGCATGGGATGAGGCAGTAATTGACGAGGAAGAGTGCAGGAGATTGGAGGATTTAAAGAATTCGTTACTTAAGTAACGAAAGGGGGGAAATGTAGGGGAGGATTGGTCCAAAAGACCCCCCTCGCCTACATCCCCTCCCCCGGTGAGGGCCATGGCTTGTCAGGGGTCCCCTCCTTACCACCAGGGCCCAGGTGGTGGATGGCTTACCTGCCGAAGACATTGGCCAAACCTGCTGAATTTAGCTAGGCCTCGGAAACCATTTTGTCTAACGAAGATGGTGTGAGCCCGGCGCACCGCAGCGCGGCCCCCACCTTTGGAGAGTTTCAATTATCCCTGTGGCCGCAGCTCCCTGGCAGATCCGCTGTGAGCCCGTTCCCACGAACAAGACGGACATGAGCTAGTGTAAGATATCAACACTAACATTTCACCTTCCGCAGTGAATCACTGCTCCCAGCATGACCCGGCCAGCAGAACCTGGGTGGAAAGAGAACTGTAAAATGGTCCTTGGATAAAAGCAAAAGTTCCCAAACACTAATGACAAAACTACCTGCGATGGAAGCATTCTCTCCACAACCTTTTTGACTAAAAAACCTGTAAAATGTATAGATATGGCAGAATGCGTGCTCAGATGGCATTAGGAATGAAGCACCCACATATGTACAAATAGTAAAAGCGTCCCGGGGGGGGAACGGGTTATGTGTTGTGCGTATCATTGAAAAGATTACATCCCACGGTCCCGCGCCATAACCGAACTAATGCTGCTAGAGTGCAAAGAAAGACAAATGCAACCATATTGAGGGCTTGTGTAAAGGGTGCATGAAAATGCACCCTTCATGTGTGTATGTCCAGGCCCCTTATGTGCCACTGCCGTCAGTTGTAGTGGCGAGTCGTTTCTATGCGCTCCACCAACCTCACTACTACCTCACTTACTACGAATGTATAAGCATATAACAAAATGTTGTAGTTGTTAAAAACATAGTGTACAATTAATGTGCTCAGATTGAGTATATGAGAGGCATTAGCAATGTTAAAACGTGAGCCTTGGAATGACCCAATTATTGTTGTATATTATTTGAATGTTTATGCTACTTTCACCTAAAATCGGCAACACATGAGGAAGATACCTTTGTGAGCATATGCAAGGCCATTCCCCCTCCCTCCCTCCGAAGCCTGCCAGACAAGAAAGCAGAGGCCTGTGCCACACTGCTCCACCTCCCCCAACTCGGCTGGAGCCACTTCAAAGATTTGTAGTACCCTCTGCAGCACCCAAGGCCACGGCCCGCCACCTGTATTATTTACAACCCAGCAGTAAACCTCAGCTTGAAAACACAAATCCAGAGGCGCCCTTTCTTAAGCCCCACGACCCACCGGCTCACCTTAGGTTAATGGCCCCTGTAAAATTAGGACAACCAATATTATGGCAACATTACAGCAACAAATCCATAATGACTTCTAACAAGACATGATGACATGTACCGCCTGTCCCATGCCCTGAGACCCAACCCCACGACCTATGGTACCCGGTCAACAGGACACTGGTAACCATGTACTGATGAATCGCCATCAAACCACGCTCTAGGTGCATTCCTCCTGTGTTGCATTAATCTGTAGAATAACCTATTGGAAGATTTACTAAAGAAGATAATATTGCAAATGACTGAATGACTGTGGTGTGCATGGCCTAGGGCAAAGAAGTCAGGAAAAGACATTCATCTCTGACACTGGCCACAGTGGCACAACGACACCGCCCGGATGAACCCAGCTGACCCGCCAGGCCCAGCCCAACCCACGAGGCTGACCAGTGACGTCCTCCAGCCGCAGCCAACCACATCACAGCAGCACCTATAGCTAGTCGTCGCCACCCAATCCCACTGAACTTGTGCCCCCTATAGTATGTAGGTTCTGATGACGTTTTTTGTAAATATATACGCCTGTCTTTGCTATTGTCAGACGGAGCGCTCTCGGAGTTTGCAGAGTTCTTTGCATGCCCTATTCTGATTGATAAAACTCCCGTTTACGCTCACCCGCACTTTGTCTTGGCCTTATTCCCATCCTGGGAGAGTCCATCATTGTCTCTCATTGCGGGGAGGATCGTGCTGGTTGGGGACGCCTGCCTTCAGTGGCCAACTTCCAAAAAGAAGGAAAAAAGAACTGCTTTTGGAGACATCCGTGAGTTTTATTCACCACATACCTCTATTGAATCTTTTTCTGATGTGAATTGTAGTAATAATGTGCTTAACAACCAAATTGTTGTTAATGATACATGTGACCATAGAACTGAAGTACTACCATCAGATGCAACAATATCAGACACACAAATTATGGCGTTAGCCTCGAACGTGTCGGTTGATATACCTGTTGTAGACCTAACCACGCAAACAAAAGGTAAATGTCGACCAAGCAAATCCTTCTATGAGTTCTAGTCCATCATGTAACAATAGAAAGGATACTTCTTTTTATGGAAACAATATTTCTGCAGTTAGTGTGTGTTTGAATAATGAAGAAATTGCTGAAATACCACCTAGTAAGAGTGATGAGTTACTAACTTTAAGAAAATCTCCCTCCCCAATTGCTACATCCCCACATGCTGTTTAGATAAGTCTATACCAGTCACCAAGTCTATTTAATCACTCTCATGACACATTAGCAGATAGTCCTACATCATTTGCTCGACCTACACCACGACAAATACAAGGTATTTGTACCCCCCATTTGTCTCAAGTGTTGAAAGATGTACCGGACAAACACACCCCCTTGTTAGAAACATGTCATTAGTTAAACTGTTTGAAACTTTAGATATAAAAATTACACAACAAACCAAGAAAATAGACAAGATTACCAAGTGGATGAATGATTGGGATGAGAAAATAAATGTCAAAATTAAACGAGACATTGTTGTTGCTGAACAAAATAATAAAATGGTTCAATATACGCCCAGATGCGACAAACAACGTTTTGAATTAAATGTTTCCATCCAAACTTGCCCTCTTCCGACCTTTGAAAATATCATCTGCCCTAAAGGCTGTGAGGATGAGCCACATCACTATCCAAGCAGGAATGTCTCCCCACCAATTTCAGAACCAGTTGTTAAAACAGGTCTTGCATATAACCTGTTTGACATCCGACCAAAACACGATAAAGACTCTACTAAAAATGTAAGAATGAATAACTCTACGAAGAAAACTAAGAACCAAAAAAATTCGATGTTCAGCAGTGGTTTGAATGTAAAACAGTTTGTACAACGTCTGACATCGGTTAAATAAACAAGAACATCTGAATAGGAATGAGAGCACTGGCAAAGGTTATGCTCCTTTAAATGATTTTATTACTATGATAGAGACCGCTCACATTTCTCAAGACAGTGAAGTTAAAAGTAATCAACCTGCTGCTGACCTTGTAATTGATTGTATCCCCACTTCAACATACTGCTCTGATGTTGGGAAAAATCCAATTAATGCATCAGAAAGCATGCCTATCCCTACACAATGCTCTAAAGAGAATAAATCTGTTAAGAGAATCAACAACTAAGTCTAACACTTCCAATGATATACGTGTAAGAATAAATCTCTTCTCTCCGATGAGATCCTGAGAGACGTTCAAGCAGAAATTCGAAGATCTTTGGAAGAATGCACACAATTTAAACAGCTCACTTTGACTTCTAATCCACCAAAATCTGCTTTGATCTTCCATCAGGATACACAAACTGAAGTAATAACAACTTCAGCAAATTAATCTCTAGGTAAATTGGAACACTCAACACAACCTACCTCTCATATAATCTCTAAATCGACAATAGTAGAGATGGCTTTTCAATCTAAGAGAGATGATATGATAGGTACCAGCATAGAAAATCCACCAATGACCATTAGAGCCGAAATATACCATGCCATGGATGAGTACTTCAAAAATAAAGAGCTCGCCACTAATACGAACGTCCCAAAGTCTGCGGTTGCGAATGAGCAACCAGAAAAAAAATCCACTTAACAGCTTAGCAACATATTTACCTGAACTGAAGTTGTTGCAACGGAAACATCAAATATCAACTAACAAATTGTCAAGACACATGCTCAGCGAAAGCAACAAATCGATTTATTTTGAAATGTTGTGCTGCCCCATTCGAAACATATGACCTGTGTCGAGCTAGCGTCATGGCAATTTTTTAAGATATACCAGATCTGAGCGACATTACTTCAAATGACATCACTCAGGTTGAATTTCTAAACAATTCGAACCTATCTGTGGTTAGACTTTGGTTAAGTTCAAAGGTGGTGCGTAACGTTATGTGGCAAGCGAGAATGGACATATATGCAATAGGCTTCATTCTGGCGGTTGACCCTACAACCAATGAGAATGAAAAAAATCAATGCAATGAGGCCCCTTCTTCATTACCAACGCGAGAGTTGAAATTATACAATGCTAACGATAAACGTGACTCTCACAAACCACTTCAAGGAAATTCACAAACAAACCACCATGATTCAGCAAATATTAGTTACACTTCATAACTACCTCTGGTGACAAAGTCCACAAAATTCTCGTTTATAAGCTGGAATACCTGCGGCCATTGTCATTTGCTAAAAGACAGCACACACTTATTATCTCATAATATCATAGCTCTACAAGAAACTTGGTTTACTACAGTGCCTCTATGGAATGGATATGAACTCTTACTATTACCTGCAATTAAGGGAATCAAAGGTAGACCATACTCTGGGCTAATGGTAGCTGTTAGGTTTGAGTCTGGATTTAGACTTTTGCCATGGGTGCAACCAAACTCATTCTTACAGATGGTTACGATAACCTTTGATAGTGGTACGATAGTCATAATAAACATCTATCGTAACCCTATGGGACTGGCAGACAAGACATTTTTCATAGAGTTGGAGAAACTGTTGAACCTTATATCCCAAACATCTGATGTGACAAATATTTTTATTGTTGGTGATTTGAACCTACACCGTTTGGCAAAAACATCTAACAAGAAAAATAATTCATGTGTCAAATGGGAAGAAATTATGGAAAATCGTAACTTACTGATGCTCAATGGTTCTATCAAGAGTGATATCCCAGCACATTATACTTGGCAGAGAGGTACGAATACCTCCATAATTGATTATATGTATGTCGATAGTACCACATTTAGTCTAGTGACAACATTTGAAGTGGTGCATAGTCCTAATAGTGATCATGAAATGCTTACCGCATACTGGTACTCCAACAGGGCAAAACTGGACTCTTGTACTACTAGATACACACCACAACTTAGTGTAAACAACTCCCAAATTAGATTCCGATGGAATGGAAAGCTGTTAGATAGTCTCAACAGAGATCTTCTGAGAGTAAAAGCAGGATCCAATTGGGAGGATCACACATATCTCAACTTTACACTTATATAAACTAAATTCCTGCTCTACTACTCAGAAGAAGCACCCATTGAGACATAGCTTTAACAGAGAATTTCAACAGCGAAAAACAGAATTCCGAAAAGAAAAGAGACTGGTCCTGCGATTACCCGCACCTGTAAGATTTGAAGCTGTTAGTTCTATAAAGAATACACACAGAAACTGGATTAGAGCTCACAAGACTTGGTTGTACCAAAATGATGCTGGCAGCCGTAAGATCCAAAAACACAGCTGAAATCTGGGGTCTCTTAAATGTTGCAAACCATCTAACTCAGTACCCAGTCCAAATAAATGGAGTCCTAGAAGCAGATTGGATACTGCACTTCACAACTCTGTACTCCAACACCGAATTGGAAGAGTTTGAAATTCAGAACTCAGTACAGAGCTTAAATCAAATGCAAATATTAGAAGAAGACGTTCTATACTTTATCAACAAATATAGTAACTCCAGGGCTCCTGGGCCTGATGGACTTAGCAACTATATCCTTAAACAACATCCTCAGTTATGGGCGAAGATCTTGCATAATATTTTCACCCAAATACTTGAAACTAACATCATTCCCGAATCCTGGCGAAGATCGGTAATAGTACCTATTTTCGAAAAGGGTGATCGAGCCAGTCCATCCAACTACAGGCCAATTGCCCTTTTAGATGTACCAGGCAAGATCTTTGCCCGTTTTATCTTCAAGGACCTCAATGGATGGATTCATAACCATTCATTACGGGACCACTGTCAGACTGGATTTATTGCTGGTTTGGGAACCTCAGTTAATTTACTAAGCCTGACATCTATTATAAAACATCATCAAGCTAGCAAACAATCATTATATTTTGTATTTGTCGACCTACGAGCAGCCTTTGACTCGGTGTTGCGTAAATTGCTGTTAAGGCAATTGGCACAAGAAAACTGCCCGACCCACATCATTACACTAATTCATGCTCTTCACACTAATACCAGCATTCGAGTGACACTAAATTTGGAGGGTCTTTTATCATCATCAATTAGTACCTATAGAGGGTTTCGACAAGGTTGCATCTTAGCTGTTGTGTTATTTTGTTTGTTCATTGCTGATATGTGCAAAGCCTTCAGTGAAATTCAATCAGACGCACCAAAGTTAGATCTTAAAAAAACACCTGCACTTCTTTATGCAGACGATTTGGTACGGATATCGAAGACTCCAGCTGGGCCACAAAAACTTTTAGATGCACTTTCTGATTATGTTGATAGAAATCTATTAACAATCAACTTAAAAAAAACGAAATGCAATTCGACTATGAAATCTAACTGCAGAAACTTCAAATGGACTATACAAGGGAAGGAGCTTGAACATGTCCAAGAATATATACAAACTCGGTGAATTCACTCTTGCTAACCACTTGTTACTTATGTGCACCAGGCTATTGCTACTGCTCTCATGTAACATATCGCGCCGCGCCTCACCAATGCCACCGCAACTGTGTTGTGCCCTTTGGTCGCTCATAGACCACAGTAATTGTGTTGTGCCCTCTGGTCGCTCATAGACCACAGTAATTGTGTTGTGCCCTCTGGTCGCCCATAGACCACAGTAATTGTGTTGTGCCCTCTGGTCGCTCATAGACCACAGTAATTGTGTTGTGCCCTCTGGTCGCTCATAGACCACAGTAATTGTGTTGTGCCCTTTGGTCGCTCATAGACCACAGTAATTATGTTGTGCCCTCTGGTCGCCCATAGACCACAGTAATTGTGTTGTGCCCTCTGGTCGCTCATAGACCACAGTAATTGTGTTGTGCCCTCTGGTCGTTCATAGACCACAGTAATTATGTTGTGCCCTTCGGTCGCTCATAGACCACAGTAATTGTGTTGTGCCCTCTGGCTGCTCATAGACCACAGTAATTGTGTTGTGCCCTCTGGTCGCTCATAGACCACAGTAATTGTGTTGCCCATGTCCATACATACACCATACTGCCATCTGTCTGCGCCCTAGGATCACTGCAACTTAACACTTTATGCCTGACCTCACACACAAGATAACAACATAGCAGACCTAGCAGCTACTCTGCCTGCATTCTACCCAAAACTATTACTCCAGCCATCATTCTAGATACAGGATGCTCACACATTATACAATGCTCCTTATACTATCCTATCTAGTATACCTGACCTCCTCACTCGCCCCTTGGGAACGTCTCACCATGTCGCCTCCTACAGCAACCACAACACAACGATCCACTACACAATGTAACATAGCTGACAGAAACCTAAGACTACGAGCAAGACTACCCAGAATCTTTGATCCACTCATCAAATACGAAACTAATACCATTCGAGCCAAAAAGGAACCCACTCGCAAACCATTCACCCATAACTACATTAAGTATAATAACTACCAAACAAATAAAGAAACAAATGCCCCTCCTAATGCCGCAATAAATACTGCTACACACCCTAACCACACACCGAAAATCAAAGGAGCCTTAATAAACGCTAGATCCTTAGTCGCCCACGCCATAGAAATATCTGAAATTATCTTGACAGACGACTACGACTTCCTAGCCATTACAGAAACTTGGCTGCATGAGGCATCAGGCCCAGCACTATCCCTAGCTGTGCCCAACAATTATACCATCCTCAGATCGGATAGGCGCGGAGCTCGAGGTGGCGGACTAGCCATCATCGTCAAAACTAAACTTGGGATGAGACTCACCCCCTCACCAACCATTGAATCCTGTGAGATAATGTCCACCAAGACACCCACAGCTAACTCACAAACTCTTAACCTTCACTTGATATACAGACCTCCAGGTCCTATCAAGAACTTCATAGAAGACTTAACTACCATCCTATCAGAAAACCTCAAAGATACTACGCAATCAATACTACTAGGTGACCTTAATATTGGCTTTAATGATATCAACGACTTACAAGCCACAGCAGCTTCCAACACCCTAACAGAATTGGGATACACACAAAGAGTGCTTGAGCCCACCCATATCAAAGGGAGAACCCTTGATTGGATTGCTGACCACAACTGCAATATAGCCAATCTCTCCATCTCACCCCAAATCTGGTCAGATCACCATCTAATCTCATTCTCCTTGGACACTACCACCCCCAAACTACAACAACCGTGTGCACCTCCTGCACTTACCAGAAACAAAAAAAACATGACATTAGACAAACTACTCCCCGGCATCATGCCCACTCTGGACGCCCTACCTGACAACCTTAACCCTAACAGCCTAGTGGAAGAATTTAACAACATCATGAACAAAACCCTTGACAACATCGCACCACTCAAGCTCAGAAACAGCAAGCCTAAGAGCCACCTGAACAACTGGTTCACCCCCCTCTTAAAAAATCTAAGATTAGAAAAAAGGAAATGGGAAAATACGTGGAAAACTAACCCCAGTCCAGAAAATAAACTGAAACTAGTCAACATCTCTTCTCATTATAAAAAAGAAATCATCCTAGCTAAACAAGAGACCTACAATAACAGAATCACACAAGCCAAATCAAGTACAAAAGAACTGTTCGCCATACTCAGAGAACTGGAAAACCCAATAACACCTCAAGATAACTGTCTCAAAGACAAAAAGTGGTGCTCTGAAATCCAGCAAGCCCTCTCTAACAAAGTCCGAAACCTCCAAAAGAAAATAGAACTAAAACGCGAGACCTTAGCACCCAATATATTACCGCCTATTAAGACACCTCCTAACTCCAAACCCACTACGCAATTCCACTTTTCCAAAGTCTCCATACTAGAAGTAGAGAAAGCAATACTCGGTCTAAAACCGTCCAACTGCAAAGGAGACTTATGTCCAGCACAACTCATCAAAGATGCCGCACGAGATCTAGCACCATTTATCACTAAGTTAATTAATGCCTCCTTTACCACAGGCATTATCCCCAGTAACTTAAAAGAGTCCTGGGTGCTCCCACTCTTAAAAAAGGCTACTCTAGACCCCACTATACCCACTAATTATAGACCTATTACTACGGTTCCATTCCTCTTGAAGATACTGGACAAGGTGGCATACATCCAAATCCAGAACTTCCTGGAACAAAACCAATTATTAGGCTCCCGACAATCTGGCTTCCGCCCTCTTCACGGCACAGAAACTGCACTGATTGACCTGAAAGCCCAAATAGACAAAGTACGAGATTCTGGAAAACCAGCACTCCTCCTGCTACTAGACTTATCGGCCGCTTTTGATTTAGTGGACCATAAAGTCCTATGTAACCACCTAGATTCAGCAGCACACTTCTCCACTGAGGCTATAGCATGGATACAATCCTTCCTTAGTGACCGCACCATGAGGGTTTTCTCACCTACAGCAGCGGCAGACCCCATCCCTATTACCTGCGGTGTGCCACAGGGATCATACGTTTCACCAACGCTATATAACATATTCACTAAGCCCCTGTTTGATGATTTGGACCATCTGGGTATCACGTATACTAACTATGCTGACGATACCCAGATCCTCCTCCCACTCACAGGGGTTTACGAAAAAGATCTAGCTATGGTGAACAAAATATACAGTATCGTTCAGGCATGGATGGCAACCCATGGCCTATGCCTGAACGATGATAAAACTGAGCTTCTTATCCTAGGCACCGCACCCCTCATCAATAAACTAAGTACAAATTACTCTTCCTTTACCATAGATGGGAACTGCATACAAGTTGCCAAAGAAGTTAAAACATTAGGGATCTACCTTGATTCTACCTTATCTTTCTCCAAACAGGTAAACTCCCTAGCTTCCTCAACAGCCTACACATGTAAGCTCATTAGAGCAGGGAAACAATTCCTTTCTCAGCACAGTTGTCTAACACTAGCCAGAGCCCTTATCATCTCTAAACTAGATTATTGTAACGCACTATACATAGGAGCCACTAAATCCATCATCAACAAAATCCAGATACAGCAAAATGAGGCCCTCCGAGCGGCATTGAACATCCCCAGGAGAGAACACATTACAGCAATAAGAAGGAAACACAAATGGCTCTCCACCCATGAGAAAATCAGACTCAAAACTGCATCTCTCACACACAAATCTCTACATAACAAAGCCCCTCAATACCTAAAGGACAGGTTCACTAGATCACACCCCACAAGACAAACCAGACTTGCCTACACCAATCGCCTACAAGTACCACGCTTTAAACTGACCACCATAGGTGGAGCTAGCTTCCCAGTCAAAGCTGCTCAATTGTGGAACGAATTACCCACTACCGCAAGGCTAGAATGCTCTTTTTCCAAATTCAGGCAAATTGTAATCAACTACAAGTAATTAACGACAGTAACTGCTAATTGAACCTATGATAATGCTTACGCCTGTTTGCTACATAGCATCTGCACCATACGATTGTAAACTTGTATTGTAAACTTGCACCTGTAACTGGTAATTTCTGTAACTTGTAACTGTAACCTGTAACTTATGCTCTAAGCTGTACATATTCTTACTTTCTGCGCCCTTATACCCCAGGGTCCGGTGCGCATAATAAATACTAAACAAATAAACAAATATATTTGGGTGTTGCTGTCTCTGGTATTACGAATACAGCCCAGATAACAAACTGGAAGACAAAATTGGATACAATGATCTCCCAATCACTAATCATTCAGGCTAAATATGGAAAATTCTCTATTATTCCAGCTTTAACATACTTCAGAAAAAAAGTTACCCCAATTCTACTATATGGATCAGAAACCTTTTACCAGAACCTATATGGGAAAAATTTGAAGGCACATTTTGGAGACATATCCTTGGCCTCCCAGGTTGTAGACCAATTGCGCTGATTCGTAACGAACTTGGATTAACATTGCTATATGCCCGATACCTATGGCAAATAATAAACTTGTTTAGAAAGTGCCTCCTCGCATATGATTCAGACATGCTGATAGGGTCCTTGGCTCGTTACCTTCTGCAGTCTAAACATAATTTTGCTGAAAATTGGCGTCAAGAAGTAATAAATGCCGTGGCCTATGCAGATGCGTCAATTGAAATATTAACACAAAATCCCATACGCGTTAAAACAGTTATTTCGAGAGGCCACCAGGGGGCGCACAGGCAATGGCTGCCTGATCGCATTGCTCCCGCCGGAGCCGGTCTACCAGAGGGAATTGAGCCCCCCCCTGGGACCCCCCCGGGGCCCCACCCGCATTTACTGGCCGATTGACCCCCCCGGGCACCCCCGCAGCGAAAGAACGGAGTCTGCGGACCCCGGGGAGCCCGAGATCGAGACCCGCGGGAGCCGCGGGAAAGCAAGATACGCGGCCCGCCCCGCCGCAGAACCAGCAAGGCAGTGCAGCTTTCCGGCGTTTCCCCCAGACGACACGCAGCAGAGGCGGGCGGAGCGCAAGCCAGAGACCAGCGCCGGAGGCGGGGAGCGGAGACGGGACGACGCGGTCCCAGAGAAAACCCCCGTCGGGGTTCGCCGGAGCCCCTCCTGCGCCTTCGGGCCCGGCCGCCGCAGAGGACGGGCCCCTCCTCCCCCGCCGAAGCTGAAGATCCACGGGCGGCGGGAGCGGGCCCCCATGGGGAGGCAGTGGATTCGTGCCGTGGATCGGAGGTGAGGAGGTGCGCTCGAGCGCCGGCCCCCCCCTCCTGCCACCAGCAACTACCCGGGTGAGTGGCCCCCGCCGAGGGACGGTGGGGCGAGTGCCCGCCTGGAAGGATCCCTGTGGGGATCAATCCTAAGTGACAGGGGGACAGGAGCAGCAACCCCCCCCCCCCGCCGAGGGTCCCAGGGGGGAAGGAAGGGGAGGAAAAAAAAAAAAAAAAAAAAAGAAGAAAGGACGGGCCCCGGCCGGCCACAGTGACCCCGAGATAGCGTGTGCCCGCCCTCAGTGAGGTGAAGCTTGCTCCCCTTCCCACGGAAGCGCCTGCGGCCCGTGCCGGGGAGGCCTCTCCTCCCCCCCCCCCTGAGGGGGGCGCAAAAGGCGGTCCCCCCGCCCTCGGGACACACACCGGATGAGCTGGAGAGAGACCTTGCAGGGGTTCCGCTTTCAAGAAGCTAAGAGGGGCAACAACGGTTCGGGCCCCAAAAGAACCATGGCCCAGTCGGAGGATGCGGCTCCCCCCCCGTCAGCTATGGAGAGGGGCTTCGCCTCGATCCTACAAGAAATCAGGGACATGCGCTCTGACATAGCCCAAAAACTCGAGAAAATGGACCAGAGGGTGGAAAAGGTCGAAGACAGATTACTCCAGGTTGAGACCAACCAATCCTCATCAGTGACCCAAGACATACAATTTAAGGTGAGGCTGGAGGCCCTGGAAAAGAGAGAAGAGGAGAGAGCCCGACAGATGGACGATTTTGAGAATAGGGAGAGAAGGAATAACCTCAGATTTTTCGGGGTGCCGGAGTTGGAAGGAGAGACAGAGAGGGACGTCATCAGAGCAGTGCGGGACATCATCACCCTCCTATTCGCCGATGAGATGACCACAGAACCTATATTCGACAGGGTGCATAGGGCGGGGGGCAGACCGGGGGGCCCCCGGTCGATACTGGTCAGGTTCCACTACTACTCGGAGAAAATTAAGGTGCTGGAGGAAGCCAGGAAGGCCAGAAATATCACCTACAACAATGCTCAGGTCTCAATATTCCAAGACCTTTCCGCCTACACGCTAGCCAAGCGGAGAATGTGTCGCCCGCTCACGCAGTTACTCAAGGAGAAGGGAGTGCGATACAGATGGGGCTACCCCTTCTCCCTGACTTTCGAATACATGGGTCAAAGAACCACCCTGGTTACTGAAGAGGACATCCGGGGTGCCCTGCTGGAATATGCAACGGACACGAATGACGGGAGGGGCCCGTCGGGGCCGGAGAGGGCAGGACCTAGTGGACCCGGCCCGTCGGGGGAAAGGAGGAGGCGAACCGGCGCACGAAAGTTCAGGAAAATGAATACACCATCACCAGCTAAAGACGGGGAGAGGAGAGACCCGGATGACTAGGAAAGGGATCGCTGCACACAGGTTGGGACAGCTCAGTCAGGAGCAAGTGGGCGTACCGATTCCTACGCCCCGACGAACAGCAAGTATACGGGATGTATTGAAGGGGTGGGGCCCTGGGGGGCCCGGGGGGCTCAGGAGGAACAGCTTCCAAAACGATCGGCCCGGCCAGGGGAGCGGGCTGGTGGTTCGGCCAAAAGCCAGATATGGCGGGACAACTTGGCTGGACGCCGGGGAGGGGGGAGGGGGTCAACGCGGGAGTTTGGGGGTTTCAGTTTGGGGGGGGTCCGGGGGGCAGTTGGGGATTAGTTACAGGCCCTCCGGAAGGGGTGGGGAGGGGGGGGGTGCATAGGATCCAACCAAGGGAGTATCCAAACACGGGTGGTGTAGGTGAGCCGACACGGAGAACGGAACCGCTAGATGACGGCTGAGGGTCTGCCAGCCCTGGGAGTGGGCACTCTCAATGTACGGGGCCTGAACACCCCCACGAAGAGGTCCCTGGTCACTAGAGAATTCAGAAGGACCGGCCTTGATATCCTCTTCCTGCAAGAGACTCATTGGGCAAGAGGAAAGGAACCCACGATGAGGGGGGGAGGTATAGGAGAGGTGTTCTGCGCGTCCCACAGGTCCAAGAAGAGGGGGGTGGCCATCCTTCTGGGGAGAAACGTGGGCTTTGTAAAAGAGGAAATAGTGAAAGACCCGGAAGGCCGATACCTGCTGGTGCGAGGATCCCTACAGGGCTCACCGCTCACCCTGGCGGGGATTTACGGTCCCAATGAGGGCCAGGCCCAGTTTTGGGAGCGAGTGGCGGAGAAACTCAAGCTCTTTGTCCGGGGGGGGTTGGTAGTGGGAGGTGACTTCAACATGGTAATCGACCCCGACTTAGACAGAAGGCGTGTTGGCCCTCAGCTCCCCAGGCCCACGGACGTCCACATGGCCCGGTCCTTCCGGAAGGTTAACGCAGAGTTGGGCTTGGTGGACACACTCCCCTCCCCCGGAACGGGTATTCCTTCCTACACATATTATTCGTCCACCCACTCGTCCTTTTCTAGAATTGACTACATCCTGGTGGACGAGTCCCTGCACTCGTATGTCTCAGGCCACAAAGTTGACCCCGTCCCCTGGTCGGACCACGACCTGGTTCGAACCACCATAGCAAGGGGCTGGCTAAACGACCGCAGAGGGAGATGGAGATGTGATGATTCCCTGCTGAAAGATGAGGTCCGCGCCCAAGAGGTGCTAGAGGCTATTACGGAGTTCTTTGAATTTAATGACAATGGCGAGGTGGGCCCACACACCCTATGGGACGCCTTCAAGGCCACAATAAGGGGCTTTCTCATCAAAATGAGCGCCCAGGCCAAAAGAGTGAGGGAAGCCCAGGAGAAAGCCCTGAGGGGGAAAATTGCCCAACTGCAACCGGTGGGGCCCCGAACGGCCCCCTTGGACCACGGTCGGCTCGAATCACTAGCCGACTATCGGCTCCAGCTGCGAGACCTCCTCTTACACAAAACGGAGCGAAGCCTCCAACTGGTCAAGCAGAAGTATTACGAAAAGGGGGACAAAGCGGATAGAATCCTAGCCTGGAAATTGAGGGAGGTCCAGAGGGAAAGAATGGTAAAGGCAGTGAGGAGTGAGGAGGGGACCATGGGCCATGACACTCCCCACATAGGAGAGGCCTTCCGGAGATATTTTGAAAAACTCTATACCTCGGAATGTGGCGGGCGGGACGAGGAGATAGAGGGGTTTCTCAACTCGGTTCGGATACCGTCCCTGTCCGGGGAGATGGCCGAGGGACTGGAGGGGCTGGTGACAGAGGAGGAGGTGGGCAATGCTATTAGCGGGATGAAGGCGGGGACTACCCCCGGGGAAGATGGCTTCACAGTGTCCTTCTATAAACGGTACCGCTCTACTCTGGCCCCACACTTAGCAAAGGTTTTCAATGCAGTATTAGAAGGGGGGACCCTCCCGGACTCCATGATGGAGGCCATAATTGTCGTCCTTCCCAAGGAAGGTAAGGACCCCACTGATTGTTCCTCATATCGCCCTATATCTCTACTAAACACTGATGTCAAGGTCCTTGCCAAAATCATTGGGAAACGGATGGAGAAGATCCTGCCGACACTGATCCATGGAGACCAGGTGGGGTTTGTAAGGGGTAGGCAGGGCTCAGACAACATCCGTAAAACCATAAACTTGATCCACCACGCCCAGAACTCCGATCTTGACGCGAGCCTCCTCTCTCTGGACTCGGAGAAAGCGTTCGACCGGGTCGAATGGCGATATATGGAGCTACTCCTGCAGAGAATGGGATTCGGTGCGCACATCAGGGGTTGGGTGATGGCTCTTTACAGAGCTCCGAAGGCCAGGGTACAAGTGAACGGCAGGCTGTCGAGCCCCTTCTTCCTCTCACGGGGCACGAGACAGGGGTGTCCACTGTCCCCCCTGTTGTATATCCTAACGATGGAACCCTTGGCCATAGCGGTGAGGTCGCTCCCGGAGATCAGAGGGATAATGAGAGGGGAGGTGGAATTTAAGCTTTCCCTGTTCGCCGATGACATCCTGGCGTACCTGGTGGACCCCGGGGCCTCCCTCCCCCCCCCTCCTGTCCCTGGTGAATACATTTGGGCACTTCTCGGGGCTGAAAATTAACGCTTCCAAATCGGTCCTTCTCCCCATGCGGGTAAATGACCCAGCTCTGGACCCCGTGGGAACCTTTCACGGCATCACAGTGGGCAGGGTTTCTATTCGCTACCTGGGAGTCCTCCTCACCAGAGACCTATCCCAACTATCCCCCGCTAACTATGACCCGGCCCTGGCTAGCATTACCAGGGACCTCAGGAGGTGGAGCTCCATGATCTTGTCCTGGTACGGCCGCATGACGGCAGTAAAGATGAACGTGCTGCCGCGCCTATTGTATCTCTTTACCTCTCTCCCATCCAACATTCCCGATCACCTCATGAGGACACTACAGAATGCGGTCCGAGAGTTTATCTGGCAGGGTAGGACCCCGAGGACTGCGAGGGCGGTCTTGACCCTGCCGAGGGAGGAGGGAGGGTTCGGCTTGCCTGACTTCCAGCTCTATTTCCGAGCCGCCCAGTTGCGAGTCCTCCTGGAGCACATGAGGGAGGGGATGCGCACCTACTGGTCTTACCTGGAGGACATGGACGCTCACCCCCTCAAGGTACGCGATCTTCTCTGGGCTCCACACAAGTTTATCCCGAACAGATTGAAATCCCATCCCACCTTGGGTGTCCTTTGGGCAGTCTGGAGGGAAGGCCCCCAGACGGCGCACCTAACGACGTGGCCATCCCCAATGTCCTCTCTCTGGGGACACCCGTTCAGATTAGGTAACAGGGGTTTTTCCAAGGCACAGGCATGGTCTGACGCGGGTCTGGAGTGGGTGGGACAACTGTTCCGGGAGGGGGAATTCCTGCCCTATGAGGACCTAAGGGACGCCATTGGGCGGGGGTCTCTTTCCGTGTTTGAGTATCTACGCTTGAAGGGAATCCTCGGCGACCAATCATGGGGAGAGAACTTGAGGAGGCAGTTGACCCCCTTTGAGAAGTTCCTTGATATGGCGACCTCTAGAAAGGGAGCCGTCTCCGGAATGTATAGAATCCTCAATACTGTGAAATTGGTAGAACGGAGGGGCTTTCGCTCATATTGGAACGATCTCGCAGGGGAGGTGATTTCGGAAGACGCTTGGGCTAGGATCTTCAAAATTGCTTTTCACGGTAATTTGTACACGGCAGATATGGAACATAACTTTAAGATTCTGCAGGGATGGCACAGGGACCCTGTGAAACTATCTAAAATGTTTACGGCGGTGTCCCCCGACTGCCCGAGGGGCTGCGGCCAGAGAGGCTCACGAGGCCACATGTGGTGGCACTGTCCGAAAGTGCAGGCATACTGGGCAGAGGTGAGGGGCTGGATGGCTGAGGTCACGGAGGAACTGCCTCCCCAGGCCCCCCTGACGGTGCTGTTGGGCCTCCCGCCAGAGACCTCGGATCTCTACAGGTACCCCAGAATGTGGGAAACGATGCTACGGGCGGGGAGAGTGGCATTGGCACAGAAATGGAAGAGCCCGGAGACCCCATCCAAGGCTGACTGGCTAAAGAAATTGAAAAACTTGTTTCTAATGGACAAACTAACGGCCATGGTGAACAACGATTCTGGGTCATTCCTTGAAAATTGGCAGGGGGTAAGGGAGGCCTGGGGATGGGATGTGCACTGAGGCCAGGGGAGGTGGCCGAGCGGGGCTCGGGGGGACTAAGCCGAAAGACTGGCCCATAAAGTTCCAGGGCCCCCCACGGGCGGAATGGGCGCCCACGGCCCGGGGACATTCGGTCGGCCGTCGGCCGTCGGAGAACACAGACGCTCACATTCACTACCAAAGTAATGGACGCAAAAGAAAAGTCCAAATCTCCCTATGTCATGGATCAAGTTGGTAAAACGAGGGGTGGGGGGCGGGGGGGTTCAAAGAGGGGGGCGGTTGGGTGGGGGGGGGGGAGTTTGCTGGGCAAGTGCACCGTGAACAACTGATGATTACAAATATTGCCTGCTTGTTATACTCTTTAAAATGCCAATAAAACCAAAGTTTAAAAAAAAAAACAGTTATTTCAATGGGTTTGGGCAAGAAATAGATCTATCTGCCTTCGGTATCAAGATTTTGAAGGCAACGTCTTTACATATAAGAAATATAGTCTACCAGGACCCTATATGATTAAATCTCTGTCCTTGAGACACAGATCAGACTTCTTAAGAATAAGATTAAACCTATGGCCAACAAAAGAAGTCCTTGCCAAACGTAAAATCATCCTATCACAAGAATAATTCTGCAGAGTATGCAAAAATGAAAGACAAGTGGAAACTCTAAGACATTTAATAGTAGAATGGCAAGCATTATTTAATGCAAGACTACTATACTTAAAACCTCCACTATAAGAACATTGCGATGTAACTATGGACACTCTCTGGTTAATGATTATGTCTGGGTTATCTTTACCCCGGAGAATTGGCACCATTCGGTTTTTAAAAAACATACCAGAACTTAATACCAACCAATATGAAAGAAAATTAAATGAACTGTGATGCTGTTTAAATTTTATTTTTATTCTTAATGTATTCTTGACCGTAAGCTTAATATTATGTATAATTTTTTAATGTTGGAATTTTATGATTTTGTTCCTTTTCTCTGATCTGTTTTTTTTAATTTTTCTTGAGTATAATTGTATAAAAAAATTGTAAAGTTGACTAATCTCAGCTAAAACAATAACAATCTAAAATAAACTCTTGTAACAGACCTGTGCCCTGTTTTTTGGATGCCTGCCATTGCAGCACCTTTTTCTTTTTGATGTAACTGTTGAGATCATTAACATTCAGGAAAATCCTTGAAGGCAATTTAACCCAATGCTTATCCGTATAAGTATGTCTGTTGATCACCCACCTGGGCTGTGTTATAATTTCCTAATAACCAAAACTCTTCATTATGACATTTAACCACAAGATCTCCATATGACCCCTAACTTTGTGTTAAACGTGTAGCTTAAGATAAGAAAACCTATATATTTGAACGTGTAAACAACAAACTAGATATAACCTTTAGGGCAGGCTTTTCCACTTCCCCATAAGCACACATATGAACCCACATTTTTCCCACATAACCACCTCTCATCTTGACTAGACCAATATGTTAAAGAAGTCAAGGCACGGTAGGCAATAGGCGTGTATACAGTATGAAGTGGGAGAATGGAAAAACAGGCTCCCGTCCTTCCCCTCTCGCGCCTGGCCTAAAGGATCACGGCCCAGGCACCCGCCACGAGAAGAGTTTGCCCATCTACCAGACGACCAAATACCCTGGTACAGGAACATACGGATGTGTCCATCTGCCTGCCCAGCAGCCCGCCCTGCCCATGCCGACACCTGCGTCACGGATCAACTAGACTAAAATCTACACATCGTTAGAGATGCCATGACAACCTAGCCAACGGTCAGCACACCTGTGTAAATATACACACTGGACACTCCCGCAGCAATCCACACGAAGAATATACTCAGTGCTATGACGTAGGCGACAGACATACTCATGGACGTGCATCTTTATCATTTTCCACATAGGCTCTCAAAATGCAGAAACGCAAGACGCATCATGAACTCATCTAAAGAGCTTGCTTACGCTTCTCCTAAACCCAGGTGCCATAATGAGAAATATAACGAAGACACGATACTGGTCATAAGACAATATGATACTATAACCTAAAGCGCCTGTGTACCAAACGGTTCTATCTATACACCAGGCCTAAGTAGGCCGCAAGCAAGAGCTCCCATGGACGTTAAAAGAACAAGAGTCAGGTCGCTGATCCTGCAGAATGAGCCTGGCGAAAGCAGACAGCCAAGGTCGTAATGTTGCAAACCCACATTCCAAAAGCAGACCATCAAGGGCACGATGTTGCAACCTCGCACGCCGCGCACCAACGTTAAAATCACACCTGCAAATTAAACCAGGCACACAGTGGAAAAACAATATTAATTGTGCAGAATTCTGCCTCAAACACGGTCCCACCTCACGTGACCAAGCCGAACCTGACAGGATGCCAAGCCCAGGAGAAAGAAGGCGTCTGGATCCCTCGTTACAAGACACAGGCAGACACACTAAAAAGGCTCGATGGACATCTGCGACAGTGGGAGTAGTCGGCCTTCTCGCTCATGAATAAGTCCTCACATTGTCTGCACGTACTCATAGTGAAACATTGTTGCAAATGACAGGTACACCGAGAGCTGGGAACAGCGATGGTCCCAGGCTGGGAAGCTCGTGGGCGCACCAATCAGAACATGGGGCTCTTATCACTGACGCCATTAACATTAACCAATCATCAGGAGTCTTCATGTAACAATTCTCATGTATCTAATTGTAGGGACAACCCAGATATATCACCTGACTAACCCTTGTCCACTAATATTGTTCTCTATACGTATGCTATACTAACCCTACCACTCGAGCAACCAATTAAGAGTGGCGATAGGTTTTTTGCTAACTTTCTAAGGTGACGCAAGTAGCGCGTCATACTAAGGTAAAAAGGGTCTGCGAGCCCCACGATTGTGTGTGTGTCAGGACGGACGCGTACGATCCTTGACCCATCCCTGCCGTTTTTGTTTAATAAACAGCAGAGTCACCTTGCTTCTTGCGTGTGTCTCATACTCTATCTCTTCTGGGATATACGGGAGGAGTTGGGGCCTCCCCGCCCGGAGGTCTGCGGACGGCCCGGCCGACCCCGGCAGAATTTCCCCCCCGACAAGTTGGAGGCACTGCTGAGATCTGTTTAAGATCCGCCTTTTTATTTTTACTTTTTCCAGGCACTCCCGTTGCGAGGAGGCCCGGCGGCGCGGCCCCCTCTGCCGTTGCCCCCTTCTGAGGACTACAGGACCATCGCGGAGCTGCGAGAAGACCGGACAGCGTAATCCGGATATTGGCCCTCGGGAGCCGGTTGAGAAGTATCCCGCCCGCGGTTGGCGAGTGTCCAGACGTGGTCCAGACGAGGGGAGGTGACGAGCCGCTTGGAGGGGTGCACGCAGTCGAGCGGCCCCGCATCAAGAGAACTTGGTGAGCATGCCACGCACAACAAGCAATGTGAAATTGTGAGGGAGGGGGGAGGAATTAAATACGGGAGGCGGGAGGTGTTGCACAGGTGCGCGGCGAAGGTTTGACAATTTAGTGTTGGCAATGGAATGAATGGTAGCCGAACAAGTGCGAGAGCAGTCGGCTACGGTACGCAAGAGAGGGGGGCGGAGCACAAAAACATCACGTGCGGCCGCTCGTAGAAACTGATTGGCCTAGGTCGCGACTACGTGTAAGGGTGGGTGTGTGTGGTTTCCTACGATTTGGCATTTGTTGATCAATGAGTAGATGAGGATCCCTATTGTTCGAGCAAGAAACTCGATAGGTAGATGACGTTTCCCTGTAGGCGGTAGCTAGTTAGTTGCCCAATACGGAAGATAATTGGCTGGTTAAGCCCTCCTGTCGAGGGGCGTATCACACGCGAGGCGACGCAGTGTGCGCAGTCCGATTATATTATTGATTTGATTACCTTGTTCCAGGAGTGACAGGAAGACAGCTGTAGGGTTAACGGGGGTAGATTGCAAGTGTATTTTGAACTTAAAGAATATATGAAGAACTTACCAGTAGCTCGAAGAGATCGGTGACGTCACCAGTAGGGCTTTCATAGGATATCCCGAGCACAAGGCATCTTCGTTTCTAAGAGTGGTGGGGAAGAGAACTGTGGTAAGGGAGTGGAAACGGAGATAAACGGTAAATGAGTTGATCGGGGAAAGGCGAAACGGGGAACGTGGCTGCGCACGGAGAACGCCGGCCACGGCAAGTGTAGAAGGGGGAGGAGCACGTGAAAATAGGACGACTGTATAAGAACGTCATGAGGGGTACGCAGCCGCAGGGGGCTACGTGCGCCTCGGCTGCAGGGGGCCGTAAGGGTGTTGTATAAAGAAAGAAAGAAGAAAATATACAAATGTAACATACTATATTTTTTATAATTTTCCTTAGCGGACCATCGTAAGTCCCCAAACTTACGGGGCCAGGTAACGATATAAGGCTGTATATTGTAAACTGCTAGTGAGATAAACTGCTACCAGATAGGGGAAGGGTAACAAGAGGAGCGCTACCATGTCATACGGGACAGGATCGGGAGGGTGGGGGAACACCCTCACTACCCCACTACAACACATATGCACAACACTGCCACCCCATAGGGAGAAACTGATTAAGTATAGCATAGAATGGACCCAGGGGACGGATAACAAAATGCTAACACCGTGGCCGCCTAATGGTAGCTTCGATCCATATGCCCAACATTCACTATTAAACCATCTGCACAATACATATAAAGGGAAGAAGTTGGCAAACCACGTGGAGGTGTTTAACTTATGGAGGATGTTCCAGGGGTCCCGACCAGGACCAAATGGAATGTTCACTATGGGGGAAATACCGGAAGAAAAAGAGATTAAGGAGAAAGGAGAGGATGGGAAACAGGGGAGTGAAGACCCAAAGAACACGGGGAACAAAGGAGAGGGAGGAGAAAATAATAATAAAACAGATGAAATAAAAAAGGAACCGAGCAACGATATACCCCTAGCAAAGGGAGTGAAACCAGAGGGAAGGGGGTTGTACCCTTTAAGAGAATTAGGAGAAATAGAAAGAGGACAGTTAAGGGCGGCTGAGGGATACTCGAACCCGGCATACAGCCCTCCACCATATGTGGCTCATAGGAAGATGCCAGCAGGGGAGGGGAGGACTGGAGAAGACCAGACTGTGGAAATAGGAAATGATGAGTGGGTAGCTGCACAGATATTATTAAAATTACGAGGTTCATTAACAGGAGAAGAGAAGGAGGTAGTAAAGAAAACAGACGAGGATAATGCCAGGGAGAGTGAAATGAGGGGGGAAGAGCTGTTAAGACAAAAGGAAGAGATTTTGGAGGAACGACTAGCAAAATTAAGGGATGAGCAGAATGAATTAATCAAGCAGCTTGAGAGGGAGGAGAGAGAGAGAGCGAGGAAAAGGAAAGAAGGTAAGAACGAATTGGAAAAAATAAGGGAACGAACTGAGGAGCAAAGGAGAGAAGCTGAAAGGGTAAAAGCAGCAGCAGAAAGGGTATCAAGAGTAGTACTGCGAGAAAAGAAAAGGGAAGAAGAAGAAAAAGAAAAAGAAATGGCAATGTGGAAGAGGAGGTTACTATCAGAAACAACTAAAAAATACAAAGAAGGGAGGGTGATAGTATAGTAGAAAGAGAAAGGGTGAAATGGGAAAGGAAGAAAGAGGATGAAAGAATATTGGAAAAGATGAGCAGTGAAGTGATGGAGGAATTAAAAAGGAAAAGGGAGGAAAATAGTAGGGAGATGGAGGAGAGAAATGAAGGAGAAAGAGAAGATAGGAGAAGGGAGAGTGGAGCATGGGGGGATGTATTTAGAAACACAGAAGTAGCAACAACATCAGCACAAAGGGGAGCGGTTGATAAAGGAGAAACAGGAGAACTGGACCTAATAGACTTACAAACAGTAACGATCAAGGGGAAAAAGACCGAGTGGGGGTTGCCGTTTACGACTGACTTTTGTAGTGAGGAAGAAGAGGGAGTGGAGAAGGAAGGAAGAAACAGTGAAAGGGAAAGTTTAGATAAACTATACATCACCCGGACCAACACAGACTCACCATGGATCAGTAGGAGAAAGGATGAGCTGGGGAGAGTGAGGAGAGAGAGCAAGGAATAGCGGAAAGACAGACACATGAGGCCGCACCATCACCATCCCCATCAAGCCCTCCCCCATCGCACCCCACATGCTCAACCACCTCACGCTCGTTACGCAAAATAAAACTCGCGCCCTTCACAGACGAACTGACACCCTATGCATGTCGGCTTAGAGACCTCCCTAGCCGCAGGCAGGAAATACGAATACACATGCCCACATTAAATACAGGAAAAGATGGGAGAAGGGGAAAAGATGGAGAAGAAAGAGTTACGAGCAGGGGAAATACGGACGAAATTGAAGATGTAGAAGAAAGGGAAGAGGAGGAAGGGTGTGAGGACTCGATATTATGGAACACAAAGGGTGAAACGAGACATAACTTAATGCCACTTTTAGAGAGAGGAGGGGTTAGACCGCAGTATGTCCCTTGGAAACATACCGATAAAGAAAATATAAAATGCAGGCTCCCATCATTAAGTGGAGGTGCGGGTAAATGGATATATGAAATGGAAAAACACACCGCAGGACAGAAACCGGCAGTAGGAGATGTAAAGGGCCTGTTAATATCAATATTAGGGGATAGAGCGGATGACATTTGGAAGAGAGCGGGATTCCATGGGGTAACAATAACAAACACATCGCATGATGGGGCACCATTCGCAAACTGCAGACATGCACTATGGCAGGCACTGAGGGTGCAGTACCCAGACACATCGGACATAGGAGCAATTACCTCACGCAAGATGCGTGAGAACGAAGATCCTGTTGATTATATCCAGGAAATCCAAGAGAAGTGGCGCATGGAAACTAGAGAACAATGGGATAAAACACCAGCAATATTTTACCATATACTGGTACAAGGGCTCCCAGAAGGAGTTCAGAAACAACTAAAGAAAGTAGTGGGAATGGAAGCAAAACCATGGCCAGAAATACAACTGACTATAGTGCATCATTGCAGGACATGGCAAGGAAAAATGAAACAAAAGGAAGAGGACAGGAAAACGGAAGAGGCTAAACTAGTACAGAAAAAGCTTACTAAATACACAATGGAAGGGGCACTATTAACTACGCCTACAACAATGACCCAAAGCCCCACACAAGTAGTGGCTGCACAAGATTCCTCCCAAATACCACCTTCACCGACTATAACACAACAGGCGCCGCCAATACAACCATACATGACCAACATGGGAGGAGGACATACAATGGCAGGAGCTGGGTATTATAATTATAACAGGGGGAGAGGAGGAATTATGAGAGGGAGAGGATACGGATATAACACCCAACAGCAGGTGGGAGGACTTAGAAATTCCTACCCCACAGGGCAACCAGTATACCAGGACAACACAGGGAGCTTTCCATGGCAGAGTAGGGAACCACCGGTGTGTTGGAGTTGTGGACTATTAGGGCACATGTCACGCACGTGTAGAGTTAGACCAGGAACACCATCATGGAGTGAACTGGGACAATCAAGGCCCTCACAGGAGCAGCAGGGCCTACAACAACAGCAGACGTTGCAACAGGGAAATGAACAACAACTAACACAACAACAGCCACAAACATATTCACTGCCACAACAACAGGTAGCGATGACACAACAACCCCAAGCACAACAAACACAACTGGGTAGGGTGACGGTTTTGGGGCACAACCCTTACACCGGAAATGGCCAGTCGTTGTACCCTCAATAGGACAGCCCACAGACGGCCTTGGTGTGTCCCATCCTGTCAGTAACAACTAATATTGCGGAGGAACCACGCATAGAGGTAACGATAGGTGGCAAAAAATTATCATTCCTTGTTGACACCGGGGCGACCCGGTCTTGCATAAGGGAAGGTAAATTTAAGATGTCAGGCGAAGCCATGAACACCCAAGGATTCTCTGGGGCTAGAGGGTTGGTTCCCTTTACTGATAACGTTCCCTTATCTATTGGAGATTATGATCTGTCAGTTCCACTTCTATATTATAGTGCCTCACCAGTAAATATACTGGGGAGAGACATAATGAACAGGTTGAATATGACGATCTCCTTTACTGAGGACGGCATAATTTGCTCTACTCCAGGGATTAACATGCTCACAGCACGACAGATTATGCAAGCATTCTGCGGACAGACAGCGATTAGGGCGGAGCCAGTAGATGGCGAACTATTCCAGTATGGAACAGATATGGCAATTGCATGGATGCCAGGGATAGAAGGGAAAATATGGAGGAGGCCAGCAGCCTATCTGTTCAGACCAGAAACACCTGTTAATGAACCAGAAGGAAAGGTGGTTCTAATGGACATTGAGAGCATTATTGCAACAGCTGATTACATTGCTGTACATGCCCAAGACAGAGAAGGAAGAGCATGGAGGGCCGTGATAGCATTAGCAGAAGGATGTAGGCTCACCCAGGTGTCAGATGAGGAGCTGTTCTCAGATGAAAAGGAGGAAGGTGAAATGGTGTTTATGATGAGTGTGGAAATATGGCTAAGAGTGGCTTACAAACAAGTAGCACAGAAAATTGCAATGGCACTTGAGGCACCCGCATGCACCCCAGTCCCCTTCTTTAAGGAGGATATGTCAAAGGTACCCAAATCATTGTGGACTACTGGCCCCTATGACGTGGGGTGCATAAAAAGTATAGGGGGAGTAAGAATAAAATTGAAAAAAGGTGCAATACTCCCCAGAGTAAAACAGTACCCACTATCAAAAGAGGCAGATGAGGGCATATATGAGACCATAACGGCCCTTATAGATAATGGCATATTGGTCCCCTCGGAATCACCATGTAACACGGCTGTGTACCCAGTGCGCAAGGCTAAAGGGGGGTCTTGGCGCTTCATACAGGACCTCAGGCCCTTGAACAACATAGTAGAAGCGGAATATCCCGTAGCAGCAAACCCGGCCACAATATTGTGTGGCATTCCAGCAGAGGCATCACGATTTACAGTGATCGACCTTAAAAATGCTTTCTTCTCAATACCATTACACCCAGACTCACAAGATCTGACGAGCTTCACTTACAGAAACACAAAGTGGAAGCACACTAGATTGCCACAAGGGTATTGCGAATCACCCTCAATTTTCAATAGAGTAATAAAGATGGATTTGGGTAACATTGAAGTGGAAAGCACAGTGTTGCAGTATGTGGATGACATAATAATTTGCAGTACAAACGAAAGAACATGCAGAGAGGACTCCTTAAAGATGTTGACAATATTGGCTGAAAAAGGTTACAAGGTAGACATGGAAAAGATACAGTACTGTCAAGAACAGGTACTTTACATTGGTCAGCTTATATCGCAACATGGAAGAAAGATTGCACCACAAAGAGCACAGGCCATTTCAAACACTCCAATGCCACAAACTGTGAGGGAACTGCAGCAGTTCCTGGGGCTGTGCAACTACTGTAGAGCGTGGGTATTTGATTACAGTTCTTACATAGGACCCCTGCTTGAGGCGTTAAGGGAAGCTAATAAAGGGGAGAAAAAGCTGGGGTGGACGATGGAAATGAAAGAGGCTTTTGATGAATTGAAAGATGCGATATCAACTGTTCCGGTACTGGCATCCCCAGACTATGAGCGACAATTTTTTATATTTTCACATTGCGACTCAGCAGTAATGAAAGCAGTGTTGGCTCAAAAAACAAGCATGGGCTACAAACCAGTTGCATTTTACAGCGGCCACTTAGATCCTGTGATGTTAGGTCACTTCCCTTGCGAACAAGGTCTCGCCGCAGCTGCTTTTGCGGTGGAAAAAGCATCAGCAATCACCATGCTGTGCCCAACTACACTGTTTGTGGAACATGCACTATTTGCGATATTGAATAAACCTAAATCCACCCTAACCACGCAAAGAGCATCAGGTTATGAGATCATTTTATCCAGAGCTGAACTATCAATTGTTAGATGTAGCACGTCAACCCTGCAAGGTTCCTAGCAGAAGTAATTGAGGAGGGAGATTATGCCCATGACTGTACGCAAATAACTGAAATGTACTCATGTACTAGAAAGGTTGAAGAAAACGCACTAGAGGGAGGTGAGCTCTTATTTATTGATGGGTCATCAACTATCGATCAAAGGGATGGGATAAGGAGGACTGGGGCAGCAGTGGTAAAAATGATGGAGGTACCGGTGTGTGTGGCAATGAAATGTGTACAATTACCACAGCATTACTCTGCTCAAGCAGCGGAATTAGTTGCACTGATCTTGGCGTTGAAGGAAAGCTTTGACAAACGGGTGACCATATACTCCGACAGCGCATATGTTACATCCACTGTCCACTCAGGGCTGTCGAAATGGAGAAGAAGAGGGTTTAGGAGAGCTGATGGCACTCCAGTGCAACATGCTCTCTTATTGGCTGAACTAATTGAAGTAATAAATGACCCCCAAGAATTAGCCTTAGTAAAATGCACCGCACACACCAATGGTGAAGACCACGTCTCGAAGGGGAATGCAGCAGCAGACGCACATGCGAAGTATGCTGCATACTTTGGTGAGATATGGAACCCCCCAGAGTCACAGAGAGGGAGAGGGAGGGGGAGGGGAATGGCTAAGGAGATGTTGATACGAGAAGGGTACACCCATCTCCCAGCCACACAGATTATGGAGCTACAAGCGGCTGCACCAATGGCCGAAAAAGAAATATGGGTAAAAAGAGGATGCACAATGTCACCAACCGACGCACTATGGCGTCAGGGTGGCACTGGAAAGGTTGTAATACCATTGGCACTTTTGAACACCGCCCTCAGCCAACTACATCATCCAGCCCACACAGGCAAGGAAGTAATTGCAGCACGAATTAGGGAAGACTGGTTCTGCCCGAGTTAAATTCTCATGTGTCAAATTTTATCAGTAATTGTCTTACATGTCAACAGTTTACGGCCGGCCATACTCTAAAGGTGATAAGAGGTACTATACCCCGGCCAGAGGGACCCTTCCGGCATCTCCATATTGACTATGTTGATATGATCAACATATGTCAAGGAAACAGGTATATGATTGTAGTAGTATGCCCATTCTCTAGGTGGATTGAGGCAGGGCCCTGTTCACACCCAGATGCATTTAGAGCAGCTAAATTCCTAGTGAGGGAGGTCTTCCCCAGGTGGGGAGTGTGCGAGGTGTTAAGGTTAGACAATGGCCCACATTTCGCAAACGAAATGTTCCAGCACATCACATCCTTGCTGAACATCAAGCATAAATTTGCATGTGCATACCACCCACAGGCCAACGGTGTATGTAAACGCCTGAATGGCCTATTAAAGGAGGCAATTGCAAAGATACAGCAAACAACAAAGAAGAGTTGTTATATTGCCTTCCATTAGCCCTATTTGAGCTAAGGAATAGACCAGGGTCCGACCACCACCTCACCCCACACGAGGTGGTTACCGGACGTCAAATGCGCCTTCCCCTAACGCCAACATCAAGAGCATTTACCGACCACGAAAGTACAGCAAGTGTTCTTGGTGATGAAATGTACCAATATGTGTCTTCTTTGATTACTAGTGTAGTGTTTGTGTCTCAACAGCTCGAGCGCACACGGGGCGGGTCTAACAGCAATCAACAAGAAGACGCGGATAAAGAATTGGAAAAGGAAGGACTGTGTAAAGTTGCTAAAGGTGACCACGTACTACTTTGCAATTTCAACAGGAAATGGAATAGTCCACGATTCACTGGCCCCCATCTGGTAGAGGAGGTATCAACGAGAGCAGTAAAGCTACAGGACAAGCGTGCCTGGAACCACCTACACGATGTAAAGATCTACAAACTCCAGACCCGCCCCAGCGCCACCGACAGGTCCATTGGGAGAACAGCAACAACATCACCAACGGAGGAAGGAAGTTCTACCACAGCCAACGGCCCAAGTGTTCCCATACCCTGTCACTCCCCAGACTCCCCAGAGACAATAACTGAAGAAGAAAGGGGTGATCACCATACTGCCCACCCCATGGTCACACGCTCAAGGAGTAAAGATACTTCCACCAGTTGAGCCCAAACCCCCCTGCCCACCACCCACTGACCCCTACCCCCACGGTAGTAATAACTGAACTGAAGGACATTGTCTTGCACAAGTACACATGTAAACACGTGAATGCTCTCTTTTCTTTTCTCTCGCACATGCAGGAACTGCGTATTATTGTACTGCTAAGAAAATAGATAACTAACAAATTCACTGCCCAGGAGTAGATGGTACCCTCAGACGATAACTACCCAGAAGAATTGTCACACCAATTTGTATATGAAATAAAAAGGCCAACGTACCTGAAAAAGAGAAGGGTATGTGTCTACTACACAGCATTCCTCTTGGCCATAGAATACTCAATGCCCCACCTCCACCCATACTTGCCTGCCCTAAGAGATAGAGCGCTTAGATTAGCGTGGGAACAGCTCTTCGCCTGGGCACTGAATGACTATTTGATAGGGAGAGCTTAAAAAACAACAACTAACATTTAATAACCAGCATATTGAGGATTTTCAGGCGGACAACTCTAACGTCGCAAGAATGCGCTGCCGGACTGCAGCAAGGTAAGAGCAAAATGCCGGTGAAATTAGCATATGTAATAAAAATAATAGGGATTTTGATGATCACCGGGTTCTTGGCTGCCTCTGTATGGCAATACAGCTGTGCTATCAATATTATTGCTGTACCCAAACCTAATACACCCCTATCCCCAGCTGCAACAGGTGTTACGTCAGGTGATATTAGTAAAATTGCGCACAAGCAAAATAGAGTTCGACGCAGCACATACTCAGATAATAAAGGTATTGACAATTATATACAAGATTCAGCACACGTCTCAAACAACATATGGTACCAACACATGACCCGCATTGGTAAGCAGACAACAGAAGACAGCTGCTACGTTTGCTCATTAATACCATACGCCATGAGCGCTTCTCGAACATTTGTTGCCACAGAAATAGATGAAGACAGCATGATGCATAATATACTTGGCACTGTTCCAAACGAAAGGAAGATTTCAAGGGACAGTGGTGCATATGGTGTGGAAAACACGAGACTCATACCCATACGAAAACAACTTCCTCAAGACTTATTTGAGTTACCACAAGAGCAGTTTACATGCTGAAGCATTCAGATACATAACAAGTGGTCCTGCAAAAGGGGAAACAAAGAAAGTAATACTGCAGTATTTACCATGTGATTGGTACGCCACTGAAGTTCCTGGTAAACTAGGATGCTGGGAGAGGCCACTGGTGACGATAACGGGGAAGGTGTACTTGGACAACAAATGGGAGATAGGAGTGATTGGCAGCAACATGGTAACAAAAGAAACTATTTCAACTATCGATGCACACAACCACAGATGTTGGACGACTTGGATCAAGTACGTGCCCATGCTCACGTGGATAGAGACGGATGAAGACCCAATAACAATACTGCCGCTGACTGCGCCTAAGGTATGCTACCAACATAAAGGAGAGGTGGACGTAGGATACAACACCAATTGTGCCAGCGTGATGGAGTTACCTGAGGGGGGAGCAGGAACAGCAGTAATAATGGACCATTACTGGGCCTGTGGAGAAAAGGCATACCACACACTGCCCCCTCTGTGGAATGGTGTATGCACAATGGTGCACGTCAATGTACCATCACTAGTGGTACCCCAGAAGCATGTGAATGTGGCGAACTTTCCCAAAATGGATGAAGGGGACAAGAGAAAGAAGAGATCTGCACCACCTCAGGAGAAGCCAGGTAACAGGACCAGCGGCAATAATACTGTCCTAAATAGAAGGAAAAGACAAGGAGAACCTCTGACAGGAAATTGCCTATGGGGAAGGTCGGAGACGGCACTCACTTCAATTCCGCCAGAACACAGACTATTCAGCAGAGCAGCAATGTTCTTCTCCTCAATAATACATCCGGGACTGCAGGCTTACGCAAATGCAAAATGGCTCCAGATAACTAGATGGGAACTAATGATGACCATCAATTCTACAGTAAATGGATTCAACGCAATAAAAGAGGAGCTGCGAGCTATAAGGATGGTAGCACTTCAGAACAGATATGTATTGGACCTCCTCACAGCCATGGAAGGAGGAGTCTGTGCAAAGATAGGACAATCATGCTGCACGTTCATTCCTGCCAACGATGCTGACAACGGTACACTGACAGAAGCAGTTTCACAATTGGCCCAGATGCACTCCAAAATGATGGATGAAAGTAAAGGTGTGAAAAAGGATGAGAGCTGGTTTTCGCTATTATGGTCATGGATGCCATCTTGGCTGTCAGATGGACTGAAAATTATAGTTGGTTGTACTATTTTGGCTGGAGCTACACTGATCATAATTAAGATTTTGGAAGGCCCAGAAGGCACGCACCACTGACGAGTTGCTTGAAATGGTCGGTATGCACCCCTTGATGCCAGCAGATGACGGCCAACACACAGGCATAATCATACAAGAGAGAGAGAAATTGCGCAACCAGATCCTCACCAACCACCTGGACCCACCATCGGTGAAGATCGAGAACCCAAGAAACCCCAGGAGTTACACAGGGAAATGGGTATACTGTACTCCTGGAGGAACCTGTGAATATATGTATTGGTCATTTGAAGATCATGTTAACCACTATGGACATTTAGGAGAAATTACTAAAATATGGAGAGTAAGAGGAGATAACGAAAAGGATATGTTTGTGGTCGACAAGTCGACCAGAGGGGGGACTGAAGTGGGAGAATGGAAAAACAGGCTCCCGTCCTTCCCCTCTCGCGCCTGGCCTAAAGGATCACGGCCCAGGCACCCGCCACGAGAAGAGTTTGCCCATCTACCAGACGACCAAATACCCTGGTACAGGAACATACGGATGTGTCCATCTGCCTGCCCAGCAGCCCGCCCTGCCCATGCCGACACCTGCGGCACGGATCAACTAGACTAAAATCTACACGTCGTTAGAGATGCCATGACAACCTAGCCAACGGTCAGCACACCTGTGCAAATATACACACTGGACACTCCCGCACCAATCCACACGAAGAATATACTCAGTGCTATGACGTAGGCGACAGACATACTCACGGACGTGCATCTTTATTATTTTCCACATAGGCTCTCAAAATGCAGAAACGCAAGACGCATCATGAACTCATCTAAAGAGCTTGCTTACGCTTCTCCTAAACCCAGGTGCCATAATGAGAAATATAACGAAGACACGATACTGGTCATAAGACAATATGATACTATAACCTAAAGCGCCTGTGTACCAAACGGTTCTATCTATACACCAGGCCTAAGTAGGCCGCAAGCAAGAGCTCCCATGGACGTTAAAAGAACAAGAGTCAGGTCGCTGATCCTGCAGAATGAGCCTGGCGAAAGCAGACAGCCAAGGTCGTAATGTTGCAAACCCACATTCCAAAAGCAGACCATCAAGGGCACGATGTTGCAACCTCGCACGCCGCGCACTAACGTTAAAATCACACCTGCAAATTAAACCAGGCACACAGTGGAAAAACAATATTAATTGTGCAGAATTCTGCCTCACGGTCCCACCTCACGTGACCAAGCCGAACCTGACAGGATGCCAAGCCCAGGAGAAAGAAGGCGTCTGGATCCCTCGTTACAAGACACAGGCAGACACACTTAAAAGGCTCAATGGACATCTGCGACAGTGGGAGTAGTCGGCCTTCTCGCTCATGAATAAGTCCTCACATTGTCTGCACGTACTCATAGTGAAACATTGTTGCAAATGACAGGTACACCGAGAGCTGGGAACAGCGATGGTCCCAGGCTGGGAAGCTCACGGGCGCACCAATCGGAACATGGGGCTCTTATCACTGACGCCATTAACATTAACCAATCATCAGGAGTCTTAATGTAACAATTCTCATGCATCTAATTGTAGGGACAACCCAGATATATCACCTGACTAACCCTTGTCCACTAATATTGTTCTCTATACGTATGCTATACTAACCCTACCACTCGAGCAACCAATTAAGAGTGGCGATAGGTTTTTTGCTAACTTTCTAAGGTGACGCAAGTAGCGCGTCATACTAAGGTAAAAAGGGCCTGCGAGCCCCACGAATTACAATATTTAATGCAAGAAATCCCTGAGATGACATCACATTAAATAGAGGGGAAACTGGGTGTAGAAGCTACTCCCATCAGACTGCCCTCTTCATTAATATGCCCAATGACTGCAACAGGGTATGTCTACTGTGATATCACTTTGGAACACTGTCCAATCACATACATTGACCAATAAACACCCCTCAAAAAAAGGTGGGGTTACCGTTCTATACAAGATTCAACACACTGTCCCTTAGATAGAGAGACACTGACAGACTCACTCGCTCACTGACTGACTGATCAAGAGAAAGAATAATTGGTAACAACAGGAAGGAGAAGGAATAGATTTCTCACCTTTTGGACCCGCTAATGGATTATTAGCAGAGACTGCAAGGCCTACCAGAAGTTAAAGCCACAGGCCTTCTTTAGTGGAATAAATAGCAGAGAGGCTGTGTTGGAAAGCTGATCTCATCTATCTGACTGATGCCCACCTGTTTTTAGAGGGGGAAAATGTAACCAGTCCTTAAGAGAGTGCCCACCTGTCTGAAAAAGCGAAAAGAAATTCATATGAGAGTCTGATCTAAAGGGGAAATAATCCTGAGGGAAGTGATACTGTAAAGGGAATTTGATCAAATTCAGGCCCCTGTGATTCGTCAGTACTAAGGGGTAGGAATATATAAATTGATTGTGCATTCCCAAGAAGTTAAGGAACATTTTAGAAGTGTATGTGCTTCTGGAAAAATATATATTTTATAGATTAGGTCCCATGGTGTGTCTTCAGTGAGAACCCCTCACTCGTTCTCTGTGTAATGATGTCTAGCACGGAAGACTTATCAGGGAGTTAAATGGACATCTCACTTTGTGCCCACCTAGAAAAAGTATATAATTGAAGTAATTCCTAGGTATACCAACAAGCATAATATTGTTTTTAAAGCATCGTTGTTCCAGACGAAAGGGAGAGGGTGATTATGTTCTACCCGTTCACTGACTGTTTAAGGTGCCCATTGAAAGTGAGAGAGGCATGCTTTTTCTCAGTAATTAAAAAAGAAACATCACTGAAGGGCCTATTCTACATATATGCTGAACATACACTGTCTTTTCTAAAAGCCATTTACATACATGAAGGTCTAGTAGTCTGTTGCAATTACATTTGTAGAATGCTGCTGAAATTCTGGCATGTATATTGAGTAAGGTGGGTGGTATTTTGAACAAAGAGGAAGTAGAGAGAATTGGATAAGCAGGGATACTGTAAACAAATGTGTTGTTTTTCACAAATGAAAGATTCCTCCTGGACTCTCATGTATTCAATCCATGGTGCATGCATGCTCAAGGTGTATAAAATGCATAGATACCTATGGTGATGGGTTTTGTGAGGAACTCCTGGTGACAACAAGTAAGACAGACACAAGTGATCACAGTTCAAGGGTCTTTATTGAACAATGAAAGTTGTATACGGGTAGGAAAAACACCTATTCGAAACCTAAATCTAAGATGGGAGAAAGCTTCGACCATCGAATGAAAAATAAGGCAGTCATAGTGGCGTTGTGTCAAAATAAAGGAGGCATATACTAAGAAACCTATTGCCAAACCTCACAACTAATACAAGAAGGGGTGTGGGATAGTTCTCAAGAAAAGAAAGAAGTGTTCTCAAATAATATGTCAGGATATGGTAGACTGGGTCTCCCTTTCCCAAGTTTTGGACATGGGGTGAGATGGGAGCTTGCAGCACAGCACAGTCTCAGGCTTCTGCAGCAGGAGATGACAGTTCCTATGTTAGTCCTCAGGTCCGTCAATGGCCAAGTCTCCTTTCCTAGAAAGTCTCTTTCCTTCGAGGACTTGACGTACTCAACTAACAAAACCAAATACACAGTCTCTTTTCCAGGGACTTTGGGTGACGACTTTCACCCAGTGATTCCCCTCTTCTGGGTGTAAATCCCTAGAAAGTTCTTAAATGATATCAAGATCCTGGATATCTATGTTTTCTTGCTTTCAAGAGCTTCTCTTGTTCCGAAAATAGAGTTCCTTTAACAAATGAAAGTTTGTTCCCAATGTTCGCTGGGTGATAGGTTCACCCCTGGGTCCCTTGCTGCTGGGCGCTGACCCTTCTCAATTGTTTTCACAGTTCAAATAGGGTTATGTCTTCACCCCTGGATCTCCCTCCGCCAGGCTCGGACCCCTCTTGACTGCTAGCACTTGGGTTATAGCTGCCTCTCTGGCATCCCTCCTTCGGGTTCACCTCTGCCAACTTTATATTTGCTTGTATTTGCGGGATTCAATTCCCATGCTTTCTCATATGGCAGGATTCGTCTCCCTTGTTTTCACATTTACTGCAGGATTCACTTCCCTTTCTTTCACTTAACAGAAAGACTTTCGATTCTACAGGGATTTCGCTCGTCCTCACGTATGACCACTTTCACCTCCTTCAGCGACTCTCCTACGGCCTTCTGGTACCCATAGTTCCGCTCAGATAGGGACCGACCAGAGTCTCTTGAATTAGCACCCACGTGGTGCCGGTTTTCCCTCTGCAGCTGGCCTCCCCTTAACACTTTTTACAGTTCTGTACACAGTTCATCAAACTTGGTTCAAACTTGCCACTTAGCGCTTCTCAATCAACACAGCCCGGTTCTCATTGATGCCCCCCCTCGACTGTGATGTGATGAACCACTTGGCTTTTGGCTTTCCTGGAGTCAAGGCCGGTACCACGTGCACGGGAGCCTCCCTCGCTCCTGATTATCGGCATAGGCTTCCCCTGTGTACCATTGTCATCTGCTGCAAGACACTCGTGATATTGTTCACGGTCTTAGGATCTCTTCCATGAAGGTTCGGCGGGCCTGGGATGAAAAGGGCAAGGTTGCTTCTCTCCTTGCCACACTCTCGATTCCTGACGCCTTTCTCCTTCAGTTGAACTGTTGCATAGTAGCTGTCTCATCGGGATGTCTGGTGTTCTCGCCGTGTGCTCTCTCGCTCCACCTTTTACCCCTGTGGGGAAAGGAAGTGGCCGTCGGGTGTGAGTGGTTATGATCAATTGCTTGACTCTGCCTGACCCTTGTGTCGGGACATGTCAGGTAAACAGTTCTAGTGTTATGTCGAGAAAAAGTGTTTGTGCCAGAAAAAGAAGGTGGGAGAGTTTCCAGGTATCCTACAGGGTCAGAAGGGAAAGAGATGTTACATGGAATAACAACCCTCGTATTAGGGTTAGTGGGTTCTCAGAAG
Source organism: Ambystoma mexicanum (assembly GCF_040938575.1). Taxonomy (NCBI): domain Eukaryota; kingdom Metazoa; phylum Chordata; class Amphibia; order Caudata; family Ambystomatidae; genus Ambystoma; species Ambystoma mexicanum. The sequence goes on along the minus strand of NC_090931.1, from coordinate 913,486,304 downwards.
GGTAGGTTACATTTGACTGGGAAGGTGGAAAATGATAATCAGAGGAATATGATTGTTGAGATTTGTGAAGCACACGGAAATAACTGGGATTGTGAAATGAACATAGGGGATTCTGGGACCATTAGTGTTTTTTTAGGGCAAATTGAGTGTTCGGAAAAGAATATTCAGAAGGATGTGGAGAAGAATGGTTGAGAGTTGTCGGATAGCAAACGGAAAACAGGGTTTCTGGGAGATGTGGTTTTCCAACTTAATAGGGTTTGTACTACTAGGTGATTTACCAGATGGGGGGGCTGCGGGGGAGTTGATAGATTGTGATACCGGAGACTTTATGGGAGAAAAGGGGCTTGATTTGTGGCACAGCCCACAAAGGTCTCAGGGATCTCATCCTCCTCATCTTCTTGCCCTGTAACATACCGCGTCTCACCTTGGGTATTCCCCCTAGCATAACCCTGGGTTGCCCTACGCAGGTGATCCTCCCCCACTAGTCCACCCCCAGGAACTGGATCCAACAGCAAAGGCCGTGTCCTGCCACCTGACTAAGGGATTCCCGAGGTCTTATTGGGAGAATACCCTCAGGTTTCTCAAACTGAAGTGACTAGCGTGTTGATTATTTGTCATCATTGCAATTGGATTTAATGGAAGTGGAACATATTTTTCTTGGAATTTAGTTAATTATTTCTATAGGGTTAGTAAATATACCTCCTGTGCAACCTGGTATGTTTCTTATGCCGAAAGGGGATGGAAGCTGTAAGGGATCGATGTTATTAAATTGGGGGTTCCAGATTCATAAAAATAAATTGATTAAATAAAGGCAAATAGTGTGTGCCTGGATTGGGGTGGGTGGAATTAGATGTCCGCCGAATAAAAATCCTACAAGACGTCCTGTTTGTGTTCGTAAGCCTGTAAGGGGCTCAAATACCTCAACATATCTCTGTTATATAAAAGAAAGTTTGCCCACTAAAGACAGACAACAGAAGAGATCATACAATTTTTGGAGGCATTAATAACATGGCAAAAAATAATCCTATGTTGTCTATACCTGAAGAGGGCCCTGCTGAGTTTCCCCAATACCTGGGGGTCTAACTGATGCTGTTAAATCCTGTGGGACTTGCGGGAGCTGTGCGGGTCTACCAAGACAGTCACATTCTGCCAAGTGTCACCCAAGGCTGCGTCACAGGAATGTATACCCTCGGGAGAGGTAGGTGATGGTACCAGAGAAACATTTCTATTAGATGGTTCAAATTTAAACGAAAAAGCAACTTGAGTGGTTCAGTGGCGCAAGCTGGGGGATGGGGTGCGTGTGCATGTGTGTAGGGAAATCTGGTTGAGCTCTCTGCTTGAAGGACCATAGATCACAGCTCTTTCAAAGCGTGAATTGTTTTGCTGCTTTGCACATTAAAGTTGTGCATTTTTAAAGTAAATAATTTCATTGCTATCATTTCTCGCTGTGTCACATAAAAAGCATTTTCAGCAATGGCGGTATTTGATAAGCAACTGAAATTCCGTTAAGAGCACAATCTTCAGTTAGATACATATCTGGCAGATGCTGTGCTAATGTTATGTACATATTCTGATGGTCCCATCTCCCTGACATAAAAAATAGGTTATCTGGTGGGGAACAGAATCATCCACAAGGAGTGGTACAGCTTACACAATACCACATAACGTTTTCAAGGGCTTATTTTGTTCCTTTTATACACTAATGCTGGGTGTGCCATCATTATGGAGTTATCATGGACTTCTATTAAGAAATGTGTGATGGGCATAGGAACACTATTTATTATGTAAAAACGCAAATGCCACCACCTCCCATGCAGGACTGTTCGAAAAATGTATAGGAACCAAGCACCAACCACAATGTCACCTGCCACTCTACCAGAGCCTGACAATTACTTTTCATAAAGTTTCCCCAAGACTAATTAGGAACATCGAACGAGCTGTTCCGGTACTCACTTCCACAGTGAACCGTTTGTAAAAATGTTTGTCTAAACAAATGTCAATTAATGGGGTCTGTGCACATAGATCATAATATGAAACCTGTACTGTAGCAATTTCATAAGGTCACAATGTGAATCACTCAAGACGCAGACACTTACATTTATACCAATTGTGTTATTTTCTAATAGAATCAATCCATATCTTGCCATGCAGTATAGACAAAGTTAAAAAACGGCTGCATCAAAACCACGCACATGCTTTATTTTGTAGTATACATAGCTTTGCATGCTACTGAAAGCTGGATAGCACATACATCTCACAGTCTTTAAAATATGATATAATATATGATATGATATGGCATTTATAACGCGCCAAGTGTTTCAAGGCCCGACGAGGCAAGGGAGGGGGAAGAGAGGGAAGACAGACAACGATCTTACTAGGCCAGATGTCAATGAGATTGCGCAGTTGTGGGGGAGAAGGGTAAAGGGAAAAGTGCGGGGGGCAACGGGGAGGGGGCAGTGCAGTCATAGGATCAACAGTAAAACAAATAAATAGAATTAATAAAAACAATAGGTAAAAGTGCGGCCAGTTTGTGGCAAGTGCAGGGGTGAGTGCAGACATCCAGTGTCAGGAGCTGGTGGGGGCTGTAGGGATACAGAAACACTCCAAGTGCAGGGGTTGTCTGGAAGGCAGTGCAGGTGTGCAGCTTGCAGGGCAGGGGACCTGGGCCCGACATCAGAGGGTAGCCAGGTGACCAGTGCAGTTTCAGTCAGGAGTTCAGCAGGGGAGAGGAGGAGAGAAAGCAGAAGCAAAGAGGAAGGTTTTGAGGTGCTTCTAGAACCGGAGATGTTTCTCCTCAAGTTTCAGGGAGGCTGTTCCAGAGGAGTCCTCAGCCAAAGAAGGATCTACCACCAACTCGGTGCTTGGAGAAGCGACTGACCCTGAGGAAGTTGGAGGTGTATGAGCAAAGAGCTCGAGAAGGAAGATATTTGGGAAAAGACAGTTGAAGGTATTGAGGCCCCAGGACCCAGAAGGCCATGTGGACAATGCAGAGGGTATTGAACGTAATCCTCGTAGCTATTGGGAGCCAGTGCAGAGATTTCATTCCTGGAGAGATACGATCCCTGGGCTTGAGGCCAAGGACAAGTCTTGCAGTCCTGTTCAGGATAAGTTGCAGAGGGCGGAGAGTAGAAGCAGGCAGATTTAGAAAGAGGCTGTTGCAGTAGTCCAGCCTAGAGAGATCGAGAGCTCTGGAGACAGTGAGCTTCTGGAGGAAGGAGAAAAAAGGAAGAATACCTCTGAGGAGGTGCATCTGGTAGTGAGACTTCTTAGAGACGTCAGAGATGTGAGGAGAGAAGGAGAGTGTGGAGTCGAAGATGAACCCGAGGTTTTTAACCTCACAGGTGGGAGAAGGAGGAGGGCCAAGAGAGGCCGGCCAGAGAGCGACAGGAAAGGAGGGAGCAGGTGTTCCGATGAGGAGAATCTCAGTCTTGGTGGCATTAAGGCAGAGATCATTGGCGGCACACCACTCCTGGATAGCAGACAGTCAGAGATGAGAGGAGACGAGGTGGCGGAAGGGAGCCTGAAAATGAGCTGAGTGTTGTCTGCATAGCACTGAATGTTTGGGCAGAGAGCAGCAATGCAGTGGGCAATAAGTGTGAGGTATTGGTTGAACAGCTAGGGAGAGAGGGTAGACCCCTGGGGAACACCAGAGGTAGCGATGGAGATAGAGGAGAGGAAGGAAGCAAGTTCGACCTGGAAGGGTCGATCGGAAAGGAAAGAGGCCAGCCAAGCCAGGGCCTGATCTCTGATACCCAGGTTATCACAGAGACAGTTCAGCAGGATGGCATGGTTCACCGTGTCAAAGGCAGAAGAGAGATCAAGTAAGATGAGGACACAAGGGGTATTGGAGTCGAGGTTTGAGAGCAGGTCTTCACGGATGTTCAGGAGAGCAGTTTCCGTGCTTCTGGCAGCTCTGAAGCCAGACTGATGGTCATGGAGACAACCAACCGATTCAGTGTGGAGATGAAGCTGGGAGATGGCCAGCTTTTCCAGTAGTTTGCCCATGAAAGGAGTGATGGAGATTGGCTGGTAGTTAGTAGGGCAGGAGGGGTCGGCTGAGGGTTTCTTAAGAGTGCTTCAGTGGGGAAGGGAAGACTCCAGTGGTGAAGAGTGGTTGCAGGAGTGGGCCAAAGCTGGAGCCAGAGTGTCAATGTGGTCTTTGATGGTTTTAGAGGAACATGGGTGAACCTGTTTTGATGAGACTTTCATAGATTGGACTTTTCTAGAAACCTTGTCTGGGGCGAACAGGGGAAAGGCAGAGAAGGAGGGAGGTTGGGGTGTCCACAGAAGGGTAGTCACAGAGTGGGGGGCACTGAAATAACAGTATACAGGGTAATGCCCTAACGGATATGTATTTTCTCACAAAAGGAAGGCAAAACACAACTGTGTGTAATTATTTGGTGGCGCAGTAGAACTTCCACATATCAACAAACCCGAAAGTGGCCTGGGAGTTACAAGGTTGTTATTGAAGACAGAAGGATGGGTCGAAGTTCTTTCTATCCCTACCTGGTCCCCAGCTAGTACTAGAATGCGCTGATGGGCCACTTATCTAATAGGGACAGAAAAAGAAGGTAAAGAGAAATAGTTTTTGAATAAACTAACAATCTTGCGATTGTTACAACCTCGTCTGTCCCAGGTCACAGGCATCCGATGGGTGAAGGTGTGGGGAAAAAGTGTTAAAAAAGTAACCCCTATGGCAAAAATTCTCAGCCTTCTACTGTGGGTACATAGTAGTTTAATATCCCGTAGACGGGCTGAGTGGTCCTAGGGTAACTTAGATTAAGATCAAGTAGTCCAAACAGAAAGATTGTGCCAACAAAAAAAGGGCACTACCTGTTCAGACACATTTCTAAAAAGAAGACAAACACATCTACAACCACATTATCTGTCCTTAGGTGCTTAGTACTAGAAAGAGGGTTGTTCAGAGTGTAGGTAGGTATATTTTCGCCTCCACCGTGTCACAACCACTGTCTACCGGTTTCAGTGGTACAGTTGTGGATATGACCACTTTCTTCAGGACAGTCTTCTAAAAAACACATTTAATCACCACTAATCATGTGGGGAGTATACTTTACCCAACTTCTTATTGCCGTGGACAGGGAAGGTCAAATGAAGAACCTTTCCATGAGTCATAGGTCAGAATCAGTGATGGTGTCAGATGCAGGGCCAAGCTGTTGTCCGAGTATTTCACAGGCAACATCAAATTGTTATTATCAGAAGGTGCGTGGGCGGTCCCTCAGAGTTCGGAAAGACGCTCGCCGGAACGTCCCACAGAAGGGCCAGAGGAAGAGCGGGGAGCATAGGAAGGAGGAGGAAAGGAAGAGAGAGAGGACAGGATGTCCTGAGTTTTAGAGTTGAAATGAGAAGCAAGGGCCGTGCAGAGGGCATGGGAGGGGACAGGAGAGGTGGAGACTGCAGTAGAATTGGGCAGCTCCTTGCAGATTTTAAAGAGTTTGGCCGAGTAGAGAAACGGGCTTGGATGAGGGCTCTCTTCTTGGTGCGGACAGAGAGCCGGCATTGCCTTTGGAGCAGGTGGCCAGTTTGCCAGAGGATTTACAGGAAATACGCCATTTCCTCTCATCCACCCTGCACTTGCGTTTAAGAGTGACATGGTCTGAGTCGTACCAGGAGTTGCACTTGGTTTTGGGTTTGAATCACATCCTCATGACAGGGGCAAGAACATCAAGAGTATCAGATATAGCAGAGAGGAGCATAGAAAGGGCTGTGTCAGGGTGTGCGTCAGCCGAAGGGGGAGGCGGGGGACGAGAAAGTGGCGGCCAAAGCCTCAACTGACACACCCTTCATGGGTCAGATAACCGAAAAGGTAGGTGGCAGTGCAAGGGTTGGCTTGGCCTGAGGGGTGGAGAGAGTGAGCTGGGAGGAAAGGAGAAAGTGCTCACTCCAGTAGAGAGGAGTGGTGAAGGGGATGGAAAAGGGAAGGCCTGAGGAGATCAGAACATCCAGAGTGTGCCCTGCAGAGTGATTCGGGCCAAAGGTGAGAATAGAAAGAGGGAGTCACGGGGATCGCGAAAGAGTACAGCGGAAGGACCGGAGGCATCCGGGTGGATGTTAAAGTCTCCAAGAAGGAGGAGATGAGTGGTCGAGACCAGGAGGGAAGAGGAGAGGTACACCCACTCAGAGAGGAAGGAGGAGATCTGACCAGGTGGCCGATAGGTGGTAGCCACAGTAAGGGAATGGATAGGAGAGAGAGAGAGAGAGAGAGAGAGAAAGAGAAAGAGAAAGAGAAAGAGAAAGAGAAAGAGAAAGAGAAAGAGAAAGAGAAAGAGAAAGAGAAAGAGAAAGAGAGAAAGAGAGACTGCAGACGAGGCATTCAAAAGAGTAGGCCTGGATGGGAATGACAGAGGCAGGAATTCACTCAGGGAAGATCAGGGCTAATCCCCCTCTAGAGCGATTGGACCTGGGCGCGGAGAGGATCTTGTAGCCACCAGGAAGGAGGGTGTCAAAGCTTGTGACAGAGCTGGCTGTGAACCATGTCTCGGTGAGACCGAGGACATTGAGGTCAAGTTCCTCAAGGAGTCGGCAGATGTCAGAGGAGTGTTTGACAGCTGAGAGAGAGTTTAGAGTGGCAATATGGAGAAGGTTGCTGTCCTTGAAAGACTTCCAGGGAGGGGTACAAATCATAGGTACGCCCTGCAGAGATGTAGTGAAGCCTTAGGGTGGGGCAGAAGAGGAAGGAGGAGAGAGCAAGGTAGCCAAGTAGAAGACAACAGGGGGAGGCAAGGAAGCCATGGAGGGAAGAGAGGGGACAGCAGGAGAAGCCAGGAAATGTATGAGGCGCGGGAAGCGTCTATCAAAAAGGAGAAGGATGGCCTGAGGGCCTTGGACCAAGATGGTACCATTCAGTAAACATTAATTATGACCTTAGAGTAGTGGAAGGAGGCCAGGAGGGCCGCCCACTGGGTGCCACCATTGATGGGAAAAGAAGAGAAAGGAGAACACACAGAGACCATATGAAGAGTCCATAGGCCTGGCAAAGGAACGACAAAGAGGATGTCAGTGAGGGTTTGCCTGAAGGAAGCACTGGTATAGGTGTCAGCGACAGAGAGGCCTGGGTTGGAGACCAGGATGTCCTTTATAAACGTCTTCCTACCAGATTTAGTGTGGAGAGCAGGATAGACGACAGAGAAGCAGTTAGAAAAGATAGGTGAGACAGAGAACACCATAGAGTAGGTAGGGAGAGGAGAGAAGAGGAAGGGGCGAGGGGGGTAGGGGCAGGGGCAGGGAGAACACTAGGGAAGGACACAGGGAGGGGGGCAAGCAGATGAGACAAGGAGTGGCGAGACAGTAGTAGATAATTGAAGAAAATGATAAGAGCTCAGACAATAGTAGGACAGTTAGCTAAATCAACGCTTTGCTAAGAAGGCAAACCAAGGACAGCACTACTTTCACAATGCAATTCAAATAACAGAGAAAAACACACCTAGGTCCGAGAGTCCTGTATAGTGGGAAAAGGCCTTCACAATGCAGTTAAATACGGCCAATAACCATAATGTTATCTTGGAGTGGCACAGGCTAATAATCACAGTATTATTCAAGTGTAGGTAAGGTTGCTATGTGGCAGGGATATCAGGGTAGAGTGATGGCTCTATTCCCCACCCGGGCCACTCCTACCTTACTAGTCACTGCTGGTTGACGGCTGGCTACTGGCTTCCCCTGCAGACACCTGCAGACACCTGCAGACACCTGCAGACAAGATGGGGAGCCGCCTCCTGCAGGAGCTGCCCTTTGCCTTGGGGCCCTTAGCCGCAGGGGCTGCTGGGCAGAGGGCTGCCCTGGGAAGTTCAGTTAAGACCAGTGGGAAGAGCCTACCTGGAGAGGAGGGCGGGAAGGGAGAAGGAACGCGGTAGGGACCGTGGGGGTGAGCAAGTGTGGATGCCGGGACCAGTTGGGCACAACAAAGCATTATAAAAACAAATTTCAGGGCCCAGGAGGGTTGTGGCCAGAGGCAACTCACCTGTGCAATGCCTGGTGAAAGTGGCATTAACTCGGGGGTTCTGGCAATTAGGCCGATGCACAGAAGTGGAAAGAGCCGATCAGGGGACGAGGGTGGGCTGGGAGGCGGGAGGAGCGGGGGGAGTGAGAAAGAAAGGCGAAGGGACCAGGGGGTGAGCAAGTGTTGATGCCGGGCCCAGTAGGGCACAACAAAGGATTACAAAACAAATTGTAGGGCCCAGGAGGGTTGTGGCCAGAGGAACCTCCCCTGTGCAATGCCTGGTGAAAGTCCATCATTAGGTAACATTATGTAACAAGCAAACTATTGAGCAGGTTACATATACTTAATAGCTGGGAAGCCCAAACCATCACTAAAAAGTTTCAAATTGTACAATATGCAGGTCGAAAAGGACTGTGTGGAGAACAAAAATAAACAGCAGAAAAAGCCTTTTCTATTGGAAGGTACCAATTCATGAGGGTCTACAATCATGTTTTAGCTCACTGTACCTCACCGAAGAAGAAATATTAATTTGCGTACCAGTCTGGTCCAGACCACAAGGAGGGGTGAGCAATGAAATGCAAGGCAATGATCTTCTGAACATGAGAACATACAGCAACCAGAGACCTCTGTTTCGACCTTGCTGGGTGTCCTCTGTGACGTGAAACTGTCTCTCCAAGCACTGAGAGCAAGGGGTCCACGTCTGGGTTATCATTAATAACTTAAGGTGAAACCCCAAGTCTTTCAAAACTATCCAGAAACTAGGAATCACTTCTACTGAGAACAAACAGAGCACCACAACCATATCTCGCAGATGATGCCCAACAAAGCAGAAACACATGTGGGGGGTTGCTGGTTGCAGGTATTTTTTAGAAGAGAACTGTCAAGCATTTTAGTGCTGAACTGTCCTTGTGGGCAATGCCAGAATGATATGCAAAACGATGTTTCTCCTCTGAAGAATGTATTAAAAGCTAAAACACTGTAAACCCTCCTGAGTGGAAACCGTCCCAGAAAACAGATTATTTGACTGTGTTTATTCTCAGTACAGGGGTCATACAATTCTGGCGATAAAAACCTTTATGACACACCATTTAATCGGCTTCTTAAAGCTTATGCTGCAATTAACGATTTTAAAAACAGAATTCCAAACGCAAGCCAGCAGTGAATTGTAAATGAAACTAAACGTTCAGTGTTATGGCATTTAATATGAGATAGTGCAGGGGCAACGTGCTCGCCTTGGAAGCAAGACGATGTGGATCTTAGAACCCCCGCGTTATAAATAACCAATTACAACCCTAATTACTTCTATGCCAAGAAAATAAACACCTTCGCACTGCTCACTGGCAAATGAAGTTAGTATTTCACAATTTAACAAACATTTTAGGATGATTTGTCGTGTTCGGGATGTGAGAGTACACGCTAACCTAGGCAAAAGCTTTCCTTTGCTCGTGCTTTTATGTGTCTTTATTCCTGAGCGTTGGAACATTCTGGCCTTATGCTAACAAAGGGGGACGAAACCTGGTTGCTCACATATTTCTCATTTTAAAAGCAATGTTTAGTGAAGGGAGGAAGAAAAGAAAAAAAGGGACAAAGGAACAAAGACGAATAGGGAAAAATGACAAGACCTGAAGTGCAAAATGCGCTGGCAAATGGTACTTTATTTGGTATCAAGTTCCATGAGCTGGTGATTCAGCTGCCCCCACTGTTTGGGGAAAAGCGCACTATGAAGGACCTTTCTGGTGAAATGAAGAAGTCCAGTATTTGCAAAGAGAGGCAACACAACACTTATTCAAAAACAGACTTGGAAGGATGCCATCTACCAGAGCTTCGAAGCGATTCCTCTTCATGTAGCTTCTCCGTGACTCGTGACACCATGACCATATATCGCATCCCACTCACTCTTGCAGGACACGAGATTAGGCGGTTGGACTACACAATGGATTATTATTGTTAAACTGAGGATAGCTCAGGGGGAACACGTTTGTCCTGGAAGAAAGACAACGCAGCGCAACACAGGTTCCAATCCCGGTCCCATGCTTAGAGACTGGTCTCTGGTATTAAGCATGTTATAAAAGATGAATTAATTATTATTATTATTATTATTAGAATATTTATCAAGTGTGGACCTAGCTTCAGGAACCAATGAAGCTTCCCTCAGGGGACACCTCTGAATTGCAGAAGGCCTTACCCCAACCTTGCTAGGTTTAAACCTTGTAGACGCGCATACTGATTTGGGTCCCCACTAAGGTATATGAAGAGAACTCAAGTGTGGGAAATGTTGGTGGACCTAGTAGAAAAGCAGTGAAAAATCCAAAAGCATCAACACCAGACGTGCAACATAGGACTTTTGTTCGCAGATTCATAAAACTGATCTTTTAATTTCATAGTACACAAAATAAGTTTAGGACACCTTTCACTTACAGAATAATAATGATTATGTCTGGAAAATCCTTTGCACTCCCTCAGAGTAATACAAAATGTAAAATGTAGGCTACGAAGCCCTCTTTTCTTGGAGCAACAAAGCTAAATGTTCATTTTTCTTTTTTTGACCCATAAAGACCTCCAAAGTGCCTACTATGTTTCATTTACACAGATTAGCTCGTGCTCATTTCACTGAGGGATGGTCTCCATCCATGTTATGGAAACTGTTCTGGCATGCAATAGAGCAATATTATGTATTTTTGTAGTGCTAAAGCCTATGCCATCAAAGTGCTGTACATGATGAACAAATGTATTGCTAGTGCCAGGTGTGTCAATAGTGAGCCAAACTGGGACAAGTGGATAAGAATCCATGTTCCCACTACATTTAACACCTCCTTGTCAACGGTTAAACTGGAGAGCACCCGTCCTTTCCATAGGCATAAAGCAAGCATAACCGATGAAACCACACTGGCATTATGTGGTTTAGATCTGTCCATGACATAGACTATAGTGGGGATACAGGTTATATGTAGCTACTAAGTGGATCAGATCTAGATTAGCGCTGAAGAAATCATCCTAATCCATGCACAAATCTGAGAACAGAATCTGTTTACGGGGTGCTTGTGTCAGCATTCTATTTGTTGCCTATAAGCGGAAGTTAATCCATCAGCCTGCATCCTTTTAATATGACATTGATATTAAGCCAGCATTGATCAATGGGTGAGTAGTTCAGCAGATATTGAGGGGTTTAGGACATTAACAGAGATTTTAGGGTGTTGAGTATTTGGCAGAACTCCAAACAGTGTATGAGAATTTAACACGTCACATACAAAATGCTGTAAAAAGCAAAACCCACCATTTTCTATCATATCTTCCCATGTGCCCATTGTCTTCTCAAGGTTTGGGCCAGCCAGGGTTCCCAGTGAAAGTAGGACAGCATGGGGAGATTGGAGGCAATTGTACCTACTTCAGACCAATGGGATGCATGGTGGCCTTGAATCATGCTGTTCCCATCTTCATCTTGTATCCTGGCTTGCAAAGTTATGTGTTACTACTGACTTCTGCAATTGTATTCACTCTCCCCTCTTGCTTCTCCACTCTTTTGACTGCTTACTCTCTGTTCTCTTCCCAATTCTCCCATTTTCTTTCGCCTCCCCTCACTTTCTTCTTTGCACTTAATCTATCAGAATTGTCCCTGGACCTAGTATGATAGCAATCTCGTCCGTCTCCTCCCCCTCCCTTACTTGTTCTCCCCCTCCTCCCCAGGCCCCTCTACAGCACTATCTGAAATTTCGTCAGGCCTCATACAATAGTTGCTTGTTTTGTTCCTCCCCTCTCTTTCTGCACCCCTCTCCCACACCTTTTTGTTTTTCTCTTGCTCTACCAGAAATGACGTCAGGTTTGGTACGGTAGTCACCTGTCTGTTTCCATTTCCTTCCCACTCTCCCCCTCCCTTCCTTATCTATGCCTTAGCTCTTTGCACTATCTGAAATGTCGTCAGGCCTAGTATGATAGTCGCTTGTTTTGTTCCTCCCCTCCCTTTCTGCACCCCTCTCCCTCACCTCTTCTTTTTCTCCGGCTCTACCAGAAATGTCGTCAGGCCTAGTACGGTAGTTGCCTGTCTGTTTCCATTTCCTTCCCACTCTCCCCCTCCCTTCCTTATCTATGTTTTAGCTCTTGCACTATCTGAAATGTCGTCAGGCTGAGTACGATAGTTAATTTCACATCCTTACTGTTCATGGCCTGTAAGAATGTCATTGTATTTGCCCTGGTTCCCTCCCTTGCCTTGAAGCGCTTTGAAAAACATTGTGTATAGGCGCTATATAAGTGAACTATCATATCATATATCATTACGTAATATGGAAAAGGTAGGTCTGCTTCCCAGTTAGCCAAGTGCCTCAACCACATTGGTGGTTAGGAAAATGTTGGTTTTACTGTGGTTGGACACACCACACACACACCAGGATTGGACATGGTGTTTAGGCACATAGCTGATTTCCATGATTTGTGGCCTGATGCTTTCAACAGCAAGATGAAGCTCTCTGAAAAATTGCACATCATTCTTATGCTCGCAAAAGGGAAACATCAAAGCAGTTTTTAGCCTCCTTTTTTGATGAAAACTGCGAATGATAAGCAGTGCTGCCAGTTTAGCTTGATCTAGAATGGTGCTGCCAAATTTCTTTTTTTGGACATCTTCTGCTAAAAGAAACAAATTGTATTAGGACTGATTGGCAACAAGCATTTGAGCAGCCGAATGTGCCAGGAATCGAATTAAAATTCCCTGGCCTGCTGTTAGTAAAAATGTCCCTCACAAAATCGATGGGAGAGAGGAGGGACACGACAAATATAAATGTAACAGCATAAAAAAATGGAATCAACTCCAAACACCACATCCACTTTCCTTTCTCAGGCTTTAGTCCGAAGAGCACACTAACAGATACCGAAAACAAAGCAAACAAAGCATATTGTAATCATACGGAGGATAAAATGGGGTAAATGATGGTTAATTGCAGAAAGCCATCACAAGGAAGTGATTATCAATTGGCGTTGTAACTTGCAAACAAAATTGCATTATACCATCAGAAAAGACAACTACGAAGAAGCAAAATAAAAGGGTATTATCCAGGCCAATGGTCAAAGCTTTTAGGGGCCAGAAAGTACAATTAATTTATTTGACAAACAAGTGACAAGAAAAGATGAAACCTAAGTATTTTGGTGAAAGCCTTCTGGTTTGATGAAGTCTAAAAGATGTTCACTACTATGGGTTGAGATGCGATAATTTGCTTGCACCCGGTCTATAGACCAACCAGATACGTCATTTTCTCTCACTTAAGGATGTTAATTTTAGACATAGATCGAAAAAGGACTGCCCTGTGGTCTTGAATGTTCCCTGTACAAGAGACACCTCCTCTCATGATGCACCCAGAAAACTACTGACAGCTCAAACAACGAGCATAACAACATGCCGGTAAATCATTCAAATGCACTACCAGCAATTATGCAATCATCGCAGGTATAATCTGAGTTTAGCAAAACACCATTATGATTCATTTATGAAAATTCCAGTCAGCTCCCTCTCGCAGCTGTGGACTTTCTGCTAAACCAAGTGACTGTCACATAAAGGCATAAACAGTAGACTTCAAACAAATTCAATTATCTGCCTTTTTCCAAGTTAACCTATGCAAAATGTAGTAACAGTTATATATTTTTTCTGTTTAACATGTATGGCTTAAACACAGTTAAAAAATAACTTGAACAAATGTAAACTCATTTAAAGTACAATGCAATGAACATAGATCTTAAATGGTAATCTCAAGAAAATTGGAACTTTTGAGGAATACTCACCATTTAAAATTCCTTTCAAATGTTTAAACCACAGGTTGCAGTGATCTTCACTAGTGTTGCTGAGATTGACTGTAGAATCCTTTAATTTGTGTCCTTTTTGCACACACAGAAAAATGGTGATACCCAACAATGTCCCTCCTTTGTGTTGTCCACCCAAGCAACGACGTTTTAGTTTCACTGCAAATATGTCTTTCAAGTCCAAACATTCCTCTTTATGTTGATGATTTAAATTGAGATCCTCGCCTGAAAATAGAAAACAACAGTATTGGATAGAAATATTTGGATACTTTTTCCATAAACAATATGATTTCATTTTCTAATGAAAGAGAACCATATATTTTATGCTAAGAACCATAAGTATGGGGACAAATACAAAATCGAGAATTGGATCATTTACACAAATAAGACATAATGCATAGGAAAGGAAGTAAATATGTGCTACGAATGGGAATTGAGCTGGGAAAGTACAACCAAGAAGATGTACGGATAGAATTCTCTAACAGGTGATAAAACACAAAAATATACATTTTCACTTGAGTAGCAAATACCCTGCCAGAGCCTTTCCACTTCCCCAAAAGCCACTTTATTTCCAGTTAATAACATGGCATACAGTGGTCCTTGTCCTGCCACATAACTAAATTAGTATCACACTTAATAAAGTCAACACTAAGCACATCTCATTTGACAATGGTGTTCTAGCCCAAATTATTTTAAGCCAATCCACTTGACCAAAGACCATAATCCACTTTAAAAATAAGTAATAATAAGGGAACCCAACCCCAGAGGCACGTTCAGACTGTTTTTAAATGTCTTTCAGCACACCCCAGCTCATCATTTATTAATATCCCACAAAACTGAATTTTGCCTACATTGATTCTGCCATTGAACTATATTGGGGGACCTCACTGTCCTGTTTCAGATATACCACCGTTCCCTACATCCTAAAGATCTTAGACAGAGTGGCCTACCTGCAAATCCAGAAACACCTGGAAGAGAACAACCTCCTGGGCCTTAGACAATTAGGTTTCAGACCAAGGCACGGAACAGAGACAGCACTCCAGGACCTAAAAATCCAGATGCACGAGGCAAAGGATAAGGGCAAGTTAGCCATTCTCTTACTGATTGATCTCTCAGCAGCCTTTGACCTTGTCGTCCATCAGATCCTTACGGAACATCTGATAGCATCAGCGGCTTTCTCTAACCAGGCGACTGCCTGGATCCAATCCTTCCTAGCCAATCGAACCAGACGGGTCTTCTCCCCGGGGGCCTCAGCCCACTCCATCCCTATCCTCTGTGGCGATCCACAAGGTTTGTGCGTTTCGCCAACCTTATACAATATCTTCACCAAGCTATTGTTCGACCGCCTTGATAAGCTGGGCGTCACTTACATAAACTATGCTGATGACACCCAGGTTCTCAGCTCCCTAGAACAAGGCTTGTGCCTCAACGACGAGGAAAAAAAGAGCTCCTTCTTGTCGGCTCTCAACCACGGCTAAACAAACTGGACCCCCGTTACGCGTCCATCAACATAGACGGTAACCAAATCTCTGTGGCCAAATCAATTAAAACTCTCAGGGTCTATTTAGACTCCATTCTCTCGCTCAAAAGACAAGTGAACGCCACAGCCTCAGCCACAGTTTATACAAATAAGCTCATCAACGCCTGCAAACCCTTCCTTTCTCCATCCAGCTGCATTACCCTAGCCAGAGCGCTAGTGCTCTCAAAAATTGACTACTGTAACACTCACTTTCTCAGCACCTCAGAACGCAATGTGAAGAAACTGCAGGTGCTTGAGAACAACGCCCTCAGAGCCGCCCTGAGTATCCTGCGACACGCTCACATCTCCAGCATCAGACAAGATGCTCACTGATTCCCTGTACGAGACAGAATCACTCTCAGATCCCTTGTCATCGTCCACAAATGCCTCTCCAATGACGCTCCCAAGTACTTGGCAGACAAGTTCTCTAAACACACCTCAACCAGACCAACCAGAACGCAATACTTGCCTTTCCATCCACAAATTCTCCCTAAAAAAAAAGCAGGCAGCTCCAGCTTCCCGGTCCTAGCCGCCAAAGCTTGGAACGCCACACCACTGAACCTTGGAGCAGAACCCTCCTTTTGGACTTTGAGAGCCAAAACTAAATCTTGGCTCGCCAACAAGCATTCCACTGCCATCTGACTCTCTTCTTAAAGGAACTCTTCTCCTGTCGACCAACATGTAACACGGTCAATCGCACTTATTGTTATTTTTACTGTATGTCTATACTGTGCTGTAACCTCATCTAAGTCTCCGGCGCCCAGTTACCCCAGGGTTCGGCGCGCGGTATAAATAAAGAAACTAAACTAAACTAATATGTGGCTCATCTTGCCATGCATGGAGTCCATTTGATCTTTGTCCATCTAGTTTGCATGTATGTATGTTGGTGAATTATAGAGTGCAAACCTAAACTATAAACGATAGAGCGCTGTACAATAAAGGGAGGGGAACATAGTTGGGGAAGGAGGGAGAGTCTGGTCCCTCATGTGTACTTATTGTCGGTAAAGTGTTTGACGAGTATTTGTATTTTATTGTTTATATAGCGCTTTCATCCCTCTTCTGAACTGCAGGAGGGAGGGAGCCAGCCTCATGATAGCATGACGGTTAAATCAATGCATGAGGGCAGAGCAGGAGAATGTTCGTTTCCGGGTCTTCTTGCCCTTCTTGGATTTCAGTCTGGTGATATCTTGGGTAACGGTGAGACCTTGAACCCCTGAGATGGCTATATTTTCAACTAATTATGAAGGCAACTTAGACATTAGAGCTGTGTAGGGAATTGAGGCCATCTTAAAAGTGAAGCAAGCTTGGGGGCTAACCAGACTAGTGCCTTAAGAGTTGGAGAGATGTGGTTGGATTTCTTCAGTCTTGCAATGAAGTGTGCTGCAGGGGGGTAGTTAGAATTTGGGGGGACCACACTAGTGGTTGGCACACCTGCAAGGAGTGTTTTGCCACCATCTAGGTGAGAGAGCACGAGGGCCTGGACGAAAGATCTGAAGTTAGAGGCGGGGGTGAAGTGTTTGATTCGGTGGAGGAGTGAGAGTTGTTACCATGCTTTTTATCTCTTCTTGACAATGTATGCCTTGAAAGAGAAGTCGCGATCGAAGGTGAAGTCTAGAGACTTTGCTCTAGCGGTGAGTTGAGGGGAGAAGCCATCAAGATCCATCTGTGCAAGCTAGTTTTGAACTGAGGCTCATTTGTTGGCACTCTCAAGGAGAATGAACACTGCTCTGGTAGGGTTTCAGGTAGGCACTTAACATGCAGGCTTGAATGGTGCAGAGGAAGTATTTCAGTTGGTTAATGTCATCGGCATACTGATGGATTTTGATCTTGAATGTGAGCAAGAGTGCCTTCAGTGATGCCATCTAGAGGTTGAAGATGATAGAAGAGAAAATAGAGCCAGTTGGGACGCCCTAGATCAGTGGGTGATGTTGGGATCTGCAGGTGCCAAACTGGTTGCGCTGGAGTGGTAAGAGTCAAAGAGCTGAAGCACTGTCATCAAATCCCTGTCGTAGAACAGGGTGTTGATTATCTCTTTGTGGTAGACCATGTCAAATGCAGCAGAGGTCAAGCAGGATCAGGAGGCAAGAGTGTCCATGATGAAGGGTTGCATCGTCTATGACCTGGATGGCATTGGTCTCCATGCTGCATCCTCCAACCTGTGGTCTGGATTACTCCCAGCCCGTGCTGTTTGTGCAAATAATAGCTGCAACATCCTAGGACACTCTCATACCTATGCTGTGGGGTACAAATGTTCTATATGGATCTATGCCCTTAATTGTTACTCTGCTCTACAGCATCAAAGCTTTCTGCTAGGAAATCTGGAGAAAGTGCAGTGAGCTGAATACTGTTGAAGGAGGGAATCCTCTTATGGAAATCATGGGTCACTAGGAGTGACCGCAATTAACAGCAGATGACAGACTGGTCTGTGCCCCAACAGCCTAACACGGAATGAGTAGCAGCATTGTCCAAGAGAAGACAACCCATGGCTAAGACGCAACACGAAAAAGTAGCAAGTTGACCACAGCAAGTGATGATTATCTTCAGACTATGTAAGTACTACTCAATAACTAACTATATGAACTTGTAACACAGACCATTTCAAAAAAGATAAGTTAACTCTAGCAATTTGGGCTAAGGGTAAGCTACCTTACACAGTCAGTAAAACTATACACCATATAGCTGAAACAGTTTGCGCTAGATAAATATTATGGTTCATCCGTTAATTTATATTTCTCAGAGAGAAAAAAAAATAATATTGGATTAAAAAAAGAACAAATGTGGACCTTCTTGTGCAGGTAAGAATATTACCATAACGATACTGCAGTATGGGTGACATAGCATTAGGGCAATAAACAGCAGAAGCAATTATATATATACACACACAAAACAGAATTTGCTAAACGAGTAGTGCTTTGCCGATTTACTTAGCTTGTGCACAAGAGCTAAGTGGGCTGGTCGAATTACAATGGAGACATCTTCCTTAAAATGATAGATTATCCTGTCACCCCTCCCATACATTTTAATCCCAAAATTCACAAAAGTTTGTCATTGCCTCCAGGGAGGCCCATTGCGTCTTCTGTCAATAGTTTGTTAGAAAACACATCAACATTTTTCGATTATTTGTTTCAAGCTAACAATATACAAGCCATTTTAACAAAGCACTGTAACATTCTCATGAGTGACAGAGATTTAAAAGAGAGTATTGGGTGCATCTCCCCAAGTTCCTTTCTCGCAAGCCTCTACTTTGAAAAACATACTATCTCCCAGTCAGATACATTCTCAGAAAGTATCAGACAGCTGGTTTAATTGTGGAGCACAAATCATGGGGTTTACTAAATGTTATAAATGTAAAGAACAAGATACTTACCAACTGGTAACGGTCTTTCGACTGGATGTTCCTCCAACCGGTTCCACATCTTTGACATGCAATGTCAACAGCTGTGCACTTCAGAAACTTTTTCGGCAGAGGGCGTCCTGCGTTGAGGATGTCGGGTCGATGTCCCTCGAAGGCCTCCGTCGATGGCGACATCACCAGATGTTATAAATAGGGCGCCCATAGCCTCAGTTTATGTTTTTCCCCCAGAACGTGTGGCACCAATCCAATGCCTCCTTGCCTGCACACAGCCTTGCAGAAATGTAAGCTGCAATCGCATAGGAAATTCTCCAGAGGGGCAGGTCGGGAGGGCGATGTGGAATACGTTGGAGGAACATCCAGTCGAAAGAACGTTACCAGTTGGTAAGTAACTTGTTCTTCGAATGGATTGTGTCCTCCAATGTATTCCACATCTTTGACAGACTCCCAAAGCAGTACCAGAAAATGGAGGAGGGAAAAGAATTTAGAGTACCCAATCATATGGCGGAATAAAGAACCTCCTTACCAAAGGCCATATCTTGACCATGGATCGTATCCAGGGAGTAATGTTTAACAAAAATGTGGATAGAAGCCCATGTGGCTCTTCAAATATTCCTAATAGGAACTCCCCGTTCGAGGGTGGTGGAAGTAGCCACGCCCATAGTGGAATGAGCTTGCAACCCTTCAGGAGGGTCCTTACCCGCCAATCGGTAACACTCAGTAATGGTGAGGATAATCCACCTGGACAAGGTCTGTTTGGTAACAGCCTGGCCCAATCTGTGTCCAGCATATCCCACAAAGAGTTGATCGTCCACTCTGACCCTGGACATCCTAGAAATATATAAGCTCAGAGCTCTCCTCGGATCCAACCTATGGAGTCGTTCCTCTTCCTTACCAGGATGAGGAGGAGGATAGAAAGAAGAAAGAACCACTTTCTGACTCAAATGAAATTCAGATACTACCTTAGGTAGAAAGGAAGGACGTACCCGTAGTACAACCCTGTCCTTGTGGAACACAGTAAAGGACGGCTTAGATGAAAGTGCCTGCAATTCACTCACTCTGCGAGCGGAAGTAACCGCAACCAAGAACACTGTGTTGAAGGACAACAATCTCAAAGCACAAGAGTGCAAAGGTTCAAATGGAGCACCCATTAGAAATTTCAAAACCAAATTCAAATCCCAAACCGGCAACTGGAAAGGGGACAGTGGGAATACATTAGTCAGTCCTTTAAGAAATTGAGAAATCAAAGGAATCTTAAAGTAAGAACATTCTACAGACGAGCGCTTAAATATAGACAGCGCTGCCAGGTAACATTTAATGGTACATATAGACAGCGCTGCCAGGTAACATTTAATGGTACATACACAAAGGCCCAGGTGGGCCAATGAAAGTAAGAAAGAAAAAAAACATAGGAATGGAACACTGAAAAGGATCAACATTGTGTCCACTGCACCAGTCACAAAACTTACGCCAATGGCCAAAAGCAACACCTCCATCACATCATCCGGGAAGTCTCAATCCTTACATCTCAACCTTTCAGATACCAAGTGTGAAGGTTGAGAGTCCTGACTTCTGGATGGAGAACCTGACCTCCCTCTCGTGACAACAGATCCGCTCGGTAGGGAAGACTGCGTGGAGGGCAGATGGACATTTCTAGAAGGTCCGGGTACCACGCTCTCCTGGCCCAATCTGGAGCAATGAGGATCATGTGGGACCCGAACCTCCATAACCTCTGTAACACTTGAGGAATGACAGGGACCGGAGGAAATGCGTACAGCAGTGGGAATGACCAATCCACTACAAAAACGTCTCCTAAGGCTCTTCACAGAGGAAATTCCCTTGAGCAGAACCTCTCGCACTTCCGGTTGGCACTGGTGGTGAAGAGATCCACTTGTGGGGTTCCCCAAAGGATGTAGATCTCCTGAAGGACTTCCTGAGCCAACTCCCACTCATGAGAGACCATGCTCTGCCTGCTCAGAGTGTCTGCCGCTGCATTTTCGGCTCCGGCCAGATGAACTGCCGAGAACGAAATTCCCTGCTGGATGGTCCAGAACCAGAGCTGCATTGCCTCTCTGCACAACGGGAGTGACATTAACCCCTTTTTTTGTTGAGGTAATGCATGGCCACTGTGTTGTCCGTCATGATCAGGACACTCTTGCCCCACACAGACAGCAGAAAAGCCTTCAGGACTAGACTGATGGTCCTCAGCTCTAACAGGTTGATGTGGAGTTTGGACTCCGATGGGGACAAACGACCGCTGGCGGTCAAGGCGTTGGCATGAGCAACCCATCCTTTGAGGGAAGCATCCATCACTACAGTCACCTCCGGCCATGGTTGCCAAAATGGCTCCCCCTTCATCAGGTTCCCTTCGTTGGCCCACCAAAGAAGATCCTGAGACACAGAGTGGAATCTGAACGGGATCCGACATCTTGCCTGAGAACTGGGACCACTGCATCTTGAGGACCCATTGCAGGGATCTCATCCTCAGCCTGGCCTCTGGCACCAAAAAAATGCAGGATGCCATGAGGCCGAGCAACCCTAAGAATTCGAAAGCCGTGAGACTCTGGGCACGTTGAAACTTGTCCACCATCTGCACAATGTGATGAGCCCTCACCTTGGGAGGTGAGCCCTTCACAAAGGAAGTGTCCAACACAGCCTCTATGTACTGGAGCTGTTGGGAAGGTGTCAGTTGCGACTTCTTGAAATTGAGGGAGAAGCCCAGCTTGTAGAGGGTCCGGCAGGTGAGAACGAGGTGAGCCAATGCTTGCTTGGGCGAGCGCGCATGGATCAGCCAGTTGTCCAGGTAGGGGTAGACGAGAATCCCCCCTCGCCTGAGATACGCTGCCACCACCCCCATTAGCTTGGTGAAGACCCCCGGGCAGAGGTCAATCTGAATGACAGGACCCGAAACTGAAAGTGCGAGTCGCCAGCCGCAAACCTCAGGTACTTTCTGTGCTTGGGATGAATTGGCAAATGAAAGTAAACATCTTGTTGAAGGGCCTGGAGGACTTGAGAAAGAGTAACCATCTTGAACTTGTCCTTCCTGAGAATTTTGTTCACCCAACGCAAGTCCAGGATGGGTCTCAATCACCGTCTTTCTTTGGGATCAAAAAATAATAGGAATACCAACCCTTGTTCCTCTTCGCTACAGGCACCAGTTCTATAGCGCCTTTCTCTAGCAGGGTCAAGATTTCCTGCACAAGGAGCGGATCTGGAAGCTTCAAAGAGAGGTTCCCTGGTGGATTCTCGTGAGGCCGCTTTAGGACTGTGACTGTTTTGGAGCGGCTGCGGTAGTGCCTGAAGGCAAAGAGGCAGCTGCCTGAGTGGCTTTGGCACCTCTGTTTCCGCAACGACCACAGGTACTTTTTCGCTGACCCCTTTGACTGGCGGCCCCTCTCGTTCTACCAAAGGAGTAGTAGTAACGAAAAGAACCTCCCCTCCACTGCTGTCCCCTAGGACAAAAAGGCGGAGGTTGATGCACAGCTGCGCTTAAAGATTTCACCGCAGCTTTCGAGGTTTGTAACCTCTCAAGGCTCTCGTCAGCCTTGTTGCCAAACAAATGTGCGCCATCAAAGGGCATGTTCAAAAGACAGGCTCGCACATCTGGGGCAAAACCAGACTTCCGCAACCACGCAAACCTGCGTATAACGGTGCTCGCAGCAATGGACCAGCTAACACTGTCGGCCATATCCAAACCCGACTGAAGGGATTCGCACATGGCATCCTTGCCATCTTGCACGAGAGCAAGGAACCCATCCCTTTTGTTCCCCCTCAGGAATATGCTCAGCCGCTAAAGAAACAGTTCGACAGAATATGTGAAAATCTTGCTAAGGCACAAGTGGAGTTGGCTGATTTCAATGCCATACTCCCTGCAGAAAATACCTTGCGAGCCCAACCGTTGAAGTGTTTGTGGTCCCTATCAGAAGGGATGGTAGGGTATGCCGCCTGCCTCGAGGTGGCTGTAGCCCCCTGAACCACCAAACTCTCGGGAGTGGGGTGAGTGGATAAGTAGCTGGGGTCGCTAACGGAAGGGCATTACTTCTTTGTCAATGATTTGTTAACAGCCGGAAGAGATTCCAGTGACTGCCAAGCAGCCGCCACCCTTTTCTGTAAAGTGAGATGAAAAGGTAACACCGGATCAGAGGACGGACCTTGGTCTAAGATGCCCGTAAGATCACCTTGTACAAAATCTTCAGGAGGACTGGACCAGCCCAGATACTCCGTGACCCTAGCCATGAGCCACCTGTATGACTCAGCATAAGCCCCAGGCTCAGGCCTGCCAAATTCCACTTCCGGAGAAGTGTCCAACCAACTGGCATGGAGGGTTTGCCTTAACTCCTCCAATTGACTCCAGAAAAGACAGGAGCCATATCATGCCCAACAGGGTCCTCAAAGTCAGACCTTTCTTCCTCCTCATATATGTCATCCAGAGGGAGGTGAAAACCTGGCCTCGGGACAGAAGAGGGCCTGGAGTCCACCACTGGCCTCACAGACTTAGCAGTAGCCTTCCTTGGAGGATCCACCAGATCAGGGAACTCCAATGGTAATTTTCGGGCAAAAGTCCCTCACGGCATCGAAGGCTTTGACACCGAGAGCATCGACAGCTTCAGCGTCGAGAGCTCCAAAGGCTTTGGCAATGGTACCGATGGCACCAATGGCTGATAAGAAGGCAAAGCCTCGACGTCCGAGTCGGACGGACACGGCACCGAGTCGACGCAGGCTTCGAACCCTTAGCAGGTTGCAGCGGTCTCGCTGGGAACAAGCACGTCTCTTGCGACTATCCGAAGCCTTGTCCGAACTGGGCCTCGAAGGTTCCCGATGCGAGTCACGTCGCGGACCCCAGCCGGAAGGCGTGCGAGCCACGGTACAAGACCGTTCCTTGCCGGCTTCATCAGAAGGGGCGATCGGTACCGTGCCTGCGATTGAAAAATCGCCAACATCTGCTCCTTAAAGGCAGCCCATTCCTCTGCCGTCGTGGACTTCGTCGGGCATGCCACTTTCCTCGTGGCTCCATCCTCCGAGGACGACGGGGAAGGTGACCGGTGACGGTGCTTCCGAGAATGCAGCGACGGGGAAGTAGAATGGCGGTAACCACTCTGGGACCGAGAACCCCGGGCCACCTCCTGACGTGGAGAGTCACCCCTCGAGTCGTCGGTGTACACCCCTTTGGATTTTGATTTCGATTTTCAAGACTTAGTGGGCTTAGAAACCCTACCTACCTGAAGCTTCCCCTTACGCTCCCACAAGGCCTTGGCAGTCAACGACTGGCATTTTGAACAGTCGTCAGTGTCGTGACTCTCGCCCAAGCACCACAAACAAATGCAATGCGGGTCGGTGATCGACATTTTAGGCTTGCAACCCCGGCAAGTCTTGAAGCCAGACCGCGAAGTCGGAGGGGTCGAAGAAGACAACATCTCTACGATGAAACACATGAGGCGCACCGAGTTCTCGAAGCAAACACGTTTGTGGAAAAAACGGAACTGAGGCTACGGGCGCCGTGCATCCTATTTATAACATCCAGTGACGTCGCCATCGACGGAGGCCTTCGAGGGACATCAACCTGACATCATCGACGCAGGACGCCCTATACCGAAAAAAGTTTCCGAAGTGCACAGCTGTGGACATTACATGTCAAATATGTGGAATATGTTGGAGGACACAATCCATTCGAAATGAGCAATTCTGTCTCCAAAGATCTGTTTTAAATGCATGATGGTACACGGTGGGTCCACAGACACAAAATCACACGTTTAACCACATTTGTGGATATGTCATATGTAGCTGAGGCCTGAAATATATTAGCTCTACTATTGGGCCATTAAAACTGTGAATATTACAACACTATAACAAATGCAGATTTCAGCTACCCATTGACACAACATTTTATGGGGAAGCACAAGGGTAATGTGCTGGATATGAAGATTCTAGGATTGGCCCATATATCGGAGCATGAGAGAAAAGGAAACGGAGAGCAGCAGTTGAGGCAGCTAGAAGCTAGACTAATATGTAAATGCAATACTTCAAGACCAACTGGCCTCAACGTAGACTCAAGAGATGCATGTATTTTTAAACTGATTAATTCAAGAATTATTGGAACGTGTGGACTGCAATTAGTATGTGGTTCCTGTACTCGCACCTCATGTATGTTGGTAGCATGTGTGAGGGGATTTATGGGCCTCCTAGACCAAAAATACTCTGCTACACTGAGGAACATATTCTGATATTACCGTAATGGGCTTCTGTTAACAGTAACATTTCAAATCATTATGTAGCAATGGGCACTTTATGTGAATAGAAGCAGCCGAAAAATGGGTTCTGAGGAGGAAACTACCATTTACCTTTACCTAACATGCACCGTCATTTGCATTATGCAAGATTTTGCACATTCTATGGATACAGTTTATCGTTTACTTTACTGGTACACTTATCCAGTACTTATTGTATTTTTGCACAATGTTATCTTTTGCACAAGTAAGAGTTAGAATTAAATGTTTACAGGATATTGCACAGCACGTAACTGATATTTATTGATCAGGTATTAAGTGGTTATGATTCTTTTTTATATTATGTGGTGAAGTACTAGCATGTTATGCAATATAATGCTGCTCTTTGCACAAGCAAGAGTCGAAGATAATTGAGTACTGGACATTGCATTGTCATGTAGTCATAGTTGTTGAGCAGGTATAGAGAGTCCATGGTCCGCTCTGAACAACATGTGGTCAAGCACTAGCACTTTGATGACCACGTAAGCATTAAAAGGTCTCCCAGACATTATTAGGATGAATATCTCATGTCTGCTGTGTAGAGTGAAATTTGCACTGCACTCTATTCAGAGGCTACTGTATTGTGAACAGTTGCCATTGTTTTGCACATGCCGTCCATACTTAAAACCATACTGGTTGGATACAATGAAAGAATTCTGCACGAGTAGAAAGGTGCCATTGTAATGTATAGCCACTCTAATATAGCTCAGAGTCGTGGCAATTAGAGTTGAAATCCTCGAATGTTAACCAACACAGAGGAAGAACGTGTTAGTCTTTCTACCACTGCGATAAAGCAGTGATCAATCCAAAGAATCACAGAGATTTAAGTACACTATGTAATGACAAGGACTGGGCTGCTATTGATCCGTTAATCACTTGGCAGACATGCGATTGGCCGCCATTGTTTTGGATATATGATGGCCGCAATGATATGTTGAAGCGCACCCACGCAAAATATTTGCACAATCGAGAAAGAAATAAAGCAAATAGTTTGCCAAACTATGCCCATTAGTAACATTTAGAAAAGATTAAATTGTGACATTTGGGGTTACTAAAATAGAAGTATTAGAATATATTATCTATACCCATTATAGGGCTTATCCCATTTCAAGATGGCCACACTGATTGTGTGCGCAGCTGTGAAATAATATTGTGATGGTCAGAGGCAGGGCTAAACGTGGCGAACTGTTTGCAGATATATACCGGCAAACAAGTGAGTGACTAATGTATTGAAGCCTAAAGAAGCTTGCGTACTGAGCGGAACGTGTGGCATTTTTAACCCAGATGGGTGAGTGAACTTTTCTTCTACGGTTCACCAGGATTGTGCATGGAGCCAATCTTAATTATTCTGTGATGCACTTTATGTAATAAATCATTTACCAAGCACTATCTACGAGTGCCGGGGGCATTTTTCTGTTTCTCTGTAGGACTAGTGTAGGCTTGTTTGGGAGACTGTGCTATACATATATATTCAGTAAAAAAAACTTTGCTAAAGGAACGCTATGGTTAAGTTGCGCTACTAAAAATCTATGAAATTCAATAAAAAAACTTTGTTAAAGGGACGTTATGGTTCCAAGTAAAACCGAAAAACCCCTGAAATTCGCTAGTTATGGTAAGCTAAGCAACCATAACTCGCGCCACCACCGTGCACTGCTAAGACCAACACCCAGGACATCAAAGATGACATCACAAATACTTTTCCAACATGGCCACCATGGAAAGGGAAGGTGGGGGTTCCATACAGGGCCCCTCTTCTCTTTCCATGGCAGCCTGCAGAAGGCAAAAAGAGAACCCTATGTCCATATTACCACGAACACATTTTTCTTCCCTTTCAAATCTATCCTAATTTCGAATAACTTTACCACAAAGCCAGTCTCAGGTGCACATGGCCATTTTACTCCTATGTTTTGTCCCTTATGGTCATGGGCAGTACCCAGATTGTCCGGATCCATAGGCTACCCTCAGTCACTAAAGCTATACCGCTATTGTTTTAACTACATTATGACACTTGTCAAATAATAAGACACTGGCACATTTGCAAAACCATGCTTGCAGATCCTTGCCAATGCGCCTTACGCAAGTTTGCTGGAAATCCACCCACGTTTTATTTTTTCAAAAGTGTCAAATGAATGCACATACAAACGTCATATAACCTACCCCCACTTCACAAAATCCATTCAGACTTTACAAAAACATTTATATCTAGATCTATAATCTTTTTGCAAACCTTTGTGTAGATTTCTCAAATGGCACCACATTTATAAGCCTTTCCATTATTTTGGGACCTCCCCCCCTCTAATTTTGCTCCCTCTGGACAGAATCCCACCAAACTTTGCAAAACATTTATATCTATATCTATTATAGGTTTGCCAAAAGAAGTGTAGATTCATCAAATGACACCTCATTTATAAGCCTTTACATTATTTTAGCACCCCCCCTCTAATTTTGCCCCCTCTGCACAAAATCCCACCAAACTTTGTAAACTCATTTGAAATAAGGTCAGAAATATCCCAACCCATCCTCATCACCCCTCACCTCCCCAGAGATTATTTGATAAGTTTGACAAGTGCAATGCTCAGAAAATATGATTGTCCCGAGGGTTCGGGCATGTATTTTTATACATACGTTGATCTATCGCATAAACATTTCCAATGCACCTTACCTTAGTTTTCCTCTTTTATAAACATGTGAAATCTGGCAGCAAGGCGCAGCCATCTTGTGCTAATCTTATCAATTGCTGCATCAGCCTAAGGTAAACTGCCCTGACGTCACTAAATCATATGCTCTGCCCCTGACCCTCACATCACCAAACCTAGTGATATTCTCCACATTTCTCAGTGACGTTCCTCGGCAGTGTAGCCAAACGCACCCATAATCACCTACGTGACGTGACGCAGAACCCGAAAATCAACAAACATCGACTCACAACACAGCACGTCACAATTCGAAATATTAAACCGAAACAACAAGACTGTACAATTTGTAAACTACTTTTGTTTCACAATAAACGCTCCGAGAACATCCGACTATTGCCATATTCAATCAAATTGTAAATTTGTTTCTTCGCTCGCGATCCAAATATTTATTGTGAGTCACGTGTTGTTCTTTTTGCGTACACAAGGTGTTCGTTTTGGGTAAAAGAAGAGCTTGGGTCGCACAGTGAACTCCAGGGCTTGTGCATCAACTTGGGGCTAGACCACCGTATTGGAAGTTATTTTGCTCCTAATCGCTAGTACAGCGTAAGGGCATATGGGCCCTTGGCGGTTGTCCCACAAAACAGACAAATACATCCAGTTGTTCACAAGTATCTGCAGCTGCCGGTTGAAAAACCCATCAGTTGGCATCTGGAATCTATGACAATCGCAGAATGGCAGGACGTACCTGTTTTGAAAACATAACAGAAATGTGTCTCACTAGCCGATCTTTATTACAATTTATCTATTGACTTATTAATTTGGCATAGAGTTTAAACTAACGATTAGCACAGACATGAAACAATCTCAACAGAGAGAAAGCAACGTGGAAAATGGTACACAATTCGAGTTGTTCATAGATGGCATTTTAATGAAATATTAGCATTGACCCTGGGGGATCCGAGTGGTGATCTACATGCACCTCGATGGCGGACTGCCCATGTCCACGTTGGAAAGATCACTACACACAAAGGTTGTACATGCATTTCATTGCAATATGCCACACAGAACAAACAAATAGAATGTAACCCAAAATAATGGTCAGATAATAAGTTGATGCTCGTTCGGGTATAAAATTGTCATAAATCAAACTTACATTATATTCACCATTTCCATTCTCTTGGCGTAACTCAGACCGTAACGCAAAGTTCGTTCGCACCAACGATTTTTCATAAACTGAATTTACATGTTCCTTAGTCGAGTTTTCAAATACATAACTTTATCAAATCATACATTCTTACAAACCTCCTTTCATTCAATTCCTTTCGGAATGGTCCCTTTCTATCAAGGTCAAAAAACAATTGACCTTATACTGCGAGTCCGATGCATGGGCTTCCTTAGCTCGCAAGCAAAACTTCAAAGCTAGTGACCTTCACTCAGAATTAATATACATTCTTAGTTTGCAACAACTTCCCTCACCACATCCATGACAACTGTAAATCTGATACACCTGCAAGGCCGCTCTTTGCATCAGGCAGTGCAGGTGGCTGCCTGAGGTGTCAGGCTCTAGGGAGCGCCAGTCTGACTCCATTATTATTTTAATTACATTTTGACACAGACATGAATAGCCAAAAAAACAGATGGTAATCATTTGTACCTGGATTTGAACTGTTCCACAAACTCCGTTTTAGGTCACGCTGGCAATATTTTCTGACAATGTATGTGTACTCGGAACAAAATCGCACGCAATTCCATGATTATACATCTCCATCCCTTGAATGCCATGAGAAATGTAATCTCTTTTCTACCATGTGACTTTCGCTACAAAAAAACACCTGTTCCCCCTCACCTCCCCAGAGATTATTTGATAAGTTTGACAAGTGCAATGTTGCGTTTTTTAATATGTTTTTACTGCGATGTCCGCGGACACCAAACACGGATCCAAGATGGCAGGCGCATCGAAACAATCCGACACACCTCACGCTTCATCCTAGCCAATCAGCAACCACGTCCCAGGTCCGCAGACATGACGCAAGCCAATTAACCAATCGGTGTCCTGCCCGCAGAGCGAACAGGGAAGTGTATCCGCGGAGCGGACATAGATATCACTAATTTGTTGTGACCTACTTTTTGGTCCTTTTAAAAAAAATTACTGGGAGGATTTTCACCAAATTTACAAAAGCAGATGTTAGGGACCAAGCCGCTGCTCCTGCCACAAATTTGGTGAAAATCCGTCCAGTGGTTTGGGCTCTAGGCGTGAGCAAAGTTTTTTCCCCATTCAGTCTATGGGAAAAAAAGAAATTTTGGGACCATGGGTGTAATATGCTGCAGTGGTTGTGGCCAGGGCCTAGTGTCTTGGGTGCACCCAAGACCAAATTTATACGTAGTGAAGTTTTAAGCCACAATGGGTGTGATATGCTGCAGACTGAAGTTATAAGCACTGAGGTTATAAGTCAGCATGGGTGTGCTGTGGTGCGGTGGTTGTGTGCACGACCTAGAGTCTTAGGTGCATGGCCGCAGACCATGCACCCAAGACCAAAGTTATAAGCAGTGAAGTTATAAGCCACCATGGTTTTGAAATGCTGCGATGGTTGTGGGTAGGACCTACAGTCTTGGTTGATTGGCCGCAGGGTGTAGGTGGTAGGTTATACATCCAAGACTCTAGGCACTGCCTACAGCCACTGCACCATATTACTGCCATAGATCAGACATATAGATTCAAATTTATATGACATGTGTGAAATCATACTAACTGTTTACTTTGTTGAGATTCCATATATTTATAACATGACTTTAGTACTTGGCGGAAATATCCTTTTTTAATTTCTGTGATAAAAGAAAAGAGTGTGTTAGTGTTTGTATTTCATAAACACTTAATACATTGTACAATAGACATTTTAGCTTTTTTTTACCCTCATTTAGTTTACAAACCAGTGTACTGTGCATTTTGCTCAGTTTCTGTGTTTGTTTTTCAAATCCTTGCGTCTGGGGAAAAAAAATCCTTGTCAGATTAAAAAAAAAAACTTTCTTTGCTGTGTTACAAACTATTTCTTTGTTTCCTTTGAGTGTTTACTTGTTGTTTCTGATTAATGTTATGTATCTAGGCTTCTTGCAGATTTTTTAAACAGATACCTGTTGGCGTATTCTAACTGTGTATTTTTTGTTACGGATCTGTGGTATTCATTTATTTGTGTGGTTGTAATACACTCTTGGACAGTTAGATACCTGTTGGCATATTCTAACTGTTTATAGTCTTTTACTTGACTTTTTGTTAATGTTGAAGTACACATTAGTTATTAAATTTTGGCTTTAAGAAGATTAAATACGCATTTGTAAGATTAGCTGGCAATCTCTGCTTTAGAGTAATGGTAATATCATTACATTCGAACCATCCACATTTTTTTAATATATGTAGTGTAGTGACCTGCATTGGTTGTGGCTCCTGGGTGGTAGATTACACCTATTGTTGTAAAGGTTTTCGTACCAAGTGACACTTGACCGTGTGTGAAGCCAGTCAGCTTGAAGTTGTTTTTGGTACCATCTGCATTGTAACGTAGAAGCACAAGTATTATGTAGTTACTATGTGTTTGTATCAGTAAGGTGGAGCGATTATCTGAATTGCACATAGTACATAATCTGCCATGGTTTGCATTCTGTAGAAGTTGCTGAAATGGAATGGATTCACAATTAGGTATGATACATACACAAATTGCTCATTTGGGGTTTGTTCCTGTGTCACATTGTTGCAGAGAGTGCATGTATGTTTCCACATGTATGAAATCTGGAAGATTTTATTTATAGGTATGTTTCTGTTTTCCAGTACTTGTAGTAAGTACATTAGAAATTCTTGTGGATCTTCTTGTGAGTTTATAGTGAATCTCACCATTCCAGCACAGTAGTCCAATTCTTATCTTATTCCGTGAACACTATACGTGTTGTCAGGATTGTTTGTTGCGTTTCTATGAAGGACTAACATTTGTAAACACAATTGGTCTGTACTGTGCAAGTAAACATTGTTAACAATTGGTGGCAATTGAAATAAAATATTCATTGGTAAATTTGCATAGCAACTTATACCAGTTTCATTTGAAAGGACCAGCTAGTTCTATCTCGGAGTGACTTTTTCTGAGTTTCTGTTCCTTCTTTGAAGAAGTACCCGATTTACTTTCGCTAATAGGTTCTTCTTTGCTTGTGGTAATTGATGAAGTTTTAGCTTCTTTTGTTTTCTTTGAAGGATTTGCCATCAGATTCTGTTGCATTTCTGTTTGAATTAGTTTTTTTTTACCACGGTTTCATTTTTCTTGAACAGGATATGATTTCAGATGGGGGGTGTACAGTGAACGCAGTCTATTGTATTGTAAAATACAAGGACTATCAGCGTTCAGTTTACTTGCATCAAAGTTGATTAGAAATAGACCGTCAAGTGTGCGTAAGCGTGATAGTGCTACGTAGCTCATGCCTTCTTTAAAGACTGTTTCCTATATCTATCAATGCTTTGTCTATGGTAAGACCTTGGGATTTATGAATGATGACTGCATATGCAAGAGTTAGAGAAAATTGTTCTCTACGTACATACATGTCTTTGAAGAGAAGGAATCGAGCAGTTGAGCGCCCTATCCTTTTCACTTCTGAAAGTTTGTCAAAGCGAATATTGACAAACTGAATGTTGTTGTCGCGTGGGTATGTTTGAAAGCCAACAATTGTACCCAGTGCCCCATTAACTAGCCCTTGCTCCACGTCAAGGTTACGTTTAAGCATTACTCTACAATTTAAGGATAATTTTAATATTTTTTCCAACCCAGCTGTGTTGGAGATTGAATTTTCTAAAGTATTTAGTATTGTTGTGGCTTGCTCACACATGGGTAGTGTCATACCATGTACGTCTAGTTTGTGTGTGGAGCAGATTTCCATTATTGGTTGCATTTCTCTTTTTAACATTGTTTCATTGAATTTAAAACAGCTTGCAAGAGTTGGCATTAAGGCGATAGAATTGACATTGCTAGTCTGTTCTAAAACTATTGCATTTTGTAAGTGGCTTTCACTTCCAAAATATTTTCTCTGGATACGGTCGATTTCTTCTTGTAGGTATTTGGGTGTACCATGTAGAAGAGTGTTATTTAAATTGGCCAATTCTAAAGCTGGACTTTTAGCATAGTACAGTTTATACACTAGATTTCTTACATTTGAATGATGTATTGATACTCTTTTGATATCATGGAAGGTGCTTTTGCAAATAGGTCCTGAAATGCAGGCTAATGAATGTCCTTGTAGTCCTGTGTATTTGCACATTGGAAAGATATCCATATTTTGCAGCACTTTCATTTTGATTTTGTCTTTACCTTTCACATACTGATTGAGGAACTGACGTAAAGATTTGAAAGATTTGTCAGGCATGTTACACATTGACGTGCACGGCCATTTGTATACTGGACGGTCTGGTTCAGTCGAATGGAGAGGTAATTCTGAGTTTTCAGGGGATACTTTTGTAAGCAGCGTTTCTTTTTCCATGATGGTATTATTGATTTGTTCATACCCTCGTCCACTGGTATGGATGGCAGTTGTATTTGTTTGATTTTGTTGGTATGCTTCTTCATTAAAATATGGTTCTGTGGTTGTTGTGTGACTCCATTCACCTCCACAAATATTTAAGAAGTTATTTTTGTTGACATTCCGTTTATTGAGAAGTTTCTTTTGTAGGTTAGTACTTAGTTTCATCCTATTTAACACTAAAATAAATAACTTCCTTTTGAGAAGTATTGCACTGTCTATGAGAGCTTGTAAGATACATTTTCTACGGTAGGTTTTAAGGGTTGAGGATGATTTTGCTCCTCTTCTTATTAGATTCTGAAGGACTCTGTGGCAAAACATTTTTGCTAAAATACTTTTTTTACTATGGGTTCTTGTTACTATATCAGGATTCATAGGAGCATTGTTAGCAGTAATGGTAGCCGATTTTTTGTAAAGCGTTTTCTGTTTCGTGTCACATTTTGATAGAGGAGCCAAAGTTTTGGTACTTGAAGCTTCCTTTGTTTCGCTAAATGACTGTATTAGCTGTTTTGTTCCAACATTCTCTACAAACTCTGCTAGAGATTAATGCTTACTTTGGACACTTTTATTTTCATTTGCTCTATTTCTGCGTTCCTTTCTACAGACTTGCTTTTTGGTAGGCATTCTTTGGGGTCTGTTGAAAAAAAAGAAGGCATGGTTTGGTCTGTTGTAAAATGTATGTGTGCTGTGTGCATGCGTGCATGAGTTTGATGGGGAAGCTGTTTGTGGGGGTGTGTGAATTACAAGGAGTTGGCAAGGCTAATTTTCTGTTTGTATATTATTACACTGTGCTTCAGATGAGAGTAGAAAGTGAGCTAGTGGTGAGGAGAAGCATTATTGGTAAACGTAATGGTATATAATTTAAACAGCTATTTGTTTTGTAGTACTAACATTCTAAGGCTTCTGTATGTTATTTGTGTTCCAAAAACACAGGGATTTGTGTGCCATTCTGCCTGTTATTCTTTGCTTAATAAATGGGGATTTGTGGGTAGAATGGTACAGAAATCCATTTTTTTTGTGTGTGCAAATTACATAAATAACCCACACAGTCTCTTAGAGTGAGGAACAGTAAGAATATAAAGGTAGTACTGTACTTACTTTTTTTTGCGGAATGACCAGGTTTCTTCGGATATGTTGTTTGCAGTGTAGATGCTGTTGATTTTCAGGAGAGTAGTCTTCACTGCAATTGTAAAAGGAAAAAGTTAGTAACTGTGTTTAAAGAAGTGATGTTAATGTACATGTTCATTTCACATCTCTCGTCAGAGTATTCTCCTTTGATATCTCAACACAGTGCATGTGTGCATTTCATTTCACTATGTGCAGCCTTTATATGTTATTTGCAGTATGTTAGTTGAACCTGCTTCGCAAATGAGTACAATTTTCAGTTCATGAAATTCCCTTGTTTTTTTAAGCTGTGTTGTCCATAGCAGAGAGGTTTGTAAGTGATAGGTCATTATAGTAGATGGGAAAAATGTGCCTACTTTCATAATATAAGTCCGAATGCGAAAAATCAGGAGAACCTCAGAGGGAGATGTCACCACAGCAATCGGGAACATTTATTTTTCTCATACGATCGCATTGGAAGTAGCATTAATTTAGGCGGTAGACAGTAAAAAATGGTGACATTTTCTAATGGAAAATCGAGTTTCGCGCCTAAATCGGGAGGATTGTTACGTATGCATAGGTTATGCGGGAGACAGTAAGAAGTAGTGCAGTTTCTCAATAAAAAATCAGAAGTCTTGCACTTAAAGGGGGAGCGTTGGTATGTATTGGCTATGCAGATTTAGTGCCATTAATTTGTTTAAATGACATCATGAGGGTTGCACATGTTCTCTGAATAAAATATGCATACCTGTACTTTGTACTCATGCATGTGCGTATGCATGGAGCCGTTAGTAGAAATCTGCGACACTTGCACAGTAATTTTTGAAGTAGGTGCTTTGCAATGATATGCAACTTGCATTCAGAGTGATCAA
The DNA here is from genome assembly GCF_040938575.1 of Ambystoma mexicanum. Lineage (NCBI taxonomy): Eukaryota > Metazoa > Chordata > Amphibia > Caudata > Ambystomatidae > Ambystoma > Ambystoma mexicanum. Next base: position 913,451,279 of record NC_090931.1, on the reverse strand, counting down.
CAGTACATTTGAAGTGCGGAACTCTGATGACGGAGTTAGATGTAGACATCTTGAATGTGATTGGTGGATGGCTGTGTGACTGCTCAGCTGTGTCCAATGAGGGAATGGATTCACGAGTGATGTGGAAAGGGTAGAAGGACTGGCTAAGAGTTACGTGCCACACGTAGACCAAGCTTGTCCGTGGGTAGGGCGTGCCACATATGGGGTTCTACAGCAAATCCAGCATGGAAAAGGGACTGTAGGCATCAGCCAATCAGATGTTCACATTGTTCATTTGTGTCGAAAGACGGTGCGTGTAGTGAAGATGGCAGAGGTGGAGACAGTCAGGATGATGGTGCTCGGAGATATTTTTGTACGTGGTTTACAGCACTATTCCAAAAGTAGGCATGTGGTACACAATTTTGATGTCAGAGGAGTGGAGGTGGTATGGGGCGCTGGGACTGATTGCAATGATGCAGCGATTCTCCAGGTTTGCAGAGATATGCGTAGGATGACCAGTCCCCATGTGGTAGTTTTGCACTATGGTGCTTGCCACTTGGGCTACGTGACTTCCCCTACTTTGTTGGAAGATTTGGAACAGTTGGTGCAAGCAGTCAGTAATATCTTTCCAACTGCGAAAGTAATATTTTCTGGCTTACTCCCTAGAGCAAAATGGGACACCAGTTCTGTTTTTTGTCCTGATCAAAGTATTGGGAGGTGTACCATCAATCGCGGCATGTGTGCTTTCATGTTACGAGCTGGTATGTTTTTCTGCAGCCACGAGAACATTGTTTCCAGTAATGCGGCTTATTTTGAAGCAGATGGTGTTTCGTTATCTTTTTTGGGAAATGCCACGTTCTTTTGGAATGTAAGGCTTGCTTTGGAGAAAGTTCTGTAATGATTGTAGGAATAAAGAAGAAAAAAAATACAAAATAACAGGTGTCGGTCAGGCATCTGCCCAAAAAACAAAACAGAAAAAACTGGCTCTTTTCAGAACCCATCTTAAAGGGGAAAAGTGTAATACTATTCAAATGTACAGTCGTCACACTCAAATCCTCTAAGTGTCCGCGGACATGGCGGTAGTCTGCAGGCAGCGCGCATTACCATCGGGGTTTCTGGGGTGGAGACACATGTAAATGAGAATGTGCGAAGCTAGGGATTGGTCAGTAAAGTTCAGTGGGTGTGTTCTGAACGGAGAGATTTAGTGAGAACGTGTTTTTCCTGACAGGTGACCAGACAGCTATGGTTCTGTGTGCTCGAAAACAGATTATCTGGATTTTGGGAGACTCATGGATACATTGGTTGAAGGTGCATGCAGAAAGTTGCGGTATATCTGTAGATCTTGGATTTTCTCATGTGGAAGTGCACTGGCATGGAGTGCGTTGAATGAAGTAGCTGGACTTGGTACCTCTCTGTGCTACTTTACAGACAGAGTGTCATCCTGATATAATTATCAATCATTGTGGAGGAAACAGTTTAGGGCATGTCTCTGGAATGTCTTTGCAATTTGCAATGAAGGAAGGACGTGCATAGGTCATGGACATGTTTCCAAATTGCCAAGTAGTTTTTTCCTGTATTGCACAAAGACAAATGTGGCTGTGTTCTTCTGCATTTGGTCCACAAATGGAGAAGGCGAGGCGCAATGTCAATAAGGCTGTTTGTGCCTTTCTTAGAGATGTTGGTATGTCCTCATTCCACAATGAAAACATTTTTTTTCGCAGCACTTTCATTTTTTGCAGAGATGGAGTCCATCTCACATATGCTGCTAATCAGATTTTTCTTCAAAATGTACAAAATGCATTGCAACCTTTTTTGGATTCATACTCACCTATTTGGCAATCCATTTTTTCGAATCCACAGTTTTTGAAACACACAAAACACCACCAAAAGGCTCTTTTCAGAGCCACCACTTACTCCCAGCGAAAAGTGCATTGGTTATGCTCTGCTTGCACCCTCCATTTTTGTGCCTCCTACGACTGTCCGCGGACTTTTTGAAAAATGCACGGGGGCCTACACCGGTCACTTCATAGTTCTATTGTTAAACTGAGAAAGGCGGCTCTGAAAAGAGCCTTTTTTGTAATTTTTGTTGTTTTCCATTTTTTTTTTTTTTTAACACACGACCCACTAGGAGAGGAGGGTAAAGAAGGGACACCAACCACGGGGATAAGAAAGGGCAGATGGAGAGAGAAAGATGTAGGGTGGGCTTTACTTAGGTAGGGAGCAGTTCTTCTGGTGCTCCTTGACTGTAGTCTCAAAAGCACTTCGAAGACTCTCCCACCTGCAGAGTACTGCATTGCAGTACATACACAATATTGTGACCCTCGCAAGGTAAGGGTCAACAGCATCGCGAATGGCCTGTGAGGCAGCTGGAGGGATGCGCTCTCCCACAGGAGTGTCTCTTGTGGTGAGAGGATCAGACACAGAGGATGCTGCGGAGGAACTCAACCTACTACGTTCTTCACATGGGACCACCTTGCGAATGGTCTGTGGAACGAAGTTAGGTGTTGCTTCATGGTTGTCGTACCAAAGATGTATGCACCAGGTCTCCCGTGACTCAGCACCAACTTGCACTGGTTACACCGGACCTGGTTCGCACGTGCTTTTGGTACGTTTCCAAAAACGGTAATCAACCGCCACACCCACGACTCCCGGCGAGTGCTTGTAGTGCAGAGTTCCTACACCTCATTCTCTTCTTCCTCGCTCTCTACATCCTCACGCCTATTTCCCTCTGCAGGCCCCTGGCGAGGTGGTGGCGGTGGAGGGTTTGGGGTGGTGCTGAGGCTAATGAAGCAACAGCAGCCATGGATGCCATTAGGATTGGTTGGCTAATCTTTGCTACAGCAGTAAAGGCAGCACGACTCAATATGCTATAGCCAGAAGTACAATGAAGATGAGCTCGGGGGTGTGGCCTTTTATAGGGGTGGAGGGGCGTGCCTCGTGACCATATCGATCACTCAAAAGCGTTGAAAAAAATTTCTAAACAATAAGTTGAAATGTAGGGCCCTTGTATGGGACATGTGAAATGCTGATTTTATACTGTAAAATAATTTCCCATGTCTGTATAAGTTCTTTTGACATGTTGCGGAAGCACACAAACTGCGCAAATTAGGCTACACGCTCAGCGTGGGTGCGGTCACATGATGACGTTGTGAGCACATCCGCGAAGGAAATGGGTGCCCGCTGGGCACCAAATGCAGAGTAACGGACGTGCGCATGCGCGCGGTTGTTCAACGGACAGTGTTTGGGTCCTGAAACTAATTAAAAGTGCGACACAATTGAGATGGACAGTTACGGACAGGCGTGATGTTCGTAGTACTTATCGGTGTGGTGTGCATGTGCGTAGATGTTCTGCTGACTGTACGGCCAGGTACAGTGTCCTGAGGACACCTCCATTTTGTTTGACTACGGACATGCCGGCGACCGCGCCTGTTCTACGGACAGTTCCATCTTGGCTACGAACGGTACGGGCAGGTATAGTGTCCTTAGAACACTTCCATTGTGTTCATTTACAGACATCCTGGACAACTGGTGTGTTCTAAGAACATGTTTTATCTTGGTTGTGACCAGTACGGAGAGGTATAATGTCCTTAGGATGCCCCCATTCTGTTCATTTACGGACAACTTGGACACCTGGTGCGTTCTAAGATTAGTTCCATCTTGGTTGCGAATGGTACGGGTAGGTGTATTGCCCTTAGACCATCCATATTATATTGATTACGGCCAGCCCGAACAGGCGCGCTGTACGCGGACATTTTAACTCTGTAAAAAAAAAAGGTTTTTACCCAAATCATTCCACTACAACTAACACAAAACATGTTTTAATACACACACATACATACATCAATCAAGAGAAATACAGGGGGAAGCAGATACTGAAACGAATATAGGGGAATTAGGGTTTAACATGGGCTGGTTGTGAGGGGATGAAGGGATGGATGTTTCGTCAAAACGTTTATGTTCTTCTTGAGGGTTTGGGGATGGTTCACTAGGAAATGGAGAAGGGGGACAGGTACAGGTGGGACAGCAATATCTTATTTTTCTTCTCACGTATTCCACAAATTGCCTTAACCTGTTAAAATTCTCATTTAGTATGTCCATTTTATCGTCTATCTGTTTCAGGCTGTCTTGCTCTGTGTCCTTTTGTGGACTTTCTTCTTTTTTTACCTGGTCTGTTAAAAATAAATATATATATGGTAAATGCCCATAAAATATAGACTATTAATTTGCTAATGCAAAGAAGTGTGTACCATTATTATTGCTGTCTTCTGACATTTCCCCATGCGAAAAATTCTCCTCCAGCCACTCCAAAGTACTGCCCATGTCTGTGTAAAAACAACAGAAATACATTATTTTTTCTGCACCTCATACAAAACAGTACACACACATATAAGAAAAATGAAGTTCACTTTCTATTTTCTTGTAATTTGTCTTTGTTGTGCTGTGTGCGTCTACTGTCACTCCTGGCTGCACAGTTTCTGTGAGGTAATTACGTAGGAGGCATATCTTTTTTTTGTTATGGTATAATCCATTTCATTCCACATGGTAATTAAATGCATGGGTAATGTTTGAGACGTGTAGTTTCAATTGGTTACTTATTAATACTTATAATGTGTTTATGTGTTCTTTTTTAAACTTGTGCATTTCTCATATGGCAATATAGTACAATTTCAGATAGCCCCTGACTGTTTGGGTAGTGTTGATCTCGTCCGTGCCCGTCCTCAGACAGGCGCTCAGTCCTTGCCTATCAAGTATCATTAGCGAGGGGGTTCAGTATGTTCTGTTACATGTATATAAAGTAAGGGAATTATAGTACATATCTCCCAAATTCACATGATGAAAGTGTATATTCAGTAAAAAAACTTTTTTAACGGGACGTTATGGTTAAGTTGTCCTACTAAAAACCCATAAAATTCACACAAAAAAACTTTGTTAAGGGGATGTTAAGGTTAAGTAGCTCTACTAAAAACCCGTAAAATTCACTAAAAAAAACTTTGTTAAAGGGACGTTATGGTTAAGTTGCGCTACTAAAAACCTTTGAAATTCACAAAAAAAAACGTTATAAACGTAACATTATGGTTCAAAGTAAAACCGAAAAACCCCTGAAATTCGCCAGTTATGGTAGGTTAAGCAACCATAAGTGCCCGCACCACTGTGCACTGCTAACACTAACACCCAGGACATCAAAGATGACATCACAGATGTAATTCCAAGGTTGGAATGGCCCGGTAATTCCCCATTCAGGGAACCCGGACCCGGTATGCGGTAAGGGGGTAGCCATGGCGTTAATAGCGCCATGGCTACCTCCAACCTCGGAATGAGGCCCAATATGTGCAAAAGGTGGTGGACTTGATGGAGTTAAGAGCATTGACATGCTCTCCCAGATTGTTCATATATAGCAGTCCCAATTTCACACATTCGGTGAGCACATTGGGCTTATGGCCCTTACAGAACGTGCATATAGGATGGATGGGATTACCCTCAGAATAATTCTGAGTCAAAATAACCAAACCAACCCAGGAAGATGGCAAAGTACTGTTTAATTAACGATTATCTGAAACAGGGAGGTTACACACTTCTTATAACAATAATATGTCAGAGTGATATCATACTACGTGGCAAATAATAAGAAACCTATCAGGGGTTGGGATTGGTTAAGGGAGACATCTAGATATACAATTCTTTAAGAGCTACGTTTGTTATTGGCTTCCCGTTATGAGGTGGACAATTTATGCCTACCTCATAAAAACATGTTATTTCAGATAAATTAACTACACAGTTTCTCATTGGTCTTCAAACTATAAGGTCCTTTGTTACATGGACTGATACAATTGGTAGGCATGCTTGTGGCATGTCTGGAACATTCAGTTCATTTAGCAGCATAAAGCCCAGACCCAGGTGCAAGGAGATGGGGCATGAAACTACCCCACCACCCAATTAGCCCAGCATCTCTCAGTGCCCATACCTTCTGCCATGAAGATTGTTTTAGTACTTGGGATTGCAGAGTATCCTCAACTTTGGGAATGCACGGGAGTGAGGGCACTCGCTATCATGTCTGGGACTTCAAGTTCAAACTCTATTTCCATCCTTGGCTCACATGACAGGAGACGATGATTTGGTCCATCTTACAGGTTTTAAATGCTTGGTGTTCTTTCTTTGCACCTCTAGAAATGGAGGATTTATCCTCTGCACACTTTCTCCTTTACAGAATAGATAGCTGACCTTGGTTGCTTCAGTTTTGACTCTAGGCCAGACAACCTCGCCTTGGAGCTCTACGATTCGGTTTATTCTTGCTGCGACACAATTTTCCCTTCTCACTTCATGGGTTCTGGCTTACTAAATTCATGATACCAATGTCCAGTTTCTATACAATGGCGGCTTCGCCTGCGTTCTATTCAATACGTATAGCCAACTTTTATGATTACTTCGTCTACCTTGCGTTTCAGCATCTGTACATTCATTGAACGGTTGGTTTTCTGCAGAACTTTGAGGACATGTAATCTTCTTTTGCATTTAAAAGTTCACTCGATTCTTTACTTTGTCAGCAGTTTCTTTTTTAGGACCTATACATCCTCTTCAGTCAGTATCTCAGGATGTTGGGCATACTTTTGTGACGTCCCTGGCTGCTTTTCCTTGCTCTTCCTCATATTCCTTCAGGGAGTTCCTCCCTTAGGTTATCATCACTTCGGAAATACGTTCGGTAGGGTTGTCTCAATGGGTATCTTCTTTCAAACGCATACTGCGGTATTGGCACAGCGGATGGTGTCAAACACAGCACGGTCTCATGCCTCGAATATATAGGAGGAAGGGGAGCAGGGCCTCCAGCAGAGGTTTGCAACTGCTCCTCTACATTCCCTCCTCGGGTCGAGTCCTCAACCACCTCCTTAAGTTTCTCTGCGTCTTTATATTTTCTCTTGAAGAAGTGTTTCAAGAAGGTGTCCATATCTTCATCAACCCCCCTCAGGGTGCCGGCTGTTTTAACATGTTCATCCACACCAGGTCATGTAATTATATTGTCCATTAGGGGTACAATAAACCCAACGCCCCATGTATGTTTTATGGTCCTTTGGATACAATAACTTTGATCCTTCAGGTGCTACTATGCTGGCCTTTATGTACTCCCTGACAGTGTCATCAGTCAGCTCATTGGCTTCTGGTTCATCCTTAGCATCAATCATGATCTTCATTCCAGTGGCTTTCTTTGCATTTTTCTGGCATTGGGCCATTATTATCCTTATTACACAGAATCCAAAAATGATCAGCACCAATATTGCTCCAACAATTTTTAATCAATCCGCCAACCAATGAGGAATCAATGAAAACAAGAATGCAAACAAACTGTCATCTTCAATGCCATCTGTCTCTTCCTCCAACTTAGTATTCAGGTCTGTCAGCATCGATATGGCCTCTGTCAAGGTCCCATTCTCACCGTTGAGAAGGTGTAAATGTGCAACATGATGGCCTGATGTTGGCGCAAACTCCTCCTTCCATTGCTGTGATCATATCAAGGACATATCTATTCTGGAGGGTCATCAATTCTATGGCCCTCAGCTCTTCTTTTATGGTGTTGCATCCTTTATAGTAGCATTGATTGTCTGCAAAAGCTCCCACCTGGTGATTTGTAGCCATTTTGCATTCGCTGCTGTGAAATCCAGGCATAAATATGGATGTCATTATAGCAGTCTTGCTGAACAGCTTATGTTCATCCGGGATGACTTCATAAGCTTTTATCAATTTAGACAAGAAATGTTCTCTTTTTTTACTCGTCAGAGTTCAAGCGATCTTCTCTTTCTCAAATGGTCATCCACCTTCGGGAACTCATCAATGTTTCGATCACTCTGAGGGATTACCAATGCTGGAACATGGACGTACAGCAAGGAACACGCTCGACCCCATTTCCTGGGCAACTTCAAATATGCTCTAGATCCACAGGCCCAATATCAATCATTCAGAACAGCCGTCCCTTTCCTCATTCCAGGAATGTCATTTATGGTTTTGCACCCTTTATTCCTTCCAACATAATTCTTTCCATGACCCCGGAAACACATTGTTGCATTTACTAGTGGAACTACAGCCATTGGTACCGATTCATCTTCCACCCACGTCAATATTTTGGAGTATTTTGCCCATGATTTCAGACAATCATTCACCTTCTGTATTCCTCATACTGCTTCCTTCCTCAGCAGATGAGCTGCACAAGACATCATTCCATCTTCCCATCCCTTACACATGCTCACTCATCCATAGATTAGTAGCAGACACGGTTTCCAGCATCCTGGAATCCAAGCTTTTTCTGTCACATCAGAGCAGTAAATTCTCTTCATTTCTTCAACGATCACTTCTTCTTGCCCTGCAGCAGGATACATGACCATCTTGTCTGTCCATCCAGGCTCTGTTTCCATTTGAGTAGTCTTGATATAATCATCCAGGTATGGGAAAGACTGTATTTCTCCATCGCAAGGTTGCCCGATTCCCTTGGAATAGTCCTCAAGTAGTACATGCTGAAAGATGGCTAAGGCACTTTACATCGTGTGCTGACACTTCTTTTGATATGGAAGTCTTCACTGTATTCATGGCATAGGGGATGAGAGCAGGCACAGCAATTTTCTGCTACGCTCAACTGGTCTCTGCGGAGGCGTTGGGGAATGGTTGCGGCACTCGCTGAACTTAAATCACCCCCTTCAGGCCTCTCCCTCAGTAGAAAAGCTGTGAGCGGTGATACATGGTGATACTGCTCCTGCGTGTAGCTAAGAGTGTGTGAGTGCGTAAATCTGTGATTGTTGTACCTCTCGAATCCTTCACCCCAAAGTACGGTTTCTGTGAGCATACGCCGGTCCATAAAGCTCACCTGTGAATTATGGAAGATAAGCTCTCCGTCCTACTACTTCTGGCAGGGGCGCATCGAATGGGATCTAGTTCCTTCACTGATCCCCGATGAGGATTAGTCCAGTCCAGCTGCGACTATCCTTCTCCTTATGATTGGTAAGTCTTTCTTGAGCTCTTGTGATGCTGTTCATTGTGTTTAATGTCTTTATATGTTGCTCCTATTTATGCCCGCAATAATGTCTCTCTTCTGTTTTCTTCCCTTAGATGGAAATGCAGCCTCAATGCAGCTGTGAGACGCGAGATGCGGCCGGCTGGAAGATGGATGCTACCGCAATGTTTGACAGCAGGTAAGTGATGGTTTAAGGAAAAGCGTAAAGTATGGCGGAGCGCAACCGTAAACTTTTTTTTTTTCGATGTCTAACCTTGTCTTCTGTTTTTCCTTGCAGGCGCTGCAGTCGACGATGGAGCGGTACCAAGATTAAGATTTCGGCATTCCGGAAAGTGTAAAGTTGAATACTTGGTTCGCCAAAGAAATGTACAGGAAAAAACAGCTTCCCCCAGTTGGTAAGTATGCTGGCAGGAAGCAGGATGTCCAGGAAGCAGGACCTTCTAAGGTAACTCTAACCTCAGGCGACGGTGAGCATTACGCTGCTTGCAAGTGCAGAATAACACGAAGCGTCCGTCTTGAGGATCGGGGCATCTTATATAGCTGAAACCGGCTTACCAGCCACACCCTGCCACTCCTAGAGAGTGAGCACATGCGAAGGCAATCCATTAGCAGCCACACCCAAGAATGTACTTGGGTCTGCTTAATGGATGGAATGTTCAAGGTTAATGCATCCTGCTTGATGGATGAAATGTTCAAGGTTAATGCATCTGAAGTGTTATGTCCATAATAAAAGCTTTTTGGTGTTAAATGGATGCTCTTGTTTACTTTTGTTCATGAGCCTGGCGCCACCCAGGTCTCCTGTGCATGCGACCTCTGCATGCCTGTGCCCCCGACTTCATGACCATGACATTTTCATCAGATACTCTTTCCCCCAACTTTTTCATGCGTTGATACCACATATTATTCCCCAGGTAGGCTGAATGGTGTTAAATGGATGCTCTTGTTTACTTTTGTTCATGAGCCTGGCGCCAAAGGCAGTGTCCACCCAGGTCTCCTGTGCTTGCAACCCCTCAATGCGTGTGCCCCTGACTTCATGACCATGACAGCACTCCCCCTCAAGGCCCCTCTCAAGGGTGGTTCTCCTCCCGGTGCTGGTTTGGTGGGATTATTACGATGGAACTGTCTTATTAAACGCAGAGCATGGGCATGTTCACTGGATTCCCAAGTTCGGTCTTGAGGTCCATAACCTTTCCAGTCAATTAGGTAATACAATTTTGATCGAACCACCTTCGAGTCCAGGATGGATTTGACTTCATATTCTGGTTCTTAATCTATTACTTCGGGCTCTGGCGGAGAACTAAACCGTGTTTTGGATTTCATTGGTTTGAGAAGAGAGACATGAAATATGGGATGAATTTGCATGTGAGATGGTAACTCCAATTTCATGGGGACAGGATTGATTATGGACTTTATAGTATAGGGGCCCAGGTATCTTGGCCATAAAACTCTTGGCCCCTTCAGGGGAATATATTTGGATGCTAACCACACCTTTTCTCCAATCTGGTAGGCGTGAGCTTCCTTCCGATGTCGATCAGCAAACAGTTTTTGTCTTTCCTTAGCCTTGGTCAGATGCTCTGTCGCCGCCTTAAGAACCTGAGTAATGGTTTTATTCAAGTTTCTTATGGCTGGCATTTCCAGGGTATCGGGTGGATCAAATACTGATGTCCTCGGATGTCTTCCGTGCACAGTGTAGAATGGAGTTTTCCCTGTGCTTGTGTGAACTCAGTTGTTCCAAGAATCCTCGGACTGTTGCACCAAAAAACCTGAGATATTGCTCTAAAGTTTGGTTGGTTCATTCAGTTTACCCATCAGTTTGAGGGTGATGGCTTGTGGACAACCGGAGATCGATTTTGGCAATCGTACAACACTTTCTCCAAAAGGCAGAAACAAATTGAGTTCGACGATCAGATACCAATATTGATGGAAATCCATGCAATCGAACAATTTGCTCTAGGAACACAGAAGCGAGAGTTGACGCAGTTGGGAGTCCCTTCAGAGGGATGAAATGGGCAATTTTGTAGAATAAATCCACAATGACTAATATGGTGTTGTATCCATTGCAGGGTGGAAGATCCGTGATGAAGTCCATCGACGGGGTATGCCAAGGTGCTGGTGGTACTGTTGGGGGATGTAGTAAGCCAGCGGGGTTCTGTTTCTGAGACGTGTGTTGTGCTCAGACACTGCAGTTTTCAATAAATTGGGTGACGTCTTTTCGCCAGGTTGGCCACCAGTAGTTTTGGGTTACCTTAGCCTGAGTTTTGGCTATTCCTGGGTGTCCTTCCACTAATGAATCGTGGTAATTTGTGATGATTTGCTTTTGCAGTTCTTGGTCTTGGACATATAATCGTCCTTGGAAATATGGTAGATTGTCTTCGATGGTGTACTGGTCACCTTTTAATACCTGTTGTGGCGATTGATCTATCGGGGATTGTAAACTGATTCTTTGGTCATCCACAAACGTGGTGGCAGCTATTCTGGTTTGAATCCTTTCCTCAGGAATTATGGCCATGGGGTCGGTGGTGTAAGTGCCTCTTTTTCTTCACTCATGCGTCATAGAGCTTCTGCTTTCCCATTGCGTACTCCAGGTCCATAAGTGATAATAAAATCGTATTCCGCGAAAAAGAGAGCCCAATGAAATTGATGCAAGGATTGTGCTTTGGCGGTTTTCAAGTATTGCAAGTTACGGTGGTCCGCGATGACAGTGCCCGTATGCCTCGCCCCAAGAAGGTAATGTCTCCAGGCCTTGAATGCTGCTTTAATCGCCAGTAATTCCTTATCTGTGATTGCGAAGTTCAACTCAGGGGCTGAAAATTTGCGGGACCAGAATGCGATGGGGTGTAGTCCTGATTCAGGGTCTCGTAGTGACAATACTGCTCCCAGGGCTATTTTTGAAGCATCGGTCTCAACTATGTAAGGTAGGTCTGGTCGTGGGTGTCAAAGGACTGGTGCTGTAGTGAATACTAGTTTCAACTTCTGGAAGGCTTCTTCAGCTTCTGTCGACCAATGGAACTTTTGATTTTTCTTTAACAAGGAGGTAATTGGATGTACAATTTGTGAAAACCCAGGTATAAACCGACGGTAAAAGTTGGCGAATCTGAGCACGCTTTGCACTCCTTTCGTGGATGTTGGTGAGGGCCATTGGAGGATTGCATCCACCTTTTGTGTATCCATATGTACGCCTTGTGGTGTGAGCATGAAACCCAGAAACTCGACCTCGGTTACATGGAAAAAATGTTTTTCCAACTTGGCATACAATTGGTGTTGTCGAAGCTTCTCTAAGACTGCCCGGACATGGCCTACACGTTCTTCCATGGAATTTGAGTAGATAAGAATGTCGTCAATGTAAACAAGAGTGCAAACGTCCAGTAGTTCACGGAGTACATCATTCATAAAGAATTGGAACGCCGCAGGGGCATTGCATAGACTAAAGGGCATGACCTAGCATTCAAAGAGGCCGTACTTCGTGCGGAAGGCCGTTTTCCACTCGTCTCCCTCGTTTACTCTTACAAGATGGCATGCGCCTCTTAAATCCAGTTTTGTGTAGATTTGAGCATGTTTCACTTGGTCCAGGAGCTCTGGTATAAGTGGTAAAGGATATACATTTTTTACTGTGATCTGATTGATGGCTCTAGAGTTGATGCAAGTTCTTAAGCCCTCCTCCTTTTTAGGCACGAAGAATAAGGGCGAGGAGGCAGGTGACTTGGACGGGCGAATGAAACTGTTCGCCAGGTACTGATCCAGGTAAGTTCTAAGATGCTGATTTTCCTGTTCTGTCAGAGTGTAAATTCGGCCGCAAGGGATCTGGGCTCTGAGTACAAGTTGACAATCGTAGGGTCTGTGCGGGGGCAGAACGTTGGCTTGCTCTTATTTGAAGACATCCTGGTAATCTTGGTATTCAAGCGGTAAGGAGCTGATGAGGTCCAACATGATTCCTTTCTTCGGTTTCAGATTGGTGTCATCTTTTTTTAACATGTGTCGGCACAATCATGAGAAAATGTCAGAACTCGTTTTCGCCAGTCGATCCCAGGATTGTGGGTCTCCAGCCATGGCATTCCCAATATCATCTGGAACTGAGGAGCACCGATGAGATAAAAGGTAATGTCCTCTTGATGCCCGTCCTGACAGAGAAGCTTGACTTTCTCTGTGTATTGTGTCACCGGGCCGGATGATAGCTGTGAACCATCCACAGCAGTGACCATTTTCCAATTTCTGCTTCTGTCGCAGAGGAAGGCCTTTTCAGAGAGCCAAATCTTGGTCAATGTAGTTACCCACAACTCCACAATCAATATATGCCTCCAAGATATGTATTTTTGATGGTTGCTTGTGATTCACCAAAAGCACTGGAAGGACTAGATGTGAGGTCTGTACGAATTCCTTTTTCATGCTCGACAAGCGGACCCCTAAACTTGCCGGGCATTGGCGTTTACCGAGTTCTGTTCTTCTTCTTCTTCATCACTTTTGTCTGTTGCCCCAACCGTTTCCTTGGGTGGTTTTCTGGGCAGTCACGGAAGAAGTGACCTGCTTGTCCACAATATAAGCAAAGCTGTTGTCTTCTTTTTTCCCTTTCTGCTTTGGTAAGGGGACTTTGTAATCTACCAATTTGCATTGGCTCAGACTGTTCATGTGGTTTAGTCTGATTCTCACGAGGTTGTACGTAAACTGACCGTCCCTCTGATCTATCTTGATCCATTTTCCGATTCTGAAACCTATGATCGAGTTGCACCGTCAGGTCTATGTAGTCCGCACACCTCTCAGGGGGATTCATCACTTGCGCCATCACATCCTTAGGTTCTCCACGTAACCCTTGGTAAAAGAGTGTAGTCCTCTTCTATTCTGGCCAGTTGGTCTGGGCTATGAGATGATTGCAACCTTCAATATAGGTTAATAGATCTTGACTCCCTTGTCTGAGTGACAACAACTCGTTGTCCAGAGCTTGTCCTCGAGTATGACGGGAAAACGATTTCTCCATCTCATGTTGGAAATTCCCAAAGTTCCGGAGTAAAGGGTCATCTTGATTTACCAAAGATATAGACCAGTTTGCTGCACTACCTTCTAAATACGAGAGTACAAACGCCACTTTGGCTTGGTCATTAGGAAAGGCTCCTGGTCTGCACAAGAAATTAAGGCGCCATTGGTTCATAAATTCAGCGAACTTGTTTGGGTCGCTGATGAAGCGTTCGGGAGGGACTAGAGGCACTGCTCCTGGAAGAACCACCTGAACCGGTGTTGATTGTTGTGGTGTGGAAGAATGAGAAGAATCGGTCACTCCAGGCAGCGGAACCTGTCCTGCTTGTGCTTGTAGCATTTGTCTTGCCAATTCGTCAGTTCTTTCTTGAGTTACAATAAGATCCCACCGTAATGCATTGGTTTCCTGTCTTGAAGCATGTACTTCAGCCCGTAATTCCCCTAGTAAGAGGGCTACCTGATCTGTTTCTGAAGTTTCCATAACGCCCAGGCAGAGATTATTAGAGTCTTCACGTTCTGTTACTCTCACCTGGTCTCTGCGGAGGCATTGGGGCATGGTTGCAGCCCTCCCTGAACTTGAATCACCCCCTTCAGGCCTCTCCCTCAGTAGAAAAGCTGTGAGCGGTGGTACGTGGTGATACTGCTCCTGCATGGAGATAAGTGTGTGAGTGCGCCAATCTGTGATTGTTGTACCTCTCGAACCCTTCACTCCAAAGTACGGTTTCTGTGAGCATACGCCGGCCCATAAAGCTCACCTGTGAATTATGGAAGATAAGCTCTCCGTCCTGTACTTCTGGCAGGGGTGCGTCAAATGGAATCTAGTTCCTTCACTGATCCCTGATAAGGATTTGCCCAGTCCAGCTGCGACTATGCTTCTCATTAAGATTGGTAAGTCTTTCTTGAGCTCTTGTGATGCTGTTCGTTCTGTTTAATGTCTTTATATGTTGCTCCTATTCATGCCTGCAATAATGCCTCTTGTTTTCTTCCCTTAGATGGAAATGCAGCCTCAATGCAGCTGTGAGATGCGAGACGTGGCCAGATGGAAGATGGATGCTACCGCAATGTTCGACAGCAGGTAAGTGATGGTTTACGGAAAAGTGCGAAGTATAGCGAAGCGCAACCTTAAACTTACTGTTTTTCCGATGTCTAACCTTATCTTCTATTTTTCCTTGCAGGCGCTGCGGTTGACGATGGAGCGTGTCGTGCTTCGGTGCCAAGATGAAGATTTCTGCATTCCGGAAAGTGTAATGATGAATACTTGGTTCGCCGAAGAGATGTACAGGTAAGAACAGCTTCCCCCAGTTGGCAAGTATGCTGGCAGGATGCAGGATCTCTAGGAAGCAGGATCATCAAAGGTAAGTCTGACCTCAGGCGACGGTGAGCTTTACGCTGCTTGCAAGTGCAGAATAACGTGAAGCGTCTGTCTTGAGGATCGGGGCAGCTTATATAGCAGAGATCGTGGGCATGCCCATTAGGGCCGTCTTACCAGCCACACCCTGCCACTCCTAGAGAGTGAGCACGTGCAAAGGCAATCCATTAGCAGCCACACCCAAGAATGCACTTGGGGCTGCTTAATGGATGGAATATTCAAGGTTAATGCATCCTGCTTAATGGATGGAATGTTCAATGTTAATGCATCTGAAGTGCTATGTCTATAATAAAAGCTTGTTGGTGTTAAATGGATGTTCTTGTTTACTTTTGTTCATGAGCCTGGCGCCACCCAGGTCTCCTGTGCATGCGACCCCTGCATGCCTGTGCCCCCGACTTCATGACCATGACATTTTCATCAGATACTCTTTCCCCCACCTTTTTCATGCGTTGATACCACATATTATTCCCCAGGTAGGCTGAATTATCTAGGTAGGTATTTATCCCCAGATTATCTTCCTCTGCATCCCTTTTGTGTCATCTAACATAACCATAAAGGTCAAATAAGTTGTCATTGTTTATACTCATAGTAGGAAAAATCATAGGAACCCTTTCTTCAACAGGACCATTAGGATAATAGATGCTGTGGAATGTAAGGTACAGAATGACAAAAAAATGCACATGCATATGTATATCACACATAAGAGTCCGGAGAACCATTTGTTGACCCACCCACACGCTTGCTGACCTTGTGTTATTTGTATAATCACGTTACCTCCCTTAATAATAATGTTTAAATGCAAATGTTCCGTTTTTACATTTATAACTGCACAATCGGCTCAATTATGGCAATAAGGAGCCTACTTATCACAAAGCCATTTTTGGGATTGTGTAAAAAGGTATGAATATCAACGTCTCTTCTAGCAACCAAAAGCTGATGTGTACTACTATTGACAGGTGTCATGTGTTGATTTGAAAACAAATTTGCTCTGAAAAATGAATCTGGATATCGATTTCTTTTCCAGTTTCGAATCAGAAATGGACGTGTTGGCATGATACCGAAGCACTGTTGGTTTACCTTAAAGAGAATTCTTCTAAAAAGTACATTTAGCCTAAGGAATTCACTGCCAGGATTTTGCACTTCCTGCTATAATATATAAGAAGTGTCCACTGAATTCCAGTCCAAAACAACAAATGCTAATCACAAACAGATATATTGTCCTTCTTCATAGTCATCGAACGAGTCTGCACACGTGGAGATTCTTCTTCTTTTCCTTCTTCTGGGTCTGCAACCATTGGGGGGGGGGTCTCACCTTTATAAACCTTCACATCGCTCAGATGCAGCCAAGCTAGTCTTCCTGACACCTTGACTGCTGAAGGAGCAATTTCTTCAACGCAAAACAGTCCATTAAATATTGGCTTGTGCCACCTGCAGGTAAAATTCTTTATCAGAATGAGATCTCCAACAAACAACTTTGGCAATGGCAATAGTTCAACTGGGTCGGCCGGTGGATTGTCCTCTTCTTTATTCTTAAACCTCTGCCCTCAATGCTTCACTTGATCTGAAATAAAAGTAATGCTGGTAGTCATACATGTCAAATAAGCATGCATTTCATCACCTATAGTCTTTGCTACACTCTGGGCATCACTCCTGACCCTATATGGAGACATAAGCGGTGTCCTCATATGACGTCCTGTTACTAACCTGTGGGGTGTGAGGTGGTGGTCAGAACCGGCTGGTTCCAAAGAACATATAAAGCTAAGGGGAGGCAATATTGCCATCCCTTCTTTAATATCGATTTAATCTTGGTGATCCTCGATTTGAGGAGGCCATTGAGTATCTCACATATGCCGTTTGTTTGCGAGTGATAAGCAGAAGAGAACTTGTGTTTTATGTTTAATAAGAGCCCTATCTGTTCAAATAACTCATTAACTAATTGTGGGCCATTATCAGATCTTAATACTTTGCACACACCCTACCCTGGGAAACTTTGCACACTAAAAAGGGACACACCACCACTAATAGATATATGTATACATTACATGTCTGCAGCAGATCGACATAGTCGATATACATGCTGAAACTGACCATTCGGTCGAGGTATTACTGCTCTGATTGTTCTCAGTGTATGCTCAGCAGTAAACTTTTGACACGTGATGCAGTTCATCATGAATTGCGCAGCATGTTCTAATAAATTGGGAACGAACCAGTCTTCTGCAATTGAGGCACCAAGACTTTCTCTGGATATATGCGCGTGGTAATGCAGCTGTTCAAGGGCGATTTTTAATAATGCCACTGGCATCACTGGCTTTCCAGTGCTTTCCTGTAGCCATAATGCTTCTGTGGGGGATAAAGAGCACTGCCTTTGTTTCCATAACTCATGCTCATCTGGTGGAGCTCTTCCTTGAATTTATATTAATTGCATAATAGCCAGAATATTAAACCCTTTGCGCACTAGCATGCTTCCAGTCAGAACTTCCTTAAGATCTTCAGCGTAAAAACTAGAAATATCTGGAGAACATGCAACTCTTTTGGCTTCTATATTTGCGGCTTCATTTCCGTGAGAAATAAAGTCTGTTCGTTTAGTGTGGGCTGCGCATTTGATGACCGCTATGGCCACTGGGAGTTGTAGTGCCTTAATAAGTCTGTCCAATAAAGATGCATGTTGTACTGGGGAGCAGTCTGCACAGAGATAGCCCCTCCTCTTCCAACGTGACAGCCCTGCGTGAACGGTTGACGTCACATAGAAGGAGTCACTATACACTGTCACTTCATGTCCTTCATGTTTCTCGAGTGCAACAATAAGCGCTACTAATTCTGCTGCTTGCGCTGAAATGTGAGACAGTAGTCATGCACTCGCCACCACCTCGATTTCTCCAGTTAATCTGCGTCTTATTACTGCGGTGCCGGATTGCCTCTCCCCAGTTGTTTGATACATTTTTGAAGAAACATCAATAAAGAGAATTTCCCCTCCCGCCAAAGCATTCTCTCTCACACAGGGAATATATTCATAGAATTCAACATAATTTGCAGAGTCATGCACATGATCACCTTCTTTTAGGGGTTCAGCTATAAACGTGGCTGGGTTCACTATTTTACACCTCACTATTTTAACTGCTTGATTGGAAATTATTACCTCATCAGCCGAAGCCCTCTGTGACGTCAATGTACCCTTGGGTTTCTCTGAATTGGTAAATGGGGTGTGCTCCACATAAAGAGTAATGGAACAGCCCATGGTCAAACTTGTGGCTTTCTCAATTGTGAATGCGGCAGAAGCCCAACATTGTTCGCAAGGAAATTGTCCCCTCAAAAATGGGTCTAAAATCCCACTCTAGTATGCCAAAGGCTTGTACCCTAACATTGTCATTTGTGTAAGTACTGCTGTCATGAACGAGTCATTTGTGTGTGAAAAAAAATAAAACTCGTGGCTGTAATTGGGGATCCCTAAAACTGAGGCTGTACAAATTGCTTTTTTCAACTCAAATCCTTCTTCCATTTCTTCAGTCCACTCTATTTTTTCTTTACCAACGTGTGCCTTTTTTAACGCTTGCAAAAGTGGCTTAGTATTTGTGCTATAATCAAAAACCGAGGCCCTGCAATAGTTGCACAAGCCCAAATATTGTTGCATTTGCCTCACTGTGTTTGGTTTCCGTGTTTTCATGATTGACTTATCTCTCTCAGATGTCACTTTCTTTCCATAATGTGAAATTAACTGACCTATGTACAGTACTTCTTCCTGACAGTACTGCAACTTCTTCTCGTCTACTCTATATCCTTTGTCTGCCAAAATAGTCATTAACTGGACAGAATCTTGCCTCCACTCGTCCTCTGTTTTGCTACAAATCAATGGGCCTCATGCTGAGTTTGCCAGTATGGAAATAAAGGTGCTGGTAATCTCTCCGGCATCCTTGTTTCCGGATTGGCAAACCACGGATTCGCCTGCTGGAGCCGCTGTGCCTGACAAGTCTGACCCTGCCGGGCACAGCGGTCACGGTAGGCAAAGCCGTCACGGAAGCACTGGCACCGTTAACAATGGTGCCAATGCTTCCATGTCCCCACTCCCATAGAGTCCTATGGAACTCTGTGGGAATGGGCATTAACAGAATTACCAGCACCTGACTTTCCGGCTGCCAAACTTGTAATAGCCCGGTGGCACTGGGAAGTCAGGTGCTGGTAATGGTTTACGGGTCTGGCGGCAATCCGCCGGGAGCACCGGCAGGGTTACCACCAGACCCGTAATGAGGCCCAATATGTCATCTGCGTACTGAATCGCCATACTCTTAAGTTCAATATTACCAAAATTCATACCCTGTTAAAGATTGATGGGGAATCACAGTACCCTTGAGGCAGCAGAGTATGTTTAAGCCTTTTTTGGCGAAATGTAAATGAAGTCCAGTCTTGCAAGTCCTTGTGCAATGGTATCGATAGGAATGCGTTCTTCAAATCGATCACCCTAAAATACTTCGCTGCAACTGGAATACTGCACACTATCGTTGCAGGATTAGGAACTAAAGGAAACTCAGCTTCTACAATCTGGTTAAGAAGTCTTAAATACTGTATGAATCTCCACAACTTCCCTTTAGATTTTCTACTCGGATACACCGCGGTATTGCACAATGATTCTGATGGCACTAGTGTTCCTCGATTCATTAATGCTGAAATGGTCTGAAATATGCCCTCATCAGCTTCTCAGGACATTGGGTACTGTTTTGCTTGAGGTAAAATCACTCCTGGTTTAAGTTTTATTTTAACCTCACCTATTCCCTTCAATAAACCTACATCATATGGGCCTGTAGTCCATAGGACACTTGGCGACTTTTCTAGGTCTTTCTGAAAGAATGCAGTCTTTTCTTTATTAATACCATTCGCTGTGGGATTTCTCCTTTTCAATCTTTAACCAGTATGTAATGCTCGCAAAGAACACTATCTCGTCATCGATAAGTTCATCTCGGAACATATCTTCGTCTGTTATGTCAGTCAGTCGGTACCCCTCCTCCATGCTCTTCCCTCGCCATCTATTCCCTCAAGCAGTGCTATTTTTCCTCATACTATAGCTGCTTCCGATTCAATAGGGATAATCTGTTCTTCCTCATCCATAGGTATGTGTGGTCTAAATAAAAACTCATCAGGTATTCTCCTACCTTTAAATAATGTATCCAGGGGGGGTGGAGGACACACCATTACCTGATCAGTGAATGAAATTGTCATGTTAAGCTTTGTCATCAGATCTCTTCCCAGAATATTAACTGTTGTGTGTTGTGAATATAACAAGGGGATAGACATGTTGCATTCCGCTATGGATAGAGGTAACTTTTTAGTAAAAGGAACTAAATGTGTAGCTCCAGAGAACCCTTGATCATTCATGGCAATCTCTGACATTGGATAGTTTCCCTCCCTCCAGTGTCTACAAGAAAAGAAAACGATTTGCCTCCTATCGTCACATCGACCATTGGCTCCTCTTGGGGGTCTGGTGTCACAGATAGTATTGAACACATCAAGTCACCCTGTGAGCTGTCCATTTGAGGATATAAATACATTTCCGTACCCTTAAAGGGATTCCACCCTACAACAGTCCTAGGTGTCAGTACCTGTCCAGTTTTCCCCATTTTGTTGTACTTGCATAGGTGGTTGTGGCGATTGCCCTTGCGGTGGGCACATTGCCATTTCCCCCGGCTGTTGTGCTGGTTGACTTTGCCGGACTTGTCTTTGATAAGATGTGTGATCCTGTGCAAAGCCCTCGTGTCTGCATACTTTACGGTGGAGGGTAAACTGTCCCCTTCTCGGGAATTGCCCATTATTTTGTGCATTTCCTTGATTCCTAAATACACGCGCAATGTGCCCTGTCTTCCCACAATTCCAACATACTGGGGGTGGCCCTCTGGCAACCCCTCCATTATATCCTCCTTGTATGTTTTGAGTCCCACCCTGAGCACTCTGAAATCTGCATTGATTATTCTGAGACTCGCTTCCCCTTCCTCTGAACCCTGTACCTATACCTAGTGGCCAAAATCCATACCCACTTTGATCCACTTGTGATACATTATTCACCTGTGATGTACCCATTGCCTCTTGCATGCCCCCTCCTTCTCCACTTGTCAATACTCCCCCTTCTATGGCCAATTTTGAAAACTTTTTCTGAACTAGCTTGGCTTCCACAATTTTTCTTTTCTCTGCTTTCTTTTTATTATTTTCTTGTAACAGTCAACAATGATGTACAATATGTAACTGTATTAAGGCCAATGGTTTTGCTTCCATCCGTACTTGTTTCTTCATCTGACTCTACTGGCTCAGGCAACCCATGACACAAAATATGATAAAATAATGCCACTGTTTTTTCCAACGGCTCTCGAATTTCAAGCTTCCATTTCTCCTGAATATCCTGAATGTAAGTAATGGGATCTTCATCTTTCTTCATCTTACATGCCATAATTGCACCCATGTCTGACATGTCGGGATATTGTACCCTGAGAGCTCTCCACATGTCAGCCCTACAGTTATTAAATGGCGCTCCATCATGTGCTGTATTTTGTGCTACCACACCAGCATATCCTGCTCTTCTCCAAATGTTGTCTGCCCTCTTCCAAGAATAGCTGCCAATAGACCCTTTATGTTTCCTATGGTCAGCATATTTCCTCCTGTCATTTTCTCTAGTTAATATATCCATTTCCCAGCCCCGAAGTTAAATTAGGGAGTTTGCACTTTAAATTGTCCTTGTCCATTGTGGCCAGGGAATATATTGCAGTCTTGCCCCCCCCCTTTTCCAACAAGGGGAACTGTGAGACTCCCATCCTGTAATCAGATCCCACTATTGGTCTATCTAGGTCTATCTAGGGCAAGGGTAATTGTCCCTATCTGTCTTCTAGCTGGTAGTGACCATAGCCGAGTCACATCTGATGGAGAATCTCCCTTCTCACTATATGATCGTCTCTGGGGAAACTCGCAGTAGAATACAGGATCGGGCATTCTTTCCTTAGGATGTTCCATATCCGACCATTTCACCTCCTTATCCATGGGAAGGTTTCCCG
Source organism: Ambystoma mexicanum (assembly GCF_040938575.1). NCBI lineage: Eukaryota > Metazoa > Chordata > Amphibia > Caudata > Ambystomatidae > Ambystoma > Ambystoma mexicanum. The sequence goes on along the minus strand of NC_090931.1, from coordinate 913,428,949 downwards.
AAGGTATATACACACCCTCTTCCTCTGCTCCATGGCCAGATTCCCATTCTTCGTCTGACATTGCTAAACCCCAGCTGGTCTGACTATCCTCCCTTTCTTGGTCTAAATATATTCTGCTTAAGGACAATGGTCGGTGTTCACTAGTGAGTATATTTTCCTCTTCAACCCGTGATTTCGATATTGGGGGATGCTCATTGCTTCTTCGCGTCCTATGCTCATTATCCTGTCTCAGCTGCTGATATACTTTATTGCTCCGTCTCCAAATACTTTCCGCATCCTCTCCTTCTTCCTCTCGTGCTACCTTAGGCCTTTCTGCCCTTACTCCTTCTATAAGGAGAATATCTTTTATTGCATCCCGTCTTATTGGTTAAATTGGCCTCATTTGTTCTTTAAGAATGATGCGTACATCAAGGTCTTGCGGTCGTCTATTCTGTTTTATTCTTTCTTCTACCTCCCTTCATTCTCTTGCATCTCTTCTTACTCTCTCTCCTTTCTTCCGCTTCCCTTCTCCTCTGTAATCTCTTTTCTTTAAATTTCTATGTCTCTTCTTCCTCCCGGTCTCCTTTTCCTCTCCCTTTCCTCAATCTCTTTCCCTGTTAACTTTCTTTCTTCTTCTGCCCGCCTTTCCTTCTGGTCTTGTTCTTCTCTTTATATTTGTTCCCTTCGCTCAATTTTTTCTTCTTTGCTCATCCTCTCTTAACGTTTTTTCTTGTTCTTCATCCTTTTCTTTTGTTCGTCCACAACTTTTCTTTGCATAATTTCCTCAATGCTTTTCCCATCTAAGTAATATTTGTCCTTCCATCCACTCATTTTTTATGAGCGTTACCTCATCAACTCTGTCTTTTTCTCCCTTCCATCTCTTTATCTATGGCGGAAGAAATATTCACTTTTTCCTCCTTGCCCTGTACAGACCTGTACGCATCATCCCTTCCCTTGCTCTCTTCTGGGCTGTCATCACTATTATAAGCAGGGGGTTCACCCTGCTGCATCTTTTAATTCATTTAAAGGATAAATCACTATTTCTTCTTTATTTGTATTCTTAATTTCTAACGGAGTAAGAGGAGCCGAGAGCTCAACGCCCTCGACTTTTATGCTGATTCAGCATTCACTCCTGCGTTGGCGGGTCCTCTTTCTCTCATTGATGCATCTTCCAAAGCTCTAAAATGGCCTGCCTGTTTTCTAACTTCTTACCTGTGTATGCAGCGTGCACATATGTGGTCATATGTTGTAATACCACTTTTGACAATGACCCCCCTAGCGGCCCCGGCACGAACATTTTGTCAGGTGTGCCCTTTACGCATTCTGCACTGTACTGTTTGAACTTGGGTGCATGTTTTGGCAGTGTTTTACAAAAGGTGCATAAGAGGGTTATCCCCCATAATGATAAGTTACAATTGACTGCCTATGCTTACCATATCTTTACATAAAGTCTCTATATCAAGAGCTAATTCGCCACCACTTTTAATTTCATAATCAACAACTCTGAGCAGGCACCATCAATCGCCACTCAACCCTTTCCCATTTTATCAACCTGTCCATCTCCTGATTGGCGCCAATCTTTTACTACACCTTTACTTTTCACAACGTCCCTTATAATTTATACGCCCGTTATTTCGGAACCTCTATCCAACAAACAATACTCGAAACAAACATTTTCCTACATAAGAAGAGGTATACATCTCCCACCTTCACTTAATTTATCCTACACAGGGTTTAAGACGTCACCTTTCGTGGTTTCGACTGTGAAATTTCTATTCTATAATAATCCTGTTGGAGTGTGAGCCTTCTTCTTGCACTTCGCTTGAAGTGCGATTACTCTTAGGCATTAATTTGATCTAGTCACCACTTCTTGTCACCTAAAACATTACAAACCCACCCCTTTATTTTGCCATTTCCATCAATCTACTTACATTCGTCAATCAACTCGAGGCCTTCGGTATCGACTCCTCCTTCTATCTAACCACTTCGCCTTCTGTCCACAGAGCAACCGTGGAAACCGAGCAGGGATTTCTTCAAAGGGTAACCTGCCCACCGTCTTGGTTCTTCTTGCAAGTTTATTTCTATTGGCTGCCCTCCACAGGAAACGCCGCCGATCGTCTGAAACTGGTTTGGATCTTTTAACCATCCTCACCGCTACCGCATGAGTTTATGGCCCTTGCAGAACATGCATATAGGATGGATGGGATTACACCAGAATAATTCTGAGTCTAAATAACCGAAACAACTCAGGAAGATGGCAAAGTACTGTTTTATTAACAATTATCTCAAACTGGGAGGTTACAATAGACATCAACGGACGTACGCTCAGACTCTTAGCAATCTCCACAAAAAACTTCTTATAACAATAATACGTCAAAGTGACGTCATACTAAGTGGCAAGTAATGAGAAACCTATCAGGGTTGGGATTGGTTAAGGGAGACATCTAGATATATAATTCTGTAAGAGCCAAGTTTATTATTGGCTGCCCGTTATCAGGTGGACAACTTATGCCTACCTCTTAAAAACATGTCATTTCTGAAACATTAGATACACAATTTCTCATTGGTCTTCAAACTATAAGGTCCTTCACTATATTGACTGATATAATTGGTTGGCATGCTTGTTCCATGTCTGGAGCAGTCGGTTCACTTAGCAGCACGTAAACCCAAACCCAGGTACAAGGAGATGGGGCATGAAACTACCCCACCACACAGTTAGTCGAGCATCTCTCATCGCCCATGCCGTCTGCCATGAAGATTGTCTTTGTATTTGGCCTTGCAGAGTATCCTCATCTTTGGGAATGCACAGGAGTGAGGGCACTTGTTATGTCTGGAACTTCAAGTTCAAAATCTATTTCCATCCTTGGCTCACGTGACAGGAGACCATGATTTGGTCCATTTTGCAGGTTTTAAATGATTTAAATGAATGAAAACTTGGAATCCTTGATGTTCTTTCTTTGCACCTTAACAAGGGAGGATTCATCCTCTGCACGCTCGCTCCTTTCCAGAATAGATACCTGACCTTGGTTGCTTCAGTCTTGACTCTAGGCCAGACAACCTGGCCTTGCAGCTCCACGATTCTGCTTATTCTTGTTGGACAGTTTTCCCCTTCTCACTTCATGGGTTCTGGCTTACTAAATTCATGATACCAATGTCCGGTTTCTATACAATGGCGGCTGCGTTCTATTCACTATGTAAAGCCAGCTTCGATGATGACTTAGTCTACATTGCATTTCAGCATCAGTACATTCATTGAATGGTTGGTTTTCTGCAGCACTTTGGCCACGTGTAATATTTTATTCACTTGATTCTTTGCTTCATCATCAGTTTCTTTTTTAGGACCTATACATCCTCTCCAGTCAGTATGTCGCGACGTTGTGCATACTTTTGTGACGTCACCAGCCTCTTTTCCTTGCCCTTTCTCATATAACTTCAGGGAGTTCATTGCTTAGGTTGTCATCACTTCGGGGATACATTCGGTAGTGTTGACTCAACGGGTATCTTTGTTCGAACACACGCTGTGGTATTGGCACAGCGGCTGGTGTCAGACACGGCACAGTCTCATACCTCCAATATATAGGAGGAAGGGTTGCGGGGTCTCCTGCAGACATATGGAACTGCTCTTCTACAACATGTTTTGCCATCTCCATCTTATGCTTCACCTTACACATTCGGCAAAATCTAGATTCTTTCAGCAGGTTTAATTGAGGGCCACAAATTGACAACAAAGGGAGATGATTAATAGATTAATACGGAACATCAAGAAAAACCTATGCATTGCAGGATTAGGGCATTGAATCATAGTTCTGAGGGGTCATGTATTTATGCACTACATTAGTTACGTGTTAGTAGCCCTTTAGCTCCCCCATTTTTATTCATTCCATTTTTATTCCCGACCCAATAACCCAATTTTCTTTCAAAGGACCTAGATAATAATTATCATTTGCATCACAGAGAGGGACCCAATCTATTTCTCTGAAGAGCTCAGTAACCAGAGTTTCAAAATTGTAGTTTCTATATGATGGATTGTATTGATGGTTTGCTCCTAAACTAGACAGTAGCGGACATGCAGGCATTAATTTAGATTTCAAATACAAAGCTCCACATCTTTTCAATGCTTGCCCACTCGAGGACACCAGGCCCAATTCAAGCCACAGATATGCCATCAGCGTAGAAGGAGAAATATTTAAGATAGTGCGCCTAAATAAACCTTCTAATCTGGTTAGCCAAACAAGATCTCTCGTAATCAGGCCATTCAGTATCGCCGGACAGAAACATCGCTTGTAGCAGGACAAAATTCCCTCTACTGTAGCCTGCTGTTTGAGTTGCGAACTTCCAAAATAGGAATGTGAGCTGTCAAGCTTTATTACATTTAGCAACTACTATAGATTGGTAGTTGGCTCACGCCCTCATTATAAGACCCAGGTATATGTACGTGTTCACATACTCAATATTTTCAGTTCTAATGGTCATCTTTAACTGGTTTATTTTTTTTCTCGCAACAACCATTAGCTTTGTTTTATCAACATTTATTTTCACCCGCTTATGTTCGCAACTCTACCAACATCTGCTTCACACCTGTATAGGTGTGGTGCAAGAGGACAAGATCATCCGCATATAATAAGTTGGAGATCCTGTCCTCTCCCATTTTCAGAGGACAATTAGCAACCACATCAAGCCTGCTCAGTAAATCAGGTAGATATATATTAAAAAGTAGTCCATTAATGTGCCCACCGAATTTGACTTTCTGCATTTTTGTGTTGTAGCTTCCCTGCAACATGGGGTTAGTCTCCATTAATGGGTCCACTTGAACTCTTGCACTTCTGCCTGTGATGTACTGCTCTCTATGATAGATTACTTCCTGTGCTTCCTGTCCTGTAACCATAAGGACTGTAACCAATCTCTTCAGCATAAGACCCTAGATACCCCTGGATTCGGTGCGCTATATAAATAAATAAATAAATAGGAGGGCCAGCACACAACCTTGTTTGACACCCCTGCTCAGCGGAAAAGCCGATAGGTATCCCACTCTATTAAGTCGGACCGTGACCCAGTGTCACAGTGCAGGGCCTTTAACATTTTCAATCAGCTTTCAGGGCAGCCCATTTTTCTCAGTGTTTCCCCATAGAGAGACACAATCACACGAATCCCTAAAATCAACAAAGTTACATACTGGGCAGGAGCGCCTTTTCCACTTGAACCACTGATTAGTCCATCTAGAAGCCTTGTTTTCTGAACTGTTGAGGAGCCAGAGAGAAACCCTTTCTGTCAGGGGTCCAACATTTTGTTATCCTCTATCCTTTTATGCAAATTCTTCAAAACAAAAGAAGCAAATAATTTCCCAGTTATATCTACCATGCACAACAGTCTATAATTAATAGGAGATGTTGGTATACCCTTTTTATAAACTGATACTAGAATAGAATGTCACCATGAGTTTGGGATTTTGCGTTCACTGCACGCTTTATCACATAGAACCTTCAAAATCCTGGACCATCATTCCAGATTATCGTTGAGAACAATGTTAGTAAGGACATGTTAGTAAGGACATTAGGTCCAGGTGCTCTCGAGTTTTTTTACCTCCTAATGGGTTCCTCAATATAGTCTAATGTGGCTAGTTTGCTATATGATTTGACCAGACTTCATTTTTAGGGTTCAATTCAAGACAGGTCTGAATACCCTTTGCTGTTGTCAGCGTTTTTCAGATTTATCTAGTATTTTTGGATTTCAGTACTGCAATCATGCGCTGCTACGAAGCATTTCTAAATGAAAATTCCATCGACAAAGTCAATTACGATACTTATTTTTTAACTTTCTTTATAGACAGTATCATGTTAAACACAGAATGAGACGACTTTCTGATAGGTCTCATTTCCTTCAGCATCGATCTCTTGAGTCTCTAATTTCTCTGTTAAAAGGATTTTGATTCTTTTTATTGAGAATAGATGGGGGAACTATTTTATTATAAGCAACTCTTGTGACACTACTAGTTTGCCAGTCCTCCACTTCATTTGTAGTCATATAGTTGAACATATGTAAGTTATACTGACCAAAGTATGATACAATGTTGGACAAAGTTTTTATATTCTTGGGGGACCAGCACAAGCTATTTCCAGCGCGATTCAGATTTACCTCATCACATTGGTTGTTAACTCTACCCAGATTGTCTTCCTTGAGTGTCAATATTAAGGCATAATGGTCACTGTAGTTGATTGGTGTTATCTTTAGTTTAACTACATCATGTAGTAGAGCATTACTGCCAATAAAATAGTCAGGAGTTGCCATCCGCAACCCATTCCCCCAGATGTATTTTCCCAGACAATCACCATTAGTGCGGTCATTGAATAAAACTATTTCCCATCCTTTCAAATGGTCCAACCTTACATTCCCCTGCCAATCACCATTTTTCTGTGTAAGGGAACTCTTTTCACTGATGTTATCAAACACAGAGCAGAGATCACTATCTTTACAGCGGGCATTTATGTCTCCACCTAATACAATCATTTAATGTGCAGGCGGTTTGCTCCATTCTGTTAAGACCCTGCCTATATTTTCAAAAATCTGGTCAGTCTCTGAAGCACTCGGAGGACCATTTACATTCAATAGCAACTCATGCTGCATGGATTTGTGATTACATTTGACTTCTATGGCCCGTATGTTGCCTTTAAGATCTTTCAGTGGTAGCTCTGAGCTGATTATATCATTCTTGACCCCAATTAAGAGACCACGGTACGGGCGCCCCGTAGGTCCCTTTTTTGCAAGTGTTTGATAGAGCTTGTATCCGTCAATATAGATCGCAGTGGTTAACCACGTCTCCTGTAACAAGAATATATCATTATCTGAGAATATATTTAGAGAGCCTGTTTTGCCATTTAAATGAGTATGGCCTGAGTGTTCCAGCTACCAATTGTATGCAATTATTTTTTAGCAGATAAGACAGGTAAACAACTAATCAACCACTCCCATCCACGAACATTGTCAGTTTTGGGTGGACCAGCATTTATCGCTACTTTCTTCTCCTTCACAATTTGTTGGCATTTGTACCTTCTGCTGGTTTCCACAATCAGTCTTCCAGTCAAATGGTCTGGTCTACCCAAACCACTTTCCATTGTTAAACACTGTTGATAGAACATTGACTCAGTGCTTGCCTAGGCTGAATGGCTGCAGACTCCAAACTTCTCTTATGATTGAGAGGCAGCTTACCCCCATATAAATGGGGATGTCAATGTATTGATTTTTTTACTGTATGATAACCACCTTGTGAAATGATGATATACCATGATTATCGCGGTATAGCGCACATATTTAAATCACCCAACTCCAGGGACATCATTTTACCAAAATGCCAGGGTTAGCAGAAGTGACATCACATGGCCCTTGACCTCTGATGAGATCACAGGAAGTGATGCCATTTGATACCGCCTCCAAGTAACATCACCGGAAGTGATGGCACACAACCTTCAGATGTGTCCAACACCCGTGTTGCCACCCAGAACTTCAAACACAGACCATCATATTCCTATTCATTCACCCACAAGCCACTCACTCATACACTGTCTCTTGCACCCACTCTCACTGCATTCTCCAAACAGACACAAACCCACCCAGAACATTCAAACACATACACTTGCACATTTCTTCGCATTCAACCACCACTCACTGCCCCAAAGCACATACATACAACTGACATGCACTTCACACATGCAAAATGCACCTCACATTTAAAAAAAAATTAAAAAAAGCCTTCTTACCTGTTTTTCCAGCTTCGGTCCATCACACCAGGCCATCCTCAGAATCTGCTGTGCTGCTCACAAACAGGAACCAGGAAGCTGTGACAGCTTCCTGGTTCTGGTACATGAGCCTTGAGGTAACTGGAGGAGAAGGGGTTGGAGCTGAATGTGGCACGTGACACCTGTAACATGTCATGGTCCTCACTGAAGCACTTGCGAAGCTGGCAGGCAGTTACTGGACCTGTTTGCCCCATAAGCAGGGGTGATTGCTACATTTTACCCTTATTAGTGAAATGGTCAATAGCAATAATGCGGTCCCTCCTTAGGTCATTACCATGAGTTGACAACCCATGGACCAAGTTAATAGGCATGAGTGGCAAACAGCCCTGAGAATGTGGCATTATTGCTTAATTAAAGTTGTGGTCAGTAAAGTTTGGTTTCACTTCTTCCATAGCTGCTGCCTACATGATTCAAAGCTGAGACAACAGAGGAAAATTACAAAAATGAAGCCTTTTGGCATTTATTTGACTGTGGCATGTTTTAGGAAGAAGAATTGGTCAATAGTTGACAGACCTGGTCTAATTTTGCGATAGAATTCAAAGATTGTATGCTAGTCTTTCATTCAATTATGTACATTTCTCAGGAGGATTGTGTTAAAGGCCTCTGTGCAAATTCGGTTTATATGTATGTTTCTGAGGTTTCAGGTTTTTGAAGTTTTCTTTATTTGCTAGAATGAGGTCATACTGTTATTTTAGATAAAAGGACTGATTTATTCGATGTGGTGTAACTTAGTCCTTAGAGTTCAGAAGAAAAAGTCTGCTTAAACATGCTGTTCCGTGGCTAATTTTCAACTTGAATTTATAAAACATTAGGCCTCATTCCAGGTACAGCGGTCCGGAAAAAAGGAAGCCATAGCAACGTACCTGCACTCTTTCCGGATCGTAATACTACGAGAATGCTGGTAGGGGCACGGATCTGCGGCAGGCCTGACCTGCCGGGAAATCAGGCCCCAAGGCCATGTCTCTCACGGAACTACCAGTACCATTAGCAACGGTGCCGGTACTTCAGTGTCACCAGTCCTCTGGGACTCCATGGGAATGGGGATTTACCGTTCCACCGCCACTTGTGATATCCCAGTGGCACCGGGATTTCAGACGGCGGAATCAGTGTTACGGGTTGGTGGCAACCCACTGGTAGCACCAGTGGGTTATCGCCAACCTTGTAATGAGGCCCATTGTCTTAATATATTTGTAAGGAACATTCACATACGTCGAAATAGAAATAGCAGAAATCATGCATTAATTCTAATGTGAGATACATTTCCAATACGTTTGCTACTCACATTGAAGTACCTCTGTCTGGGTTGTACCTTGGACATTGATAAGATTTCCTTCTTACCAAAAGACATCCTTTCTATTCACAGTGGATAACAACAGTTCTAGTAGCAATCTGTTTATTATACTATTCTCATGAGTGAATCCAAAAGCTATGCATCCACAATCATATTGTTATTAGAACACAAATAATGTAATGAACAGAGAATTTTGTCTGAGTATTCAAAAACACAATAGATTAAAATTGACACTATCATAAGGGCTCCGATTCAATGTGGGGGACTTGGACACAAAACTACCTCTGTGTTAAACTTAAGCAGATGCATAAGAGGTACGTTGCATAATTAAGTGATTAGTTTGTTACATCCCATAATTCAATCTGTTTAAAAGGAACATGTCAGTTTATGAGAATTCATGCGCATATGTATGCAAATTCAATGCATGTTCTCAACACTGAGCAAGGAACTTGTGTCTTAGATTATAGTAAACATTGTCTTTATTATTACCCGAAAGGTACATGTTTAATTCACACGTTTTTAATAAAAAGAACATTATGGGGGCGTGGCCTGAGGCACCAACGATGCGGATGCCTCTCTAAGAGCTCCGTGGGACGCCCGTCTTTCTGCCAGAAAATGCCCAGTTTTTAGCCTTACTACTGGCATGGAAACTGCCAGCTCTGCAGCGGAATGCCTCGGGAGCCTGTAGCTCAACTTTGTGGGAAAATCTGAGCTGGGAAGCTGCAGTTCACCCAACCGTTGGGGCTCTCCCTGGACCCGGGCCTGGCACCGAAAATGGCGGCAGTGTGAGGGACGTGGAGCCAGGGGGCCAAAGACCGCCTCAGAGACGTTTCTATGCTCCGACTCTCCAGTGACTTCCCCAGCCCCACCCGACCCACCGACCAGGACCGCAGCTGTGCACCCCCGGTCTCGATGACACCTGGGGGGGGGTGGCCGCAGCCCCTCCCCGACAGAGCCCCGCGTTCTGCAGCCTGAGGGTCCTGAGAGGCCCGCGGGCAACGAGAGGGTAACCTGGTGGGCTGTGGGACCTCGCTCCGGGGGGGCCCTGCTCCCCTTCTGCCCAACACTTGCCTGAGCGGATCTGCGCGGATGCCACCGGGGCTGCATACAATGAGGAGGAGCCCCGGTGAGCTGCAGGAGCCGGGCTCCTTCTCACCCAGCACTTGCCAGAGCGGCTTTCCCCTGGCGCTGCCGAGACCTGGACTCCCCTGGGCGAGCAAGCGCAGACCTTCGGCGGCAGATGGGGGCGCTCCCCCTCCACCAGCTTCTGGGCTGAGGGCCCCATCGCGGCCCCCCCAATCCCCAACGAGCGGACCTACAGGGGCTGCAAGCGGCATGGAGGGGCCCCGGAGGGCTGCAGGGAACCCGCGCCCTGGTGACCCGCCTGGGTGCCCTGCTCTCCATCCCCTTCCCTAACCAGCGCTCATGTGCTGGTGCCGCCGGAGCCGCACACAACGAGGGGGAGCCCTGGAGAGCCGCGGGTGCACGGCCCCTCTTCACTCAGCACTCGCCGGAGCGTCTCTCTCCTGGTAGCACCGGGACCTGGACTTGCCTTGGGAAAGCATCCATCTGCCTGCAGTGACAGCTGGGGGCCCTCCCTTTCTCCACCAGCTTCCACGGTGAGGGCCCCATCACCCCATCACTCCACTATCATCAACAAGCAGCCCAACGGGGGCCGCAAGCGGCGTGGGGGAGCCCCGGAGGGCTGCAGGAACCCCGCACCCGGCGGGGGGACCCACGTGGGTGCCCTCTACCTCCTCACCCAACGCTGCAGCAGGAGCCCCCCTCTCCTCCAGCTTACCAGAAAGAGGGCTCCATTGCCCCACTAACCACTCAGCTGCAACCAGGGCAAAATAGCCGGGGACCTGACCACAACTGAGACCAGGCGGTCTCCGGGGCCCTGTTCGGCTGCTGCACGCCCCACCAACACCACCTACCATCCTGCTGCCGGGGATGCTGGGGAGCCGGCTCGAGACCGGGAGAAGCACCCAGGGGGTTGTGGGGACCCTGCACTGATTCTCTGCCTTGACCACTGTAACTGATCTCCGGGGCCCCACTGCGTCACAGAGGATCCTCACCCTGCCCCCACCTAATGCCGCAAGCCCAACACCAGTCGAGGCTGTGCCCTCTCCCAACCTCCGCACCGCCAGGAGGACCTGGGACAATCCTGGGGCGAGGACCCCCCGCCTGAAACGCCGGCCCCCCTGAGGCCACACTCACCAGATCTGAGGTAGACTTGAGGTGTCACTCCCTCCATTACACCCAACCACTACCAACCGAAGTGAGGCCCCAGGCCCTGGCATACCCTCCCAGCCTGAACCAGCCTAGCCCGCACCACTGCCTGGGCCCACCCCGGGCCCACCCCGCCCCCCACTTTAGATATACCACTCAAGCGGCAAGTGGCCTGTCCAGCATTCCATCCACGGTAGGGGGAACCAAACCCACACGACTGGCCAGCTACTCAAACGCCGAAATGTCCAAGCAGAAGGCCCCAAAGTCAGCAGACATAGCCAACCTGCTGCAGTTGAAGGACAAATCTAAACAACCAGACCCCCCCCTCCGACTTGGCCCCCATCCCCCACGAGACCCCAAGGGCTATGGGCCACAAAAGACGATATCCAGGCCCTCCTAGCAGATATCAAAACAGAGTTCCGCAACTGTATGACAGAAGTCACAACCAAGATAGAGGGCCTGGACGGCCGAGTGGAGGAGGTGCAACACAGGGTGGGGGACACAGAGGACCAAGTCATGGAGCACTCAGCCCAGATCGTGGAACTGCAATAGACACTCCAATCCCTGGAGGACAATGCCAAAAGCATTCACTGCAAATAGGCAGACTTGGAAAACAGGGCCCGCAGGAATAATATCCGCATCAGGAGGGTTCCCGCTGCAGTAACGGACCAAGCTCTCCCTGCCTACATCGGGGACCTCTTCCAAACCCTCCTCCCAGACTGTGATAAATCACTGCTTCTCCTGGATCGCACCCACAGACTGCGAGGCCGCAGGAAAACTCTGACTTCTGCTGCTGCCGAGGTGATCAACAGAGTTCACTTCTTCAGCACGACGCAAGAAATCATGATGGCCAGCCGCTCACAGGGGGACCTTACATACCAGGGGGCCACTATACAACTTTACCAAGACCTAGCTGCCTCAACCGTCCAACGTCGGCGAGCCCTACGACCACTACCAGCCTTCTTGCAGGAGCTGAAGATCAAATATCGTTGGCTCTACCCGGCCTCGCTCCAGTTCACATTCGAGGGTCAGGCAAGGGTGATCCAGGCTCTCGAGGAAGCCTGTGGCATCATGAGGGGTGAGCCCTTGACCCCTGAAGAAGACCTGACCACCTCCCCGACAGACAAACCACGCAGCTCAACCCCAAGGTCACAGCACAGTCACTGGAGGAAAGTCCCGAAGGGCGGGAAGCTCCCTGCCGCACACGACTAATAATCAACAGCTGTTCTCCATGCCG